>NW_020945064.1:14113356-14157495 GCF_900497805.2 Vombatus ursinus | reverse complement strand
CACACACACACACACACACACACACACACACACACACACACACACACTAAAAATCCCTTGAGAACAAGGCAATAGCTCTTACTTACCATCTCTATTCCAAACCAACTCCATGTAGCTCAGATTCCAGGGGCAGGGATCCCTCCCTCTACCCAAACTCTCCTAAACCTAAAAGTAATAGCAGCTAATTATATTGCCCAGGCATATGAAGGAGAGACAGAAACCTCGGGGAAGGGAAAAAACCCTGCCCTCCAAGCAGAGCCAAAAGTTACATGCACAGTTCAGAGTCAGACAAAGCATCAGACCTAATGGAAAAAGGAACAGACACCTCTCGGGCTAGTCTTCTCCCCCTTCCCTCAAGAAATTATTCAAGGCAGCCCCGTGACCTCTAAGATCTCTCAGGAATCTAGCCTCAATGGTCTGTGCAGCAGTGGAAAAGAAGGCCAAGGAAGCAAGGATGGCCAAAGGCAAGTGAAAGAATAAAAGAGAAAACCTGAAAGCCTAAACGATGAAAAGAAAAAGCTAAAATGAAAAACAAGCTCATGAGTGTGTAAAGCAACAGAAAGGGTCTTAAAGACAGAAAGCAAAACACATAAAGCCTCAAAAAGAAACCAAAACTTGAACAAATACTACAACATGAAGAAAATGAACCAATATTATCTGAAGGGAGAATCAAAGATCAGGGACAACAGTAAGAAATTCAAAAAATGATTCGAAGGAAAAATGAAATTTTAAAAGAAGGAATTTAGAATGAATTTAGGACAAGTCAAAAATACGAAGACCATCGTAATAACCCACACAAGAGTGCTGGCTGATGATCTCTTGTAACACAGATGAGAGTGTGACTTAAAGTCTACAACTCCAAAGGGAAGGAAAAAACATTCAAATCAGTCAGTCAAGTGCACATTAGCGAGCAACTACACTGTACTAAGCACTGGGGATACAAAGGCAGGCAAAAGGACAGACCTTACTCTCAAAGAGCTCACAGTCTAATGAGGGACAAGATACAAACAACTAGGTACAAACAAGTTATCTATGAGATAAAACGACAACATTCAACAGAGGGAAGACACCGGGGCATGAAGGGAGACAGGGAAAGGCTTCTTCCAGAAGGCAGGATTTGAGCTGGGACCTGAAGGAAGCCAGGAGATGAAGAAGAGGAAGCAGAGCATTCCAAGCAGGAAGGACAGCCAGTGAAAACAGCCAGAACTGGGAGATGGCGTGTCTTGTACAAGGAACAGCAAGCAGACCAGTGTCCCTGGATCACAGAGTACATGGAGGGGAGTAATAATAGGCAAGGAGCCCGGAAAACGAGGAAAGGACTAGGTTATGAAGGTCTGTAAAATGTCAAAAGAGGATTTTCTATTTGACCATGGAGGTAATAGGGAGTCACTGGTGTTTATCCAGTATGGAGGATGACAAGTTCAGACCTGTGCTTGAGGATGATCAACTTGACAGCTGAGTGAATAGACTGGGGTGGGAAGAGACTTGAATCTGGGAGACCAATCAGAAGTGAGCAGATGAGGGCCTGAACCACGTGTTAGAAGAGAAGGGAGTTTAAAACTGACAGGACTGGGCCAACAAACTGGGTGAGTGAGGAGTCAAGGATGACACCCAAGTTCAAAGCCTGGGTGAGTGGGAGGATGATGGTACCCTGGGACAGTAACGGGGAAGTTGGGGGGGAGGGGAAGATAACGAGTTCAGTTTTAGACATGATGTGGTTAAGATATCTGAGGGACTTTCAATTCAAGATGCCCAATAGGCAATTGGAGATGTGAAAGCAGAGGTCAGGAGAGAGCTTAGGGATGTTTGAATAGCTTTGAGAGTCTTCAACACAGAGATGAGAATTGAATCCATGAGAGCTGATGAGATCACCAAGTGAAACAGTACGGTAGCTGAAGAGAAGAGAACCCTGTGTGTCAGCCAAGGAGACTGAAGAGAGGTCAGACAGGTAGAAGGAGAACCAGCATAGACTGATTAGCGTCACAGAATCAGAGCAAGAAGAGAATATCAAGGAAAAGAGGCCAATCTGTACCAGTGATGTTAAATTCAAACAGAAACAGAGCCACTAAACTGTACATAAGGATCCTTGCAAGGCATACTGACTTAAGAAAACCACACATTAATGTTATCTATGTTCTATTGTATTTATTTTGTCAAATATTTCCCAATTATATTTTAAACTGGGTTGGGCAGCAACAGGAGCCTGGTGGCCTGTCAATCTGCCCAGTGTTTGACACCTCTGATGTAAATAGTGTCAAAGGCTGCAGAGAGGTCCAGAAGGACGAGGACTAAGAAAAGGACATTAGAAGGGAAATAAAGGATGAAGTATTCAAATAAAGAAAGAACACTCTTAAATAACCAGTGCTCCCCAAATTGGACGGGGGGGGGGGGGACCTTATATGTATAGGCAGGAAAGGCACTTGAGACAGCACTATTCTAACTCACATGATACCAAATCTGCTAAACCCCTTGCTTGCCTGTCCTGAGACTGTCTCTAAAGTAACAGAAAAGCACTTCTGTGGGTTTCTGATTCCTAAATGGGAAGAGATTAACTAAAAATATAAAGAACCTGTGGTTCCTTTTGGAAACATTAAGCACCAGGAAGTGTTTTCCTGTTTTGCTCCGATTGGCTGAACCTGATAATATCCTAGGGAGGTTCACTAAAGTCTTGTTTGTGTCTGAGGAACCAATCCTTTGAAGTGCCTGTTGCTTGTGCTGGGGTATCAAATGATGTCAGTGCCCATAATTATTGGGAGATGAGAATAGGAACTTATGTTTTTGTGGTTACCCAAGGCCAAAATAAGAACATGGAGAGACAAGAATTGGATACCCTTTGAGGGAAAAAAATTGTGCAATGGGGGAAGTCGAGATCTAAGAAAGTTCTCATTTCAAAAAAGTCATCCAATGTAGGTCAGTCTACTTGTCTGAGTCAAATGGAAGTTAAGAAACAATTAGAAATCAATCAATAAACATTTATTAAATGCCTACTATGCACCAAGCAATGTGCTAAGCACTAGAAATAAATAACTCTACAAGGTGGTAAAAAAATAAATTCTACAAACTAGATCCCTGGTATAGTCCTTTTTGTGCCCAAAAGGTAAGGGAACAATAAACAGTTGGTACTGACTCACTATTTATTTTGCCACAGGATAATAAAGTGTATTAAAAATGACAAAATATAAAGGCATACCTACTCTGTCTTGAATTTCACCAATACATGTGGTCCCAAAACACAAATATTTCACTTTTCACCACCTTGATATGCTAATTCCTCAATTCATCTGTTTCACTAGCTGATCACTTTACCTCATTCTTCAAGTTAACCCTGTCAGCTTTCACCTTATCAAATGTGAAGTGCTATCTATTGATTTTTTTTTTTAAAAGAGAAAAAAGTACAAGCTCTACAGTGGCTATCCACATACGGGAGACAGTGATGTACAGAGACACTTGGAGGTCTCCTCTGACACAGAGATGATGCTGAGGTCTAGAAAAGCACAAGCTCAAACAGACCTGCCAAACTGGAAACACTTCAAGGATGGACCTAAGAACAGATCAAGGAAGAGCCTAGCTAGGTTCAAAAAGCTTGACTGGATGACTAAGATGATGGCCACCAGTTTGTTAATGTTTTCAGACACAATGGATCAGGGGTTCTTAACCTGGAGTCTGTGAACTTTAAAAAAAAAAAACTTTGATAATTAAATTTCAATATAATCAGCTTCCTTCATAATCCTATGTATTTTACATTATGCATTTTAAAACATTATTCTGAGATGGGGTCCATAGGTTTTACCCATTTGCAAAAGGAGTCCATGACACACACAAAAAAAATGTTAAGAACCCCTAACAACAACTTATTAACAGCAGCTAGATAACAGTGGATCAAGAGCTAGACTTGGGAGTCAGGAAGATCTAAGTTCAATCTTGCCTCAGAGACTTACTGACTGGGTAATATAGGGCAAGTCATTTCTGCCTCATTTAGCCTTAAGTTTCCTCATTTGTAAAATGAGAACACTACTTCACAAGGTTGTTGCGAAGATCAAATGAGATCATATATTTAAAGTGTTCTGAAAAATGTTACAGAGCTAGAGAAATGGTAACTATTATTTTTATTATTGTTATTAAAAGTCCAGTGGTATCAAACTCACATAGAAACAGATCCCTACAGGCCATATAGTAACTGAGAAAAACACAAATTAACATTATGTTGTATTGTATTTTCATTTTTTTGAACTATTCCCAATTGTATTTTAATCCAGTTCACTGATGAGGAGTTTTAAGAGATGGACACCTCTGATTAGACCATTTACTGAGGTATAGAAAGGCTCCCAATCTGTTTAGATGGGAGGACTATAAATCTATACAAATGAAATCTCAGATTCATGAAATATTTAACATGACAATACTCATTAACATAATATTTAACATTTAACAAATGATCAAAGTTATCTTCCTTGTGCTTTTCAATAATATGCTGTAGTGAAAAATCAGGGATTACCTTCAAAATCTGGGTTTGCCTCGTGTTTTTAAGTTTTGTTTTCAATATCTCTGGTTTTTTTTTTCCTTTCTATTTTTGTATTCCAAGCTTAACATTACACCAAACAAAATGCTCCTGTCCGTACACACAGTAGAAAAAAAAAAGGACTGTATGCTGCAGACCTCATATAGTGTGATTTTCTAGTTAAATGAATATTAAATTCTACCTATAACCCTCAAAGCTTTTCTGCTTGTCTATGATTTCTTTCCAGCCTTCCTTCTATTCTCTTCTGTGCATTTCTTCAAAAAAAGAAAGAAAAAAAGCTTCAATGACCTTCTTTTCTGGCCATCCTATCTACCTTCTCCTATTACCCTTGCAAGACTGAAAAAAAAAAATAAAGTCCTCATAACAAATATGCATAACCAAGCAAAAGAAATTTTTACATTATTATGTCTGAAAATGTATGTCTTGTTCCACATTTTAAGTCCCTCAGCCCTCAGCCCTCTGTCACAAGGTGGAGAGCATATTTAAACAACAGTCCTCTGGAATCATGGTCAATCACTAAATTAATCAGAGTTCTGAAGTCTTTTGGTTGTTTTACTTTATAATGTTGTTATTGTATAAACTGTTCTCTTGGTTCTGCTCATTTCACTCTGCATCAGTTTCCACAAGACTTCCCAAGTTTTTCTGAATCCATTCCTTTTACCATCTCTTATGATGTAATAATATCACATTACATTCATATACCATACTATAATTTATTCCGTCATCCCCTGATTGATAGATACCCCCTAAGTTTCCAGTTCTAAGCTCTAGCCTAGGAAAAAGAGCTGCTATCAATATTGCTGTATACAACTAATACTTTAAAGAATAGATTGGTCTCTACAAAATTAGAATGAAAAGCAAATTTCTAGAAATCAAATCTTGTCTTTTTGTTGACTAATATAAAATTAGAGGTATATTTTATAGGGGAAAATCACTAATCACATAAAATTACATCACTTTAAAAATCAAATATTTAACAGGAAAATGCTGACCACAAATAGCACATAGCTTCAAAATGTCAAATTTAAATTATCAGTGTACTATAAAGTTTGTAATGAACCTTTTATCAGAAACTATACTCCCTTTGGGGTTATGTCCCATATGTGTCTAAACTGCCTGTAACCAGGAAAACAAAGCAAAACTCCCTCAAAACCCACAGACTTTTAGCTGTTCTTTCTAATGGGAGTTAGTGAATAGGAAATCTCTTGTTCACCAAAACTGATCAGAACATTATTAGATCTAAGCCCTTCATCAAAAATTTCATTTCCCTATGTACTTGCTATCCTCACAAAAGAAATGTCATTAGTACAACTATGTGGGTCATCATGTATTATTACTGTATCACAAATTAAATAGCATAGTACTTGTCCCATCAGGCTTAATAAATTCGTTTTTCATTCATCCACTCACTCAGAAACAAACATTTGTCTTACCTTCAACAGGATCTGCAAGAGAAATGAAAAAAGGATTTATAGTTGACACAACAGAAGAATACGTGCACTTCTGGGCATACTTTAGTATTAATGTGCTTTGAAATTCTCCCTCTAAAAAAATTATTCAAGAATATAATTCAGCAAAGTAGGTAATACAGCCTTCAAAATGCTAATCAATGAGATGTCCTACTTCGTGGTGGATTAGGAAGATTTTACTGAGTTATTTCTTTAGACTCAGAGGCAGAGGCCTGACAGTTTGGGGGTTTTGTTTTGGTTCTGGTTTTTTTTTTTTTTTGGTGTTTGGTATTTTTTTTAAACAAAACTGTGGAAATTAGATTCACATCTAAAAATTACATACTTAAAAGTATGGCATCTCACTTAATAGTTAGGCTAAGATTAAGGAGATCATCTGATCCTCACACAATAGAAAGAATGAAGCAATACCAACTCTCAAGATGCTTCCACTCTAAGAGGGATTGAGGTAACAAGTACATATGCAAGTACAGACAGAATAAACATAGCACAAATAAATACAAAGTAATCAACTACAAAGAAGCTTGTGAGGAAGGGAATTCTACATTCAGGAGGGTGTTTGAGCTGTCCTGAAGAAAGAGAGGAATCCGTGAGGCCAAGGTAAGAACAGAGTGCACTCCAGGCATGGGGGTAAACAGCCAGGGCAGAGAGGAGGTCACAGTGTGAGTGCAGGAGGGGGAATTCTGTAGAATGAGGCTGGAAAGATCAATTTGGGCTAAGGCATGAAGAACTTTAAAAGCTAAAACAATCTTGTAGTTGATCCTATAGGCGACAGGGAGACAGTGAAGCTCACTGAACGGGCAATGTCAGGATACTATGATTCTCAATGATGGAAAATCGTTTTTTCAGAATTATGTAGGTTGGACTAGAGCAGGGACACAGGGCAAAGTTGCCAATTAGAGAGCTAACTGCAACAATCGAGGTCACAGGGGATCCACAAAATTAATGGTCCTCGGCTAAGAGGGAGGAAGGGGAAGATGTGGGAGTCTTAAAGAGAGATCTGGAAGAGTTTCTGTGGAGGGTGAGACAGGAAACCAACTGGGGGAAATAAAAGAATCTTCTCTACACAGCAAAGGAAAAGTACAATCCAAGTTGGATAATATGAACTTATAAGCAAGGAGCAAGCTCAAGAAGCCAGCAGCAGCTGTGTGACTAAGATCAGACCAGATCAGGGTGGTCTCACTTCCAGCTTCCAAACCAGCCTGAAGGCTGTGGAGGAATAAGCAGGGTAGGAATCCCAAACCAAAGGGAAACCCACAAGGCCAGTCACATATAATTCCTAGAGCTTTCCAGGTGACTTGATAGTGACTGGATCCAGGAGCAGTCTACTGAAAACTTCAAATGGGCAAGTCCATAAATGTGCTGCTCAGACCAAAACCCAAACTTGCAGAGCTCAGAGCAGGGGAGCAGTGATCAGACTGTCCTGGATTCCACCACTCTGACAGCACTGAAACATACAGGTCCTCTGCCTGAGCTGTCCCTGAGATCCTGGAATAACATAATGCTTAATACTTTAAGAAAGAGTTCCACCATACAGCCATGAGGTTATCAGGTACACTCCAGACACAAATCCAGAAGAAGGGAACAATTCCAAAACATCCACAAGCAAAGCCTCAAAGGAAAATACAGCTTGGGTACAAGTTACAATAGAATTCCTGGAAGAGATGAAGAAAGTCTTTTTAAAAATTTCTAAAATGTTTCCATAAATTAAATGAGAGTACCAGAGGAAAAACGTATAAAAAAAGAATTTGGAAAGGGAATTAACAGCTTGGCACCAGAGGTACGAAACCTCGCCTAAGCAATAAACTCCTAGAAAATGTAATGGGCCAAATAGAAGCTAATAATTCTATGAGAAAACAAGAAATAATAAAACAAACTCAAAAGGCTAAAAAAAAAAAATAGATGAAAATGTAACTGACCAGAAAAAAACAGATTAAGGAGAGACAATCTGAGAGTTGTTGAACTACCTGACAGCAATAACCAAAACAAAAACAAACAAACAAACACCTAATATCTAGCACTTACTACGTGCCAGACATTGTGCTAAGCACTTTATAATGTCATCTGATCCTCATAACAAACCTGGGAGGTAGGTGTTATAATTATCCTTATGTTACAGATGAGGAAACTGAGGCAAACAGAGGTGGAATGACTTGCCCAGAGTCACACAGCTAATAAATGACTGGGGCCCTATTTGAACTCAGATTTCCTGACTCCAGGCACAGTGCTTTATTCACAGTGCCACTTAGCCTAGACAATATATTTCAAGAAATGTCTTGATCTCTTAGATCTTTCAGAATCAGATCTCTTCAAACCATACGGCAAAGCAGAAACGGAAAGAATCCTCTGGTCACCTCCTCCTGAAAGAAATCCCAAAATGAAAATTCCCAGGCAGATCACAGCCAAAATCCAGAACTTTCAGATCAAAGAAAAAAATAGTGAAAGCAGCCAGAATTAAAGAATTCAAGTACCAAGGAGCCACAGTCAGGATTCCTACAAGATTTAGCAGCCACCACTATAATGGACTGAAGAACTTACAATACAATATTCCAGAAGCAAAGGATAGAGGCTCAAAACCAAGAATAACTTTCCCAAGGTGGAAAAAATAATCCTCAAGATGAAAAAATGGAAAAGAGAGAACGTCCAAGTATTCCCAATGAAAAGACCAGAGCTGTATAGAAACTCTTACGTGTAAATGCAGGAGTAAAGAGAAACAAACAAAAAATACAAAGATGAGTAAACAATCATAAGAAACAAAACCAGGATAAACTATTTACATTCTAATATATGGAAATGATACATGTGTCCAATCTGAACATCAAAGATCATTTGTTGTTGCTGTTCAGTCATTTTCAGTCATGTCTGACTCTTCCTGACCTCATTAGGGTTTTCTTGGAAAAGATACTGATTTGCTATGTCCTTCTCCAGCTCATTTTACTGATGAGGAAACTGAGGCAAACAGGGTGAAGTGACTTGCCCAGAGTCCCACAGCTAGTGTCTGAGGCCAAATTTGAACTCAGGAAGATGAATCTTCCTGACTCCAGGTTTGGCACTATATCTACTATCCCACCTAGCTAGGTTTAGGAGAGGTAAAGCATGGAGTCAGAAGTTATAGTCAGAAAAGGACTGTGCGAATTTTTGATTAAGGGAAGTGAACTACTTAGTGGTCAATGGTGAAATCCTGGATGTGACTATCCCCAAGGAATTCAGAGGTTACAGAGTCTGAGAAAGCATCCATATGGACATGCTGAAGTCTCCTAGCATAAGAGCAGGAGTTGGGAGAGGAGAAGAAGATAGAAGGGACAGTAATGTAAAATAAGACTGGAAGGACAAGCTGGAGTCAGACTATGGAACATTTAAATACCAGGTTAAAGAACGATTTAGGGAAACTCCAAAGGCTAAAGCAGAATGCTGAAACAGCCTGGATCACACAGATGATACCTATTTGAAACATCCTTTATTACTACTTCCTTGTATGGTAGGATGGTAAAGTGCAAAGAAAACTAAACCTGAAGTCAGAAAACCTGTTTGAGCTCACTCATCATATATACACCCTGGGCAAGTTATTTTAGCTCTTTGTCTTGAAACAAGAAGTAGACAGTGAAAGGACTATCATTCACTATTATTAACACTTCAGGATGAAGGACTGAGGACAAATTCTTTGTACACAGTAAAGCTCCTTTCAAGAATGCTCTTGACCAGAGGTGTCCAACTCCGCACCTGAATTAGATTAAAATGTAACTGGGAAATATTTAACAAAATAAATAAAAAGACAGAACAACAAGATGTTAATTTGAGGTCAAGTCAAATGGTCCTCTGGGTTCTGCTTCTACTTGAGTTTGACACCACTGCCCCAGACAAACCTATCAAGCACATAAAGCTAATTTCAGCATTGGCTCTCTTTCCCATTGCCAATCCAAGACGTCCTCTCAGGCTCAGTGATCAGCACAGCCAGCTAGTACCCTCCAGCCTCTCCCAAACAAACTTGTTTTTAGCCGGATAAAATAATCCCCAGTAAAGATACAGGCATTTTCACTGGGCCCTTCTATAAACAATTCCCCCTCCACCTTTGTTGTCTAACCCACACCCATCAATGGGAATGGGGTCACTAATGGGAACTTCGGGCCAAAGCAAGCAATTACTGTCAACGTTGAGACTGAAGTAGTTTGGAAGTGACATTTAAAATAAAAGCAAATGTTTAACTTCTCTAGACTATGTAGAGGTAGAAACTTTAAAAAAAAAAAAAGAAATGATAATTTATTTAAACTGTAGAAAGCAGGGGCAACTCCAGGAAGTCTAACAAATTAAGCAGCAAGATACAGATCCAACCCTAATGAACAGAATCTTCTCAAACCCACCCTCTTCATACTCATATACTATTCTGCATTACAGCTATTTGTGTACCAGTCTCATCTCCCCATTAAAGAGGGCAGGGATGTATTCTAGGTTTGTACCTTTCTCCCAGTACTGAAGACCCTGAACCTGGCAAGCATGTGATAAATAAATCTGTTTATCAAACTTATCGTTCAGTAGTTTCAGTCGTGTCCAATTCTTTGTGACCCCATTTGGGGTTTTCTTGGCAAAGATATTCCAGTGGTTTGCTATGTCCTTTTCCGGGCCATTTTTACAGATGAGGACACTGAGGCAAACTGCGTGAAGTGACTTACCCTGGGGTCACACAGCTTGTAAGTGTCTGGGGCCAGATCTGAACTCAGGAAGATGAGTCTTTCTGACTCTAAGACTCTACCCACTCTGACTTCCAGCTACCTTTATTAAACTTAAGGGGTGCTAAACGTAGGCAGAGTACTAATGACCCATGTTTTACAACTAGATTTTTAAGATTCCAAGATATTCTGAATCTTAAACTGAGAACAAAGAACTAAAAAAAATATTATTCACTTAGAAAAGACAGGTACTAAGTTAAATAATAATGAACAGAGTACAACTGAAATAACTCTTAAAATCTGATACCACCAGCTAACAGGTAACACACCTACAGAGTTATCACTTTTTTTTTTCCCCCTAAGGTCAAGGGCCAGAGTTTACTACTGTTCTTGTTACTCCACATTTATTAGCCTAAAGTCTGTTTTACTGGATGTCCAGTAGACATCTTAAACAAAACATATCTCATTTTCTTTCCCCCTAAACCCTTCCCTTTTCCTACCATCTCTACTATTGGAGAGGGCAATACCATCCTCCCAGTCCCTCAGGCTCACAACCTAGATTGTCATCTTAGCTCCTCACTCTCATCCCAACCCCTCTTTCCCCCAATCCAATCTGTAGCCACGACCTATCCATTTCACCTTTTCAACATCTCTTAAATACTCCCCCTCCTCTCCTCTGACACTGCTCTCTAGGAAAGACCCTCATCACCCCACACTTGGATGGCTGAAAAAGCTGCTGGTGGGTCTGCCTGCCTCAAGTCTCTCCCCACTTCAATGCATCCTCCATTCTGCCGCTGAGGTGAGTCCTCCCTATTCAATAAACTCCAGTGGCTCCCCACTGACTCCAGGAGCAAGTACAAAATTCTCTGCTTGGCTTTCAAGGCCCTTCAGGACCTAGCCTACTCTTCACTCCAACAACACTGGCCTCCTGGTGGTTCCACAAGCAAGACTCTCCATCTCTTTGCTCTGGATATTCTCTCTGGCTATCACCCAGGCCTCAAACACTCTCTCTCTCCTCTCTCATTCCTGACCTTCCCAGTTTCCTTTAAGTCCCAACTAAAATCCTGCCTTCTATGGAAGCCTTCCCCAACTCATCTTAATTCCAGTGCCTTCCCTCTGTTAATTATTTATCCCACATATAGCTTGCTTTAAATATATGTTGCATGTTGTCTCTCCAATTAGATTGTTAACTCCTTCAGGTTAGGGAGAGTGTTCTGCCTCTTCTTGTACCCTGAGATTAGTAAGGTTCCTGGCATTTGGTTGGGGCTTAATATTTACTGACTGATTTTCAAAAATCCCATCAACCCATTGCTAAGAATCAGACTCAAGAAGTTACACAGTATTGCCTCCATCATGTATCTCCAAAATAACAACCTTTTACCCAGAGCATTTATGACCTGACTCCTGAATACCAGAGTACCAGAAGTAGACTGGGGCTAGGAGGCTACTTGACAATTAATATCAAAGACTAATTAAAGGACCCTACTGTGTGCAAGACTCTGTACCAGGTGCTGCAAGGGACATAAAGATAATTTCTACTCATCCCTTAAAATTCAACTTAAATGCTATTTCCTCCTTAAGTGATGCCCAGTGGGTGTTCCCTCTTGGGCCTTAAGGAGCACTTTTCTTTAACTTCCCTAATGCATGCATTATGAATTATAGTTATTTGTGCAGTGTCTTATTTAAACTTTCTCCCCAGAACTTAGTACAGTGCTCTGCACACAAGAAATTAATGTGTGTACATATAGGTGTATAAAAAAAGATTCAGTCCTGACACTTCCAGGCCATGTGACCTTTCAAACTTCTCCAAAATAGGAATTAATTGTGAGATAAAGCCTCTAAAGACCCTAAGAACCCTACCGAGATAACTCCGTGAATTAACAACAGAGAAGGCTAATTCCCAATCTTCAGGGCTCTCACTCAGGACCCCCTCCCTCGATGCCCCCAGGCTCAGTCTGGGAATGCAGGGTACCCAAAGCCCCCAAGTGCCCCCACTGGACTCGAGGCTGGGGACACAAAGAAAGGCAAACAGCAGTCCCTGCCCTCCAGGAGCCCGGTCTAACGGGGAGACAGCCCCAACACTACTATGCACTAACAAGACGGAACCTCGGGGGCTGCACATCACAGAGGCTTCTTCTACCAATCTGCCTGGGACTTGAAGGAGGCAGGAAAGCCGGGACAGAGAGGAGGGAGGGAGTGTCCGAGGCACAGGGGACAGAGCTGAGAGCCAAGGGTGGGAGCCCCTGACACTGACACGAGAGCGTGCATTTATGTCGCTCCAAGGTCTGCAAACCGCTCTACCTCGTTAAAGGCACCTAAAAAAGCTCCTTACGTTTTTAACTCACTCCAACAATGGCCCTGGGAGGGAGGTGCCATGATCTCCCTTATTTTACAGGTAAGGAAACTGAGGCACTGAGCCGTTACCTGACTCGCCCATCGAGGGAGAGTGTGGGGCAGGATTCCGACGCAGGTCTTCCCGATGCCTAAAAAGAGGTTCAACAAGAACTCCTGCTTTCAGGCTCTCACTGGCTCGTCTGGGCCTCCCCCCACGCGGCCGGGATTAGCCCGTTTTCCGGGTGGGGAGATTCAGGCGCGGAGGGGGCGGGGGCCTCAGCTCGTAGCTGATGAGATATTGCAATACCAACAATAACAATGACAGCGACAGCCGACATTCACGTAGCCCCTGAAGGTCCGCATGCTGGGAGGCAGGCGCCGCTATGATCCCACTTTGCAGAGGCGGAAGCTGAGGCCACACAGGTCACGGCACTTGCCCGGGTCAGCCGGCTGGACCGCGTCGGCGGCCGGTCCCGGACCATGCCCCGAGCCTCTCTTCGCCCCGCCCGGCCGGGGCACCTCTCCGCACCCCGGCTCTCCCCTGGCTCAGCCCACCCCGGCGGGGAAGGGGTCCTCCCCGGCCTCCCCCCGAGCCCGAGCACGGGCCCGGGCCGCTCCAGCAGGGACCACGCGGGCCTCAGCCGCTGGAGCCCCCGAGGAGGCACCGCCGGGAGGCCTGGGGGGCTGCAGGCTTCGGGGTCCGAGGCCACGGAGGCCGGACGTACCTGCTCCTCTGGCCGGCGGCGGAGCTGCCCCTTTTAAACCCCGTCCCCCGGACCCCGGGGTAACGGAACGGCGGCGGCAACGGCAGCGGCAGCAGCAGCGGCGGCGGCGGCGCACACACCTCTGTCCTCCATGGGGGGGTAGGGGGTGGGGAGAAACTGTTTACTACCAAGTCTCGCGAGACGCACGGCACGGCCGGAGAAGCTGGGAGACAGCCGGCAGAGCGAGCGGCGGCGGCCTGGCCCCGCCCAGCGTGCGTCGTCCTGTGCGTGAGCCGAGGGCCACTGCGAGGCCGCCCCTGAAGTAAGGAAAAGTCTCGCGATGCTTGGCTCTTCAGCCCGGGAGGAGAGGATTCAAAAACCAGGCTGTGGGCGGAGTTTGTGCAGGCTGGCTCCGGGTCAGCCAGAGTGAGGTAGGTTTGTTTTGTGCCTGCTGGGTTACAGGTATTGGAAAGCAAGTACTTTTTTTTTTGCCTGTGCATTCATTATGCAGTGCTCTGCGTACCGTAGAAGCTTAATTAAGATTTTTTTTTTGGTTGAATGAATGAATCGAATTCGAATCCATAAGTTGAAAATAATCAATACTTTTTATGAGAACCCATAAGTGAGATAATACACGTAAAGCTCTTTGCAAACTTTAAAGCGCTGTAACAATACTAGCCATTATTGTTAGCCCAGGAAATTGTGGCAGAATTAAGTTGGAGCTCCTCCCACAGTCCTAATTTTATTATATTTTCCAGTAAAATACTGTGTCAACCATTAATCACAAAAATATTTGCAGAGCTCTTCTGGGTTAAGTCAAGTATGTGATTCTTTAACTTTTTTTTTTTTTTTTTTTTTGGTTACTGTCAACCTTTATTTCTGACCCCTTAGGCCCAATGGTGAAGTCTATGGACCCTTTCTCACAATAATATTTTTAAAGGCATAAAACACATGTGATTATAAAGGAAGCCTATTATAATGAAATAGTTATCAAAATGTTTCAAGAAAAGGCTGGGAACCTTTTCCCTACTCTCTAAACCTCACAACTGGTAAATTATTCAGATCCCTTAAGAAGTTACTCCACTCCTACCTTTCCAGTCTTCTTATGCCTAATTACCAGACATTTATATTCTTTGATAGGGTGACACTGTCCTGGGTCCATGAACAGGACATTCCATCTCTCCGTTCTGGGAATTTCCTCTGGCCCTCCCCCTTGACTGGAATGTTCTCTCTTCTCTGCTCAGGACTGCTGACCTCCATGGTTTCCTTTAAAGTTCCAAGTAAAATCCCACCTTAACTCTAGTGCCTTCCTTCTTTTAATTATTTCCTATTTATCCTGCATATAGCTTATGGTTAAGATGGTAAGCTCCTTGAAGGCGGGGCCAATCTTTTACCTGTTTTTGTATCCCCCAGTGCTTAGCACAGTGCTTCCAACATAGAAAGCGCTTGAGAAATGATTATTGATTGATTACAAAGGATCCTTATTGCCATTTACAGGTAAGAAAACCTGAGGCTTAGACTTGAGCTCAGTTAAGCGGCCCATGAGAAAGGGACCTGGGATGAGAACTCAGGTTTTCTGACTTCCAAGTCCAGTACTATTTTCTACTCCACCAAAACATTTTATTTTTCAAGAGCTGCACATCTTCCACAGCCCTGGCTGGGTCTGAATTTGGCAGCCTGAATCAGATCCTAATAGAGAGCCGGACGTTTGGATGCAAGTGTCCATCAGTATTTTAGGTTTGGGTCTTTTTATTTTTTTAAAGAATCACCATATTTTACAAGGGTCCTAAGAAGGGGTTCCAGCAGACCTGTGGCTGGTAGGGAGATTGAGAGACCATGACAGTAACTGCAAAGTGAGGAACAGGGTTGGGGGGGAGGGGCAGGCTGATGATTTCGGCTGCTAGGGCACCTCACTTTTGTTCACAGGATGAAGGAATTGAGCAACTTCTTCCTCTTTCTCTGCAACCACGTTTAAAAGTAATTAACTGGCACTTACAGAGTGCTTGCAAAGCACTTTACAAATATCTGATTTTCACAACAAGCCTTCGAGGCATGCACAATTATTATCCTCCTGTTACAGATGAGGAAACTGAGGCTAAAACAGAGGTTAAATGACTTGCCCAAGGGATCACCCAGCTCGTGAAGTGTCAAGAGGGCAGATTAGAACTCAGGTCTTCCTGACTCCAAGACAGGAATTCCTCTGCTCCCAGCTGGCCTTGCTAAGCCACTTGTTTCAACCAGGGTTTCTTTCTTTCACACACTCTGGAAAAGATTCTAACACCTTCCCTCTTATCACTTACTATGTGCCAGGTACTATGCTAAGGACTTGGCTAGGGTCCCGGCCCTTAAGGAGCTCATAGTCTAATGTAGGAGGCATGCCAACAAGTACGTACATACGCATCTCAGAGAGAAGCACTAGGACTGGGATTGGGAAAGGCCTCTTGCAGGAGGTGTTATTTGAGCAGTCGTGAAACCCTTCTGCTTGTATCATTTTCCCCCTTGCCAATCTCGACATTATATTAACCAGGTCAATGTAACACAATGTGCTCTGCTGTCAACTCTTTTATCGACTTGTCCCGTGAGTGGTCGTGCCTTGCCAAACCCCATCAGCCTCCCCTGCTTCTTATTCGTGTCCTGCTGAACAGAGCTCACAGAACTTATTGGAAATTGTCATTTTGACTACTGCAAGGTGATCCTTTTACTCCTCCCTAATTGATTGTTTCACTCTCCCCTACAGCATTTTTAAAGCTCTTTTAACCAGCCTCCCACACCTCTGTTTACAACTTTGCCCTATACTTCACTGAGAGGCCTTTCAACCTCAGTGCCCTCTTCTCCCCACACTAACATTTCAAAACCCCTACCTACTCTGTCGTTTATTATAGCCTCAGATGATATAGCCCTTCTCAACAAGTCAGACTTTACCCTCTATTTGTACTCTTCCCTCCACCCCAGACACCCTGGGGTGCCTTACAGCTGACCCTCTCCCCAGCTAAGTACAGCACCCTCTGGACCAGAGTTTGAGACAAGACGTGATCAATCTTGATCAATTTTAGAAATCGAGGCAGAAGTGGAGCTGTCTAGCCTGCCCCAGACCATGCTTCTCACACACATACCCCATCATCCTGCTGTAGCTATCTGCTCTGCCTCTGCATGCATGCCTTCAGAAGAGAACAGCGTTTATATGGTGCCTACACAGCTAGGCACTGTGCTAAGTAACTGTTTCGTAAAAACAGAAAGGTAATAAAAACAATACTATGAGAATAGAGTGCTCTATGAGTCTAAGCTCCATTCCTATGACTTCTCAGACCAAAACTCCCCTACATGGCCACCACTTCCCCCACCCACCTACCCATGTTGATTCCCCAATTATCAATAAGCATTTATCAAATACTTGGTGTCCAACAGACACTGTTATATATGCTTGGGATTAAAAAAAAAAAAGTAAAACCATTGCTGCCCTTGAGCATATGTATATGGTGGTCAGCAGAAGTTTCAGAGGAGAGAACTTGAAGGAAATCAGACACAAGGAGGTAGAAATAAGGAGAAAGGGCATTCGAGGCATAGGAAAGAGCCAGCACAAAGGCATAATGAAAGAGAACAGTGTTGTCAAAGTTGGTCAGCAAACATTCATTAAGTGCCTACTATGTGCCAGGCACTATGCTAAGTGCTAGGGATAAAAAGAAAGGGAGAAACAGTTCCTGCCCTCAAGGAGTTTGCAATCTAAAGGAAGACACAACTTTCAAAAAACTACATACAAATAAGATACATACAAGATTAACTGGAGAAAGGTCCAGAGGGAGGGCACTTACATTAAAGAGGGCCAGTGTTGTGTATGGGGAACACCAAGAAAACCAGTTTGGCTGGACTCCGTAGAGTTTGGGAAAAAGAGTAATGTATAATAAGGCCAGAAAGGTTGGGGGCAGCTTGTGAAAAGCTTTCAATGTGAGAGTTTACATTTGACTATAGAGGCAATAGAAAACTAATGGAATTTATTTACTAGTAGTGACATTGTCAAACCCGAACTTCAGGAAAATCATGAGCAGTTGTGTGGAGGATGGATTGGGCTGAGGAATGTGAATGGGTGCCCAATTGGGAGGCTTTTGATATAGTTCAGGTGAGAGGTGACGGAAGCTCTGAACCAGGGTGGTGGTCCTGAGTAGAGATAGATACTCAAGATATGAAGATTTGGCCACCCATTTTGTGCAAAGAAGTAAAGTCAACAAGCATTTATTAAGCATCTACTAGATGCCAGGCACGGTGTTAAGCCCCAGGGGATACAAAGAAAGGTCTGAAAAAAAAAATTGTCCCTGCTTTCAAGAAGTTCACAGTCAAATGGGGGAGACAACATGTAAAACAACTTGCACCTGAGAAATAGGATAAATGGAAATGATCTCAGAGGGAACATACTAGAATTAAGAAGGATCAGAAAAGACTTCTTACAGAAGGCAGAACTTAACCTAGGCCTGAAAGTAGACAGGAGATGGAAATGAGAAGATGAGCATTCTAAGGATGTGGGCAAAGAGCCAGTGAAAATGCAGGGGGAGAGGGAGAGAGAGAGGGAGAGGGAGAGGGAGAGGGAGAGGGAGAGGGAGAGAGAGAGAGAGAGAGAGAGAGAGAGAGAGAGAGAGAGCACACTTCTTGTGGGAGGAAGAGAAAGGGGGCCAATGTCACTGGATTAAGCTGTGAAAGGAAGGTGAAAAGTAGGACGGAGATGACATATGATGGGTTTTAGAAGCCAAATGGAAGGTTTTCTATTTGTACTTGGATGCAATATAAAGCCACTGGGCAAGAGGTGGGGAAGGGTTTGGTGTTTGACACAACCATATCTGTGGTTTAGAAACATCAGTTTTATAGATGAGTGGAGGATATACGGGAATGGGGACAAGGAAGACCAACCAGATGGCTACTGCAATAGCCCCGGGAGAATAATTGAATCTATAGGAGGTGATGAGTTCACCAAACAAAATCGTATAGAGGATAAAGAGGGTAAAAAGGAAGCTATCATTGGGGTATTCCCACATTTTTGGGGCACATCTTTGATAAAGATCCAGCAAAGGACAAAGAAGGAGCAGTCAGACAGGTAGCAGGAGAACCAAGGCAAAGCAATGTCCCAAAAACTTAGGGAAAAAATTATCAAGAAAAGGGTGATCAACAGTGTTAGGCTGCAGAGAAGTCAAGAAGGATGAGGACTGAGTAAAGGCCAATGGATTGGGCAATTAAGAGATCACTGGTAACTTTGGAGAGGGCAGTTTCAGTTCAGTGCTCAAGATGGAAGCCAAATGTTTTTTGTTTTTTTAAAGGAAAAAGGAAGGCAGCTAAGGCAGCCTGATTGAGATGTTTTTTCTCAAGGAGTTTAGCCATGAAAGCTTTGGAGGAGAGATATAGGATGATACCTACCAGAGATAGATGGATCAAGTAAAGGTTTTCTGATGATGGGAGAGACATGGGTGTATTTGTAGGCAGCAAAAAGAAAGCCAGGCAACAGGGATAGACTGAAAATCCATGAGAATGGGAGTGATAGAATGGACAACTTGCTGGAGAAGACCGGATAGAAGGGATCACTTGTGCACAGAGGGGTGCCTTGGTGAGGCTGAGGGCCACCTCTATCGTGAAGGAATGGAAATAAATAGTGGCAGAAGGCATCTGAGCGACATGAGATGAGGATGGAAGAGGAGGGAGCTCTTGGCAAATGGTCTTTTTTTATTTTTTATTTTAACTTAAATATGAGGCAAGGTTCTCAGCTGAGAGAGTAGAAGGAGGAGTCGTCATAGGACTTGAGAAGGGATTAAAAAATTTGGTAAAGTCAAGGGAGAGTGGGAGAGGCAAGGTAAAAGCCAAGGTTGTGAACCTGGGTGACTAGAAGAATGGTGGTATTCTCACCAAAAATAGGGAAGTTCTGAAGAGAGGTGGGTCCGAGGAAACTGCTTCATTTGTATTTGTATCCTGGGTTTCCAGCAGTTCTTGACTCATGACAGGCACTTAATTAAAATGTCTATCATTCATTCATTCCCTGATACCTATTAATATGATCAGGTCTCCATCCATCCTTAAAAATGCCTCACTTGACCCTCTTTCCTTATCTCTCCTCCCTTTCTTTTTTTTCTATTTTTTTTTTTAATTTTTAGGCAATTGGGGTTAAGTGACTTGCCCAGGGTCACACAGCTAGTGTCAAGTGTTTGGTCTGAGGCCGGATTTGAACTCAGGTCCTCCTGACTTCAGGGCCGGTGCGCTATCCACTGTGCCACCTAGCTGCCCCTCCCTCTTCCCTTTCTTAACCAACTTTCTAGAAAAAGTTGTATACATTTATATCTGCTTCTCATTGCTCAACCCCAATATCAAGATACTGTCCTCTCTTGGTTCTCTCCACCTGCCTATCTGATGATTTTTCTGTCTGCTGTACCTTCATCCTGCCTCCTACCTTGTATAACCCAAAGCTCTTCTCATCTCTCTCTATATTCTTTTTCGCTGATTTCATCAGTATCCATGGTTTCAGTTGTGGTGTGGGTGTGTGTGTGTGTGTGTGTACACACTTGATTGCATATTACTTCATGAGAAAAGAATTCCACAAAACTCATGATTTTTAAATAATTTTACCAGGCTTACGAATACTCAATATATATCTGCACTGGAGTCACAAAATGAAATGCAGAATTATCAATATGTAAATAATAACAATACCTTACATTTGTATAGAGTTTCACAGTTTTGACAGCACTGGATGGTTCTCACAAGAGTTTTCAAATAAGACACTATGATCTAAACCCAAAATATCACACACATTGTATTTCAGAACTAATCCTGCCTAAGCAGTTTAGTCATTTTTACTCCAACACAATTGTTCATTTTATTCATTACATTCATTGCACAAACTAAGATTATACTTCTAAATCTGTACTTATTTCATCAGATACAATACATAGTACATAATTACTCCACATTTTAACTACCTCAGCAAACAATTTTGTTTATACCAATAAATGCTACTGGAACTATCACATAGAAAATTATGAGATAATTTTCTTTCTAAAGGGCAAGATTTAAGTTAAAAAAAATAACACACACTGAAAATAAGTATATTATCCAAAAGAATTGTATAAATTAAAAAAAATGCTTGAAAAACTTCATAATGTATTTGCAGCTGTGGCAAAGGGTTAGCTCCAAAGAAGGTAAGAACTTAACAGAAAGTAATAACTTGGACTGCTAGACTATAGAGGGTCACAAAACTGGAGAGACTTTTCTTTTGGATTGGATTTAAATACTTTTTTAAATCCCATGAAGCTCCCACTTAAAGCCACTTTACATATATCTTTTAAAAGCTGACTTGCCCATTAGTTATAAAGTTGCTCATACAGATCTCACCATTTTCTAAATATGATCAACTTTCAAACTTGTCTAATACAAGTCTGTTCTTGGATGGAAAAGCATTTTCCTCAAAAGAGATTCAAACTACAAGATCTATGTAATACAATACACATAGGGAGTTGGATTTCTACAGCTACTAACACTAGCCATTTTTAGCTTCAAAATAGTTTTTTTAAACACATCTTTTCCAGTTATTTTTTTAGAAGAAAAATTATAATTCTTTGAAGGAAACACATGACCACTCTTAAAAGAAGAAGATTTAAAATGAAAAGACCCAACAAATCCAATTGTGAGTACATTTCCATTTCAGATCATCTTGGTTCATAGCACAACACTGACTCACTGACATAGTTTTTCCAGTAGCTTACATTAAAAAAAGGAATACCCAATTCCAGGCTTCCTAGATCAGTTCTCATCACATTCAATATTAACCCTGTGCCAACGCCTTCAGGCAGCTCCCCAATAGATTCTTTAAAAGTACCATGTCTGTTTTATCAATGATGCAACAATAAGGTGCCAGCAAAATAGTTAAGAGCAAATACACAATTAAAATGAAATGTTGTTCTTCCAATGCTCTGAATACTGTAGGTTCACATAATTTGGCAACACTTCCTAAGGTGATATATCCAGGTTCACAATCTATGGGATAAGGCCTCATGACGCAATGAATTGTTGATAATATTTGCTCCCCATGCCCAGAGCCACTCTGGCATATACTGCGCAAAAAGAAACTAAAAAAAAACAAAGGAGAAAAAGTTACTAACAATACTAGGAACCCCTCCCCCAAAATTACAGTTATCACTAAAGGTACCAATTAATAAGGCTTCAGAATATTCATCAATTCTTAACAGTCTAAAATACATACAATACTAATCATACAAAATACTGTAAAACAAAAATCATTTCCAGAAAATACTGACTCAATCCTGCAGTTCTATGCTCAATACTGATGGTCATCTAGGATCATCACTACCTAGAACCTGGAACATCAGGGGAATCTCACTTAATTGAAAAGTCCAATCCTTTATTAACATCCTACTTTGATGCCTCAATGTGGTATATTAATGACCCTGAGTTATCAAGTTTATGCCAACCCAGTATAAAAAGTGGCAGCTCTGAAGCTGAAGAGGCTTCTGGTATGAATCGACATTAGACTGTGTGTCTGTCTTCTTAGGAACAGCTCAGTTAGCTAAGTGCAGAAATACTCCTCACTGAAGATATGGCCATTATGTGATGGACTCTGGGGGCAAGAGCAACCCATGACACCAAATAAGGAAGTGGTCTGCAAATTTATTTTTGTCCCTAGTACAGTCTTCTTTGAACTACGAGGAAAGGAGGTACACTAAATGCTTATACCAGCACCACTACTTCAAAGTCAAAACACTGGCACATGCAAAGTTTCTCTTTAATAAGAGAGGCCATTTTTGCTGAATTCTTTACAAGGTCAAGACTTGACATGTTTTGAGTTTAGTACATATGCATAATAGGAAAGCTGTTTATTTTTCAAATATTACATTTACCATATTATATATGTAAGGTAATTAAAATTTATATTAAACAAAAATATTTATAAATTTTATCTTATCTGCATTGATAGAAATTCCAGGTTTTCATGGCACACCCTTTGAGAATCACAGGTATAGAGAAGTGGCCAACTACATGAGTAGAGAGCTTACTCACATGATGAAATCATGGATCCTCAAAAGTATTAAATACTAAAGTAAAAGGCTTAATATTCACCCCATCGATGAAAAACAGAATACACACATCTTCCTTTAAAATATCTGGGACCAAGTAGATGGAAATACATACAAGTTCAAAATTGAATAAACATCTCTCCATCCTGCTCTGCCAGCCTGTCCTAACTAAAGCGTGGTTTTGGCTTCAACTACTAATATATGGTGGCACCGTTTCCTAATTTTTATAATAATTAACCCTAGGAAAGGTATTTATTAACTTAATTTGTTTTTCAATCAACTCTACCTTAGAATGTGTTTGGTATCTTTTATTAAATGTCATAGATGGAAAGCTAGTAATGAGAAGGCTGCTCTTTTCCTGCCAAATTGGTAGCAGGTTCTGAGGCTAAAAATTAATAGCTACAATGGGTAAAATGAATGTTGTTTCCAAGTATGAGAAGAAATGCTTTCCAAACCAATATTAATAGTTCGACAGTATCAATGGTAATAATTCTTGCAGAGTCCCTTTCTATCTGCATTGCAGGCTAGAACCATTTCTCCACTTTTATCTGGACAGTTAACATAGCACACACAAAACCAGGCTGACACACTATAATGCTGAAGCCCTAAAAGTCAAATACAACCATGACTGATACATCTCTTCTAATTTTGCTTCTATTTAGAACATTATATCCACCATAAAAGCTAAAGATATTTGGGATGGAAGAAAGTTTTAAAGAACTTGGTGCCCTCTTTACCTAAAAGAACCCTGAAAGCATGGTACACTTGCACATACTTGTTTGAAAAAATCCAAGCCCATAATAAAACCATGCATGTTTCTTTCCCAATACTTAAATTATTTAAATTCCCAACTATTTCACTAGCCTATTTACAAAGATATCAAAAGATCTAAGTATTTTAAGCATGTTCCAATATGTAATTTTTCATTCTTTACCTTTTAAAAATGCCACAATACATTGTGCAATTTCATCATTAGGTGTAAAAGTCTTCAGAAATAAAGAAACATTTTGCAGGTTTACATTGCTCAGATGACCCTGTAAGCTCCAGTACCCACTTGTATAACCATTACCAGTTAGTGGTTACTAGATTTACCAGTTAGATGCTAATGAAGATATTTAGCAATTTTTACAATTAAGCTCCAATACTGCAAGAATCTGAGATGTCATCAATGTGAACTCCCTTTCCTGATGTAGATGACAATTCCTTTATAATTTACACATAGGCCTTAAGAGTCATTGTGTCTTTTAAAACTCATCACCTTGTGGACAAACCAGTGATGAGCCCCTGCAGACATGGATAGACTCTCCTTAAGATGACTGACATTCAGGCAGTCCATCACTAGGTTTATATTCAAAACATGTCCAGCTTTATAGGAACTACCTGGGTGTGCAATGCCCTGGCATAGTCTTTTGAGAAACAAAAGAGCACCTCTACACAACAATCTGGTATCAAATTAAGATGTATTTTCTGGTGTCATTTGCATTTATGTAAAGAAGTCCTTCTTATATCCATTTTAATTTTCAACAATTTTAATGCAAATATTACTGAAAGAGAAGTTTCCGTGACAACCAAAAACACTGAGGAAATCAATGTAAGAATCAAAACTTTCTGCTTCTCAACATTAGCCTTCACTTAAATTTTTAAAAAAATTAGGAATCATTCCAAAAAATTAAGGTTATGCTGACTTAGGTGAGATAAAGTTCCCAAAATTTTTACCTGAATTGAATGAAACCAGTACCCTGTGGTCCTTTTTGAGATTCCAAGAGTAGCAATTGCATGATGTGCATATACTTTTGGTGATGGCACCAACCAAGAACAGCCATGTAGAAAGCTACTGCACGCTTTCGCATTTGTAGCTACAGAGAATGGGATTAAGCTCTGCACAAAAATTCCTTTAGAAGCATATTCATATTGCAGTGCTCTGCTGAAGTGGTCTAAGTAAGCCTGTTTAAACAGAAAAAAAAAGAAAACATTAATTTCTCAGTTTTCATTAAGAGAAAAAATAGTAGTTAGAGTACTCACAGCTGCAGGCAGAAGGACAACACGGTTTTGCAATCCAATCAAATGATTACAGTATTTTTTTTTATGCTAGGGCTCTTTTCCCAACCCACAATAATCATCACCTTCGATGCCGAGTATGCAGTCATCTGGGGAGTGGGTTTGCAGCAGGAGCCGGAGGAGATGTTCACAATCGCACCCTTCCTCCTTGCCACCATCCCTGGCAATACTATATGGACCATCAAGCTGGCAGCTGCAATGTTTACATCAATAATGTCCCACAGTTTGTCCTCAGAGACTTGAGTAAAATACTGTGGGTAGGGATAAAACACTCCAACATTATTCACCAAGATACCAATGTCTCTGTCTTGCAGTGCTTCTCTAATAAGTAAGTAAATTCCGCGGCCATTGGAGAAGTCCGCAACTATAATCTCTGTTTCAACTTTGTAGGTCTCAGCTAAGGTCTTGGAAAGCTTGTGCAGCTTCTCTTCATTCTGGCTGATAAGGACAATGTTGAGACCTCGGCTTGCTAACTCTTCTGCATACGCTTTTCCAATACCATCTGTGGCACCTGTGTTAGAAATAGAAAAGGTAATACAGCATCTGAGTATCTTTATCTTGTGATATGCAGCATTTGGCCTTGGAACCATCAAACAAGGATATCAAAGACAATCATGTAGGAAAAAAGAGAGAATAAGACCTGAACTGTCTTATCTCACATGTTACCATAAAGTGATGATGTGCTAATAAAAAAAGGTGGGTCAATATGCTGAACAATAATGTTAAATGCTCACCTGGAACAAAATTATAAAATTTTGATAAAATTTATTTAAAGCTATTTAAACTGAATGTGTAATACTGAATATTTCTGTATTTTTTAATTTTTAAAAAAATCTTCAATTACATCCTCGAGGGGCAGCTAAGTGGAGGAGTGGATAGAGTTTCAGCCTTAGAGTCAGGAGGACCTGAGTTCAAATCCAGTCTCAGACACTTGACATTACTAACTGTGTGACCCTGGGCAAGTCACTGAACCCTGAGTGCCTCACCAAAAAAAAAAACAAAAAAAAAAACAAAAAAAAAAAACCAACCCTCATCCTTGAGTGTGTATTATCATAAGAAGGATCTTTCCCATGTTGTAACAAAGTGACTCTATGAGGGTATAACTCCCTAAATTCCAAATTTCATAAAGCTGAGGCAGTAGCCAATAACCATTTCAGAAAATGAAAGGAATCAGGATAAAAGAGGAAGAATTACATGAGAAGTAGCATGGTACCATGGGAAAGAGTACAAGACAAGGAAGGACCGAGGACATTGCCCCTCCCCTCATTACATTCTAGTTCTGGTTCTTCAGTCATCTGGCAGCTGGGTAACCCTTAGGTAAGTTTTTTTCCCTTCTCTGAGCTCAATGTTCTCAGCTGTAAAATGAGAATACCGGACAAGGTCATCTCCGAGGTCCTTTGCAGCTTTTATATTCCATGAAAATCTTTTAAAAATTTTTTCTTCTAAAAATGCAGTAGAGGGGGATATGTAAAAGAGAAAAATATGCATGTAAATATACATGACTTTTTAAATAGTATTTTCCCATTAAAGTACCCAAATGAGTTAAAAATAGCCTTCTAAATAAGATAAAGAAAAAGACCTGACTCTTGATTTCATTGGTCTAGGGCAGTGGTGTCAAACTTAAACAGAAACAGATTAAATTGACTTAGAAAACCACAAATCAATGTTATCTATATTGTACTGTATTTTAATTCATTTTGTTAAACATTTCCCAATTACATTTTAATCAATTTAATCCCAAGGCCACTTGGGAATGAGTTTGACACCTATGGTACAGAGAACTCCTAGGTAAGCAAATTCCCTTTACCAATTAGGTTGATCCCTTCTCTGCATCTTATGATTTCAAAGTTCCCTGGAAACCTGAAAGATTAAGCAATTTGCCCTGGGTTACACAGCCAACACAGTAGGTCAGAAACAGAACTTCAACTTATATTTTCCTGACTTTAAGGTCAGCTCTCAACCATTATGTCATACTTAAATAATACCTATTATTTAAAATTAGATATTAAATTGCTACTTGGATTTTAAATGAAAGTCAAAGTACTGATAATTTAGTTTCTTACCACTGACAACTGCCCATCTTCCGTACTGCTTAATGAGATCCGCTCTGCTCACCAATCTAGGAATGAAATGCAGTCTGATCAAGCTGTAAAAGTCACATATGATGGTGATGCTTTTTCTGGCAGTGTACCAGGCTCCGACCAAAGCTAAAGCTTCCATGTAGCAATTGCAAGACCGGGCAATTTCCCTGTATAAGAGGTAGAAACTGTCAACAGCAGCCATGGCTAACAGAACCCTGAAAAAGGAGAAAAAAGAAAAATGGCATCAATAAGAAGAGTACCTCTGTCTGATAAATTAACACCATATATGTTTCAAACTAGAAAGATATCTTCTGCTTCATGGGGAAAATGAGAATGTGATTCTTTGGCATGAAAGTAACAATGACTTTTTAAGATGTACCTAGCCCATTCAGCTAGTTCATTTAGGGTCTGATTGCTTCATAATTAGTCTTTTAAAAGTTTCTCCTTCCTCACAGGCAAAATCATTTAAAAAGTTACTTAAGACTGAAAGAGCAAAGCCTACTGCAGCACCCCTTCTCCCAAAAACAGTGAATGAAGGGATAAGGACCCTTGCTCTGGAGTTTGGCATGAGGAGGAGGAAAGGGGTGGTTACCCTCATTAGAAAAACTGTACAAACCCAGTGCAATTTTGATTTACTTGATGAAATGCATTATCGTCCTTTGACTAGGGAAGGCAATGTTATTACTGGAAATAATAACACTTAACATTGAATTTTTTGGCTTACAAAGACCCTTTCTCACAAGAGCTCTAGCAGAGCCATGGTACAACGGCTACTGACCCCATTTTGCAGAACAAACAGAAGAAAAGTTGACAAGATTGATCAAGGTCACCAAGTCTCCGAGCAAATATGTGGAACCTAGACCTCTCCTGACTTAAAATCTAGCCCCGTTTTCATTCCCACTCCTACTCCTCTTCCAAAAGTGGTACACTTGGAGCCAAAGGGCCTGAGTTTTAATCCCAGATCCACATCTACCTGTGTGATATGATGCAAGTCACTTAACCTCTTTGAGTTTCAAGCTCTCTACCTGTAAAATCAAAGGCAAGGCTAGGTGCTTTCTGAGGTCTCTTCAAGCTTTAAAACCTATGATCCACAATTCAATAGCCTCCAAAAGTACATCTGTAAATATATACTTGAACAGTCATCTAAAGAATTAATTTCAGAACAAAAGCGTAATTAAAATCATACTTAGAATTGAATACCTAATGGAATGATTATTTTCTCATAAAATTTTATACTGTCAGTTCCAGGTCACGTGAGAAACAAACTGGCAGACTAGACATTTTCTTCTATCTCCATCACCTCTCAAATCTCTCCAAAACAAATATGATGCTTCAAAGAAAAAGCAACTTCAGCTATTTCAATGCTCTAGGACACTCAAAATCCAAAACAAGGTAAAAAAAAAACAAAACAAAACTCTGCAAAGGCAGGAACTGACACTCACTGACCTGGCCTAAGCTCATTCAGCACCTCTCCTCCACCTCCCATGCTACAATAGCAGACTCAAGAACATGACACAGGCTTACAACAAAACCCACTCCTATTACATCCCCTCCATCTTTCCAGTGCCATGGAGACCTGAGCTCCAGATTATAGAAGTTTACTTGGGCCTTGACAGCCAACTTGGCCACAGCCCTTCAGAAGCAAAAGCCTGCTGGGGGCTGCAACCCGAAAGTACTAGTGCTGCAAAGTAATTAACTGCTGGTACCAGGGAGTGGCACAGGTCACCAGGACAGCACACTGTGCAAGTGGGAATGTATACAGCACTTTACCAAGCCTATGGGAAAGAGCACAACAACCAGCTAGGGCCAGTTCTAACCATCTAAAAGTTACTTGGGGCAGAGACCGAGGCTGGTGTACCATAAATTATAGAATTTGAGGAGAACATGGAACACAACACAGTGCTCCTGAATGGTTTAAAAGAGAATGAAAATCATGAGAGCAGAATTTATGTTCTACACAGCAAAAATAATGAGCAGAATCAAAAAACTGTAAGTTGCCATGGCAAGTCTCACCAAAGAAACAAAAGAAAGAACAACAGACTGGAAATGCAAAAACAAAAAGTAAAGGATAATCTAGAAGAGCAGAAGAAAAAACAATAACATTAAAAGAAAATATGTTCACTATGCAAGCAAAACATACTGATCTTGGGACAGCTAGGTGGTACAGTGGCTAGTGCTTCGGCCTTGGAGTCAGGAGGACCTGAGTTCAAATCTGAACTCAGACACTTGACACTTACTAGCTGTGTGACCCTGGGCAAGTCACTTAACCCCGACTGCCTCACCAAAAAGCAAACAACAACAATAAAACATACTGATCTTAAAGACAGTACTGTGCAGAGACAACCTAAGGATCACAGGTCTCCTAAAAGAATATGGTAAGACAAAAATTCTTAATACCACAATGCAGGAAATAATAGAAGAGAACTGCCCATAAGTTCTGAACACAGAAAATGAAATTCCAATTGAAAATATTCATATTATCTCCAGAAAAAAAATCCAAGGCTGCAATCTCCAAGACACCGAGTGGTTAAATTTAACAATTCAATTCAGAAACTACAAGTTTTAAGCAATCAGGAGAGAGACCTTCAATCACAAAGGAAAGGGCATTTGAATAAGGCCCAATTGAAAAAGGCTCAATCTGTGCCCAATAGAAAAAGGAGGAGGGAATGGAATAATGTGTTCCAAAGAGCAATGGAGCTCAGAATGCAGCCCAGAGTGACCATACAGGACAAATAAATGATGGATGTTTAATCATAAAGAAGAATTTGAAACACTCATAGCAAGAAAACCAGAACTGAAGAGATTATTTGCTTATTGAACACACACACACACACACACACACACACACACACACACACACACAGCAGGAGGAGTGAATAAATGGACATAGCAACAGCAACAGGGTCACAACATTCTAAGTGTACAAAAGGAGCCAGGTGAAGGTGAAAATCTAGTGAAGAGTCAGACAGGGCATTATGAAGAGAACCGAGTGACACCCTGCCTACAGGTGAATGCTTATTTTGTGGAACTACATTATAAGATGAGAGGGTATCTAAAAAGGGTGGGAAAGGGAGTAGGGGAATAGAGAGAGAATGTGATGCACCTGGGTCTTATCAAGGGCTAGCAGTGAGAGGAAGGAGAACTCTCTGGCCTCTGAAAGAGAAGAGTCTACAGGAAAGTGGGGGAAGAGGAGGAGGGAAAAATTTAAAAGGGGGGAAAAAAAGGAGGCCTTACTTTTGAATACTCCTATGGGTAAAGAGAGATGGTCTTTGAGGGAGATGAGGATTTTACTCTGGATGAGGCCTGGAAGATCTGGTGCTTGAAAAGTCTACTTGGGCAGGGGAGGCGGGGAAGGAGGGGAGAAGTTGGAACCTCTGGGGGAAACGGGCACCTGGAAGAATGGGAAGTTTTCCAGGCAAATGTCGGGGGAGGGGGGAAGGTCAACCAGAAAAGTTATAAATCAGTGGTAGGGGAGGGACTCTACATGGGGCAATGTCTTCTCTGATACTTACATTAATTGGCATTGTTTTGGGAATAAGACACAATGGAAAAGGGAAATCCATGGTGTAAGCCCTACAAGGCAGCGACAGAAAGTGCCTAGAAAGAAGAACCTAAATGGATACCCTGGACGGGTTGGTTGCATGAAGAACACAGAGAAAAGAGAGACCAGATGATACGGGTTATGAATCAGAGAATAAGGGTCTAGAGTACACAGAAAGAGAAAATGGATAATGAAGAGAGATAAATCCTTTCTGATAAGTGGTGCAAAAAAAAAAATGAAATTTTAAAAACTAATGAACAGGGCTAGCCAAAGGAGAGGAGAGGAAGAAAAAAGAGAAGGAAGAATATATATCCAGACAAAAGTAGGTGAGAAAAAGGAACTGATAAACAAAACCCTATAGAGAAAAGGGTAACAAATGAGAAGAGGGGATCAGGAGTGTTGGTGGGAACAGCGCCACCTTAAAAAAAGATTAAAATAAAGTAACTGAATGAACTAATACTGTGTTTACAGCAGGAGAGGGAAAAAAATCTCAATTAAAAAAATTATAGAGACAGATGGAAGAAAATAAAAACCTAATTCATAACTTTAAATGTGAATGAATTAAACAATCCAATAAAATGAAAAAGTGACAGATTAGATAAGAAAACAAAATCCTATGATCTGTTGCTTACAAGAAATATGTTTTAAAAAACAAAGACATACACAAAATAAAACTGAAAGTATGGGGGAAAAATTACTATTCATCAAGTAAATTCAAAAAAGCAGGAGTTACCATCATGCTATCAGATAAAGCAAAAACATTCAAAAAATAAAAAGGTTTGATAAACAAGGAAATTACATTATAGTGAAAGGAACCATAGACAAAGAACCAATTATCAGTAATAAACTTGTGAGTTCCACTACGTCCAAAGGGCTATAAAAACGTGCATACCCTTTGACCCAGCAATAGCACTTCTAGGGCTCTGTCCCAAAGAGATCATACAAATGGGAAAAGGACCCACATGTCCAAAAATATTTATAGCAGCTCTTTCTGTGGTGGCAAAGAATTGGAAATTGAGGGTATGCCCATCAATTGGGGAATGGCTGAACAAGTTGTGGTATATAAATGTAATGGAATATGCTATAAGAAATGATGATCAAGCAGACTTCAGAAAAACCTGGAAAGACTTGTATGGACTGATGCTGAGTGAAGTGAGCAGAACCAGGAGAACATCAGATACAGTAACAGCCACGTTGTGCAATGACTAACTTTGATAGACTTAGCTCTTCTCAGCAATGCAAGGATCTAACACATCTCCCAAAGTTTCATGATGGAAAATGCTATCCACATCCACAGAAAGAACTATGGAGTTTGAATGCAGATCAAAGCATACTATTTGCTCTTTTTTCCCTCTTCTGTTTTGTTTTGTTTCTTCTTTCTTATGGTTCCTCCAATTGGTTCTAATTCTCCTTTACCACATGACTAATGTGAAAATATGTTTAATAGGAATGTATATGTAGAGCCTATATCAGATTGCATGCTGTCTTGGGGAGGGAGGCAGAAAGGGAGAGAGGGAAAATTTAAAACTAAAAAGCTTAAAAAAATAAACTTATGAGTTCCAAATGTTTTACCATCCAAATTTATAAAGGAAACATTATCTGAGCTTCAAAAAACTCAGACAGACAAAGACAGTGACTCAACATTGACAGGAGACTTCAATATCCCTCTATCAGTTTTGGACAAGTCTAACAGAAAGATAAACAAAAGGAAAAATATGAAACTAAACAAGTCTCTGGAGAAGTGAGAGTTAAAAGACTTATTGGCATCTTCTAACTGGAACACAAAAGAATATATATTTCTTTTCATCGCATAAAAATTTTACAAAAATTGATTATGTACTAGGACACAGAGATATTGCAAACAAATGTAAAAAGACAGAAATAGTCAACACATCCTTTACAGACCATGATACAATAAGAATAGAAATCAGTTTGGGGACCACAAGCAAAAGACACATACTCCAAAGAGACTTAACAATGAAATCTTAAATAACGAGTAGGTCAAAAAACAAATCACAGAAACAATAACTATATAAGAGAAAATGATAATGATATAAAACAACATACCAAAATTTCTGGGATCCAGCTAAAGCAGTCCTCAAGGGGGAAATCATATCCTTACAATCATACATGAACAAAAATTTTTAAAAAAAGAGGATTAATGAACTGAATATGCATTTAAAGAAATCAGAAAATCAACCAAAAGAACCCTAAAATAAGCATAAAAGGAGATATTAAAATTAGAGAGAAAGTACATAAATTGGGAACAAAAAACATAGAAATGATAAACAAAACTAAAAACTGGTTCTTTGGAAAGACTAATAAAATTGAAAAATCCTTGGCTAATTTCATTAAAAAAGAGCAGAAAATCAGACCAATAAAGTAGCAAATGAGTAAAGTGAAACCACAGCAAAATCAGAAGAAATAAAAAGAATAATCAGAACATATTATACATACTTACATGCTAACAATACTGAGAATAGAGAGGAATACCTTTAAAAATATAAAATATCCAAACTACCAGAAGACCAGATAGAGATGTTAAATAACTTAATCTTGGAAAAAGAACTAGGTCTAGTTATATAGGATTACTAAACAGAAAAAAAAATTCCTAGTTCTTACGGATTCACAGCAGAATTCTACCAAACTTTTAAAGAACAGTCAGTACCCATACTTCACAAATTATTACCAACAACTGAGAAAGAAAACACCCCACAAGAATCCTTTTGTGAGATAAATATAATTCTAATACTGAAACCAGGGAAAGACAAAACATAGGAAGAAAACTATAGGACAATGACTCAAAAATGCTAAAATTCTATCAAACAGACTACAGCAATTTATTCAAATCATTAACCCAATTATCCAAATCATTAGGTGACAGAGGGAGTCTGGATGTGGCAATGGGGAGCAAGGAATAGTCTACCTTCCCTACCATGAGAATAGTGAGTCATGAGATATGAGCTAAAGTCAAGTCAACAAGCACGTCTTAAGCATCTACTATGTAGTGGGTAAGTAATTATGCTAAGTGCTGGAGATAGAAAGGGGAGAAAAAGAGTGCCTGCCCTCAAGAAGTTCACAATCTAATGGAGAGACTATATTCAAACAAGATATAGACATGATAAACTAGAGATAACTTCATAGGGAAAGCACTAGTATTAAGAGGAAACAGGAAAGGCTTACTTGCAGATGGTGATTTTAGCTGAGACTTGAAGGAAGCCAGAAAAACCAGAAGGCAGAGATAAGGAAGTAAAGAATTCCAGACAAGGAGTACAGCCTGTGATTTTGTATAGAGTGTTTTGTTCCAGGAACAGCAAGGAGGCCAGTATCTTGGCCAAAGAGTATACGGAGGTAAGGTGAGGAGTAAAATGTAAGAAGACTGGGAAGGTAGGAAAGAACAAGGATATGAAGGCCTTTAACATCAAAATTGAGGATTTAATATTTGATCCTGGAGGTTTTAAGGAGCCCCTGCAGTTTACTGAATGCAGGAGGTAGGTGACACTGTCAGACGTGAGCTTTAGGAAGACCAATTTGACTGCTGAGTGGAGAACGGACTGCAGTGGGGAGAGACTTGAGGCAAGAAGATTAATCAGAAGGCTACTTCAATAGTCGAGGCATGGTGACGAGAACCAACGCCAAGGTGGAAACAGTGTCATTGAAGAAAAGGGTACATAGATGAGAGATGGTGCAAAGATAGAATTGACAGAATTTGGCAACAGGTTGAATATACGAAGTGGACTACAGAGAGTTGAGGATTACACTTAGGTTGTCAGCCTCAGTGACTGGAAGGATGGTGGCACCCTTGACAGTAATAGGGAGGTTAAGAAGAAGAGTTTTCTCAATTAATGCCAAAAGAGGAAGAAAAGGTTTGGGATGAAAGAATATATGTTAATTTTAGAGTAGGCATTCCAGAGCTCGTAGTGGAAGGGTGGGTAAACTCACTGTAATGGAACTTTGGGCAAGGGAAGTTAAGGCTGAAGTAGATGAGAGTAAAGGCGTTTGTAGCTAGGGTTTGTACATATGCATCTAAGGGGTTCAGTATAAGCAAACAGGGTGAGTACAAGCAAAAGTATATTCAAAGGGCATAGATAGTCCAGGAATAAAATCAAAAGATCAGTTTTAGACAAACTAAACTTGAAATGACAAGCTGTCAAGGTGGAAATGTATAGCATGAATTTGAGGATGTGAAATTCAGAACAGGCAGTTGTTGGCAGTCAACTATGTAGACATTATAGGTGTTATAAAGACCCCAGACTCAATTCAGAATTCAGCCCAAGACTGGGCTGGCTGAATTCCTCGAGCTGGGCAATAACGAAATCACAGCTGTGGAGGGAGAGAAGAGATACCTTTATTGTCAATTCTCACAAGAACGGGGTGTGTAACACACACCCATGGAGAAGCAGAACAATTGATTATACAGGATTACTTAGCTTTAACCCCACCCTGTCCCACCCTCCCTTTCATCCATTGGTGAGGGGCAGACATGACATCCCTCTTCCTGAACTGCCCTTTACGTGTTACTCCTTAATATGTCTCTCCTCCCTCATCATGTGATGCATGTACGAAAATGAGGGCTGTCTCCTCCCATGGGGTGTGTAAGTTAATATGCATGAAGCTAATTAAGCATGTGTGTCAGTGAAAAGTCAGTGACCATCCCTTGACCCTGACCAGCTTAAGCCAGTTTCAGCCTGGGCCCCCTTCAAGAGGAACTTAAAGAATTCTTCCGGCTCTATGATTGGATAGGGTTGTTCTGCCCTCCCTTTCATCCTGTTTTACACATTTCTGCATGTCCTATGTTCCTATCGAATGTGTGGGAACCAAACTGTTAGCATTTCTCACATGGGCAAAGGCATGGTTTGTTGATTCATTTAAATTATTTTATGAGGCCCTGATCTACATGATGCTATCAATGAAATTTGTAAAGAGAAGGTTAGAGTGAGAAAAACACAGGAATGGGATGAGATATGTTGGGAGAGAGTACATCTTTTAGTAGGGGAAAGATGGATTATCCTAAGCAGCAGGAAGATCAGAATCATGTGCCACTGAAGCAAAGAAAAGAGTTTCTTGAAAGAGGGGCTGGTTAAGTTTGAATGTTTCAAAAAGATAAAAACTAGTAACAACTAAGAAAAGAAGTTGGTGTGCAAGACATAACTGGGTGACTTTAAAAGGCAGTTTTAGTTACAGTGTGGGAGACAGAAGCCAAATTCCATAGTGTTCCTGAAATAAATTGGAGATGGTATAAAGTAAGTTTCACAGCACCCCTCCCCACTCCCCAAGTTTGGCAATTAAGAGAAGCTATTGAAATCAAGGGAAGATGTCTTAAGATAGGAAAGACCCGTGTATATTTGTAGATAATGGTGTAATACTGTTACAATAATCAGTTCACTTTAGTGTTAGGGACAATATAATGGCCCCAAAGGTCCTTGAGGTACTCTCCTCTTTGGCTTCAGGGAATTATTTTATTTTATTTTATTTTATTTTAAGGTTCAGAAAGGACTTTTAAAAAAAATTTTTAATTAATTTACTTTGATTTATCAACAATCACTTCCATATGCTTTTAAGTTTAAAATTTTTCTCCCTGTCCCTCCCCACCACCCTCCCCAAGACGGCACACAATCTGATACAGGCTATACATATACATTCCTATTAAACATATTTTCACATTAGTGATGTTGTAAGTAAGAATTAGAACCAACAGGAGGAACCACCAGAAACAGGAAACAAAACAGAAGAAAAAAATAGCAAATAGTATGCTTCAATCTGCATTCAAACTCCATAGTTCTTTCTTCTTTATGGATAACATTTTCCATCACAAGGCCTTTGGAGATGTCTTAGATCCTTGTATTGTGGAGAAGGGTTAAGTCTATCAAAGTTAGTCATCGCACAATGTGGCTGTTACTGTGTACGACATTCTCCTGGGTCTGCTCACTTCACTCAGCATGAGACCATACAAGTCTTTCCAGGTTTTCCTGAAGTCAGCCTGTTCATCATTTCTTATAGCACAATAGTATTCCATTACATTCACATACCACAACTTGTTCAGCCATTCCCCAATTGATGGGCATCCCTTCAATTTCCAATTCTTTGCCACCACAGAAAGAGCTGCTACAAATATTTTTGGACATGTGGGTCCTTTTCCCATTTGTATGATCTCTTTGGGATATAGCCCTAGAAGTGCTATTGCTGGGTCAAAGGGTATGCACATTTTTATAGCCCTTTGGGCATAGTTCCAAATTGTTCTTCAAAATTTCACAACTCCACCAACAATCCATTAGTGTTCCAATTTTCCCACATCTTCTCCAACATTTATCATTTTCCTGTTGTGTCATCTTGGCCAATCTGATAGGTGTGATGTGGTACCTCAGAGTTGTTTTGATTTGCATTTCTCTAATCAAGAGAGATTTAGAGCATTTTTTCATATGACTATAGATGGCTTTAATTTCTTCATCTGAGAATTGCCTGTTCATATCTTTTGACCATTTATCAACTGGGGAATGACTTGTATTCTTATAAATTTGACTTAATTCTCTATATATTTTAGAAATGAGGCCCTTATCAGAGAGACTGGTTGCAAAAATTCTTTCCCAATTTTCTATTTTCCTTCTAATCTTGGTTGCATTGGCTTTGTTTGTGCAAAAACTTCTCCCTCTCTCAGTTTGCTTACAGTATTAAGTCTTTATATCTAAATCATGAACCCATTTTGACTTTATTTTGGTATATGGTGTGAGATTTTGATCTATGCCTAGTTTCTGCCATATTCTTTTCCAGTTTTCCCAGCAGTTTTTGTCAAAGAGTGGGTTCTTATCCCAGAAGCTGGGGTCTTTGGGTTTATCAAATAATAGATTACTACAATCATTGACTACTGTGTCTTGCATAATTAACCTATTCCACTGATTTACCACTCTATTTCTTAGCCAGTACCAAGCAGTTTTGATGATTGCTGCTTTATAATACAATTTAAGATCTGGAACGGCTAGGCCACCTTCCTCCGGCATTTCTTTTCATTAGTTCCCTTGATATTCTGGATCTTTTGTTCTTCCAGATGAATCTTGTTATTATTTTTTCTAACTCTATAAAATAATTTTTTGGTAGTTTGATTGGTATGGCACTGAATAAGTAAATTAGCTTAGGTAGAATCGTCATTTTTATTATATTAGCTTGGCCTACCCACGAGCAACTGATGTTTTTCCAATTATTTAGATCTCACTCATTTGTGTGCAAAGTGTCTTGTAATTATGTTCATATAGTTCCTGGGGTTGTTTCGGGATGTAGACTCCCAAATATTTTTCGGGGAATTATTTTAGATGAACAACTATAAGTTTAATCACAGTTGCTCCTAGTAAAGAAGGTTCCTAACATTTAGGCAAAGATTGGGCACTCTCCCTAAATTTACACTTAAATCTACCTCTCATTAATCTCTGACCTCTTCATGGTTGCATCAAAAAAAATTTACTGTAACCATTTGGGTAATGAAACAGCACATTATACTACAGTATCTGTAGACAGACAGCAACTTGGAGGGAGTTTCCCTGTGAGTCCTCTTGGCCCGGGTCTTCTATTCTGAAATGTCTGCAGAGCCAATTGCCTTCTCTGTCTCTCTTCCATGACACAGCTCATTTCTACCTTTGCTCTTCAGTAGTGTGCTGCAATTGCTCAAACTTTCCAATTCCAGCTAACTCAATGCTTTTAATACATGACTCAGAGAATGCTGAAAAAAATCCTAGTCCAGACTTCTTGTCTAGTTTCATTTCACTTCATTAAATGTCTTTCACATACTTCATCTAAGGTCTATGAGAGAGACTCATTAATTGGTCATCTTATCATTTATTTTAAGTGGTTCAAATCCAGCCTAAGTGTGAAGAAAGGATAATAGATGAAAGCCCTGGGAGATGAAGAGACAGAATGAAGAACTGGGGGGGTGGGGGGGGCAGCGTATCCTTGGAGAGGAGGAAGAACACTTCTTTCTCCAAGAAAGGAGGCTGTGGAGAAAAAAGTGAAGATAAATTAAATTTTTGAGGTGGTGAGGTTGATGTGGCTGAATTATGTGATCCTTCAAAGCCACAGGAAGTCTGATTTTCACAGAATTATAGAAATCTACAACTGGAAGGGATTTAGTCTCTCATTTGATAGATAAGGAAGCTTTCCTAATCTATTAAAGAATAGTTGGCTATGCAAAGTAGCCAGACAATCTTCATCATGTTTGAAGGATACCAGATTCAACCCACACCAGTACTGAGTCTCCTCTACAACAACCCCAATCACTGGTCATTTAGCCTTTGATTGAAGAACTCCAGGAAGGGTGACACTACTTCCTAAGACAGTCTATTCAGCTTGGATAACTTTAATTGCCTTGAAGTTTTTCTTACTTCAGAAAAAATCTGCCTCAAGAGCTAACTTCTACCTAGTGCTCCTGGTTCTTCCCTCTGGTGCTAAACAGATCAAGTCAAATCTCTCTCTAAATACATGAAAACAGCTATCACAGCCCTCAGGTCTTCTTCAGGCTAAACAAGTCTAGATCCTTCAGCTAGTAAGTATCAAGTGTCTGAGGCTGGATTTGAAATCAGGTCCTCTTGACTCCAAGGTCAGAGCTCTATTCACTATGCCACCTAGCTGCCCCATCATCCCCATCATTGGAAAGTAATGTCAGACAGTTAAATGCATAAATACATTTGCATAAATGAAGATTTGCTCAAGGTCACATAGCTAGTATGTGGCTGAATCTGAACTCAGATCTTCCTGACTCCAGATCCAGTTCTTCTACAGTACCACCTAGCAGCCTACAGAACTCAACTACCACGTGTAATAAAGTTTCTGTGAAAAAACGTGTTCGGACTGCCAGCTAGAAATAACCTAACAATCAGTGTTGAGTGGATCTATGAACTGAGTCAAATGCTAGGGAAAACAATTTCAAATTATGTGCGAAAAATTATGAAACTGTTCATATCCCTTGACCATTAATGACTCTCTCATGTACTCCCAAGAGTAAACAGCAGACACAAAGGGCATTTTAAGATTTCCAAAGTGCTTTACATAAAGTATCTCATTTGTCCCTCAAAACCTCCCTGTGAGGTAGATATTAGAGGCTTCTTACACCTCTTTCCTTCACTGAGGAAACTGGAGCTGAAAGAGGATAGGACTTGTGTAGGATCCTACAGCTCAAGACCCCAAGTGGGCTCAGCCTTAGCTCTCACCTAATTCCAGTGAGGTTCCCTATCAAAGCTAAGCCTTTCATACAGCAGCATATGAAGAGAAATTAAAACTTGGTCTTAATCAAAAGGAAACAACCATTATGTCTAAATCCTGGACCAACACATACTTTCTACTAGGATAAAAGACAGACTCCTTGCCCATAGGTGACACAGCAAGCATTGTTTTAGTTCACTGTATTTCTTTGCAAAGATAGTGTAGTAACTCAGCATTATTTAAAATAGTAAAAGAGCAAGAGAAAATCGTGGTCACTAATGCAATATAGTTGCATTAAACTGGTAAGTAGCGCAATTTTTTTGCATTTTAGTCTATGTTATGAAAATAATAGCAAACAGCCAAATAATTTACAGAAGATGAAAGAAATTATTAATACCAAACCAGGCATGATGAATAAAAAGGTTTTGTTTTTTTTTTAAAAAAAAAAACCTTATGATTTAATAGAATTGAACTTAGTAGAATTTAGAGATGCTGTCCAGGCCCCTCATTTTACAGATGAGTAATCTAAAGACCAGCAAGAGAAAAGAAATGATTTGCCAAAGATCATACAACTAGTTAGTAGCAGAACTTAGTTACAAGAATCCAGGAATCTTAACTATGAGTTCACTGGTCTTTCTATCACACTCTTCATAGATTATTTTTTTTTCTCTTACAGAGAGCAATACAGAACTATATTTCATCAAGTTATATGAATAGAGAAAATGTAAGGATCATGACAAAGTCTACAGGTAGGAAAGCCAAATTTCCTAGAATCCCATTACTCCCAGCTTGTTTTTTACCTGATTATCTCTCAGCTAAGCAAGGTATAAAGTCAATGCAAAATCATGTGGGATAAAATTCTGGAGGAAGAATCACTGAACAAATTTATTGCACCAAAAGAAGTGAAAAAAGGGGCAGCTAGGTGGTGCCATGGTTAGAGCACCGGCCCTGAAGTCAGGAGGACCTGAGTTCAAATCCGGCCTCAGACCAAACACTTGACACTTACTAGCTGTATGATCCTGAGCAAGTCACTTAACCCCAATTGCCTCACTTAAAAAAAAAAAAAAGTGAAAAAAAATTGAATAGCAAAGAGGCCAAGAAGGAAAAGGGAAGTAAACAATGACTATTTTCAAAAACTTTTTAACACTTGTATTAAACTGAAGAAATCTGGAAATGAACTGATGGCCCCATCCTTCAAACTCCTCACTTACAAGAGAACAAAAGGAAAAAAGGGGCCTTATCTTAATTAACCCAATAAAAAATTATTAGAGAGTAAAGAATTAAAGGAAAGAAAAATTGTAAATATAATAATATTTCTTAGAATCTTTAAATAACTAGAACCCTCAACTGCATTCAAAATAGTGAGCTCTCAATGTACTTGAATGGATGTGAAAGGGTAACTCCCAGGGTTGAAAAATAAAATAAATAATAAACCAGGAAAAGGAGGTAAGGCAGTCATAGCAAGAAAAAGGAGCAAGTTAAGCGCTTCACCATATCCACACTAGAAGAATGCCTCACTCAGTCTGCAAGGAGGGGAACTAACAGCTCCCCAGGAAGCCCATTCCACTTTGGGCAGCTGCCAATGTTACTGTATCCTGACATCAAACCTAAATGTTCCTCTTTATAACTTCAATCTGCTGCTCCCGGTTCTGACCTCTTGGGCCAAGCACAACAAATCTACTCCCACCCCCTCCACGTGCCAGCCCTCAAATAACTGAACACAGCGATCTCGGCTCCCCTAATCTTCTCTTCTCCAGGCTTAACATGCCCATTTCCTCCTCTGCTATGACATGAACTTAAGACATGAACATCAAGCTGACTGCTCTCCTCTGCATACTCTACAACCTATCAGAGTCCTTCTTAAATTGAGGTACCCAGAATAAAACAATATACTCCAGAAGAGGCCTGACACATACCTTATCTCCCCAACTAGACTAAAAGTTCCTTCTGGCCAAGGGACCATGTCTTTTATTTCTTTTGTTGGTCCCCTTATCACCTAGCACAGCACTCTCTGTACATGATAAGTCAATAAATACATTCAGTGAATAAGCTTAAATATTACACAATGAGGAATGCTGCAAGAAGGTCCTAATCATTTAAGTCATTTCTCCAACCTTTGAGTGAGGACAAACTTACAATACTGAAGAAAAAAAAAGTCCTTGGTATATCCTGGCTTACTGAGGTTTCTTCATTTCCCTTTGCCAAATTTTGATGTATCAGTGACTGGGGAAGGTTGAGAAACAATGGCTTATTTATCTAGTGGAAAGAGTAACAAGATCAGAGGTGTGAGACCTGGATTCTGGTCTTAGAGCAGGCACCCACAAAATCTTTGAGGTAAGTCATTTATTTCTCTAGTTTTCTCTATGCGTGAAATTGAATTAAAATAGTAACAGTACTTTTCCTATCCAAAAGTCATGTTGTGAAAACAAATGAGGTAATATATACTATATATGAATATGTCTAATTAGGAAAGGTGCTACAATTCAAAGTATTTATCTTCATTAAGCCTGCTTGAAACATTTGAGATCATACTGAAACTTATTTGCAAGATCTTACAAATTCTTAATCTAAGAAACGCTACCCTGGTGCATTAGCATCCTTCCATCTTTTTATTCTTAAAAGCCATTTTTAAACTATAAAACACTCAATATAAAAGTTTTTTTTTAACTAAGTAAATAAAAAGTTTACAAAGATGAGCCAAGGAAGTTGAAGCTCACCAACCTCCAAAAGTGGAGACCAGAGCCTCTGGGATTAGTACAGACAGCCTGATCGACAAAGCTAGTTTCTGGGATGGAGTGAACTCCTGATGGTGGGGAGAGAACAGGGTAGAGAGGGATGGGGATCAGAAGGGATAAGACTGAACTTGAAGGAAAAAAGGGATGGTGACTGCCTGAGGGTTTCTGAGGGAGGGATGTACTCACTGCGGCTGGGCCAGTCAGGCTTTAGAAAGGCCCTAATGGAAAGATGGGAACAGGATAGGGTCAGCTTGAGGCCTAGCTTGAGGAGTTGCTAAGATGGATGATATGGCCAGGGTTTGTTTGACTAGGGAAGAGATGGGGCCTCTATTCAAGGAGCTAAAATCAGGATGGGGCTGGGTAGAAACTAAATGAAGAATGGATAGGACTGGTGGAGACACTGAAAAAGAGAGAAAGGAACAGGACAGGAAAGTCACAGAGAGGAATGGTAGAGATTTCTGAGGAAGGGATTGGGACTTGATTTGGATGGAAGGCACGGAGAAGGATCTATGGAGGGATCAGGAGGAAAGATAAGGATCTAAAGGAGTTCAGGACAGGATGGTGCCTGATCAAGGGAACAGTGGCCATGAGGGACAAATGGGCCTGGGACCTGGGAGAAACTGTCAGATTGTTAGGGGTGGAGGATGCAGAGGGAGAAACGGGTCTGAGGGAGAGGATGGAGCTAAAATCTGGAGAGAGGAGGGAAGAATTCAGGAAAGAAGGAAAGCACTGGAAGGGATGGAGTCAGATTTTGGAGATGAGACCCTGTGAGAACGAGAGGGTTGAGTTCTGGGAGGGACCGAGTCTGGATATGAAAGGATGGGACCTTAGAGACGGATGGGGCTTGGACTTGAAGTGAAGGGAGAAGCAGGGAAAGGCATGAAGGTAAGGGACTAGGCCTTGAAGGGCTCTCATGCAGGACTGGGAGGGGAGGGCTCAGGTAGGGACAGGGCTTGGGAGGAGGGAGGGGGGGAGGAATGGCATTGGGGGAGGAGCTCAGGGAGGGATGGGGGAGGGGGCAGATCAATAGGGAATAAGGCTGGGACCGGGAGATTCTACAGGGGACGAAGCCTAGAGGGGGCATGGGAGGGGGGGCTGGGGCTAGGTGGGGACAGGCCCTAGAGAGGATGAGGCCGGAGGGGGAAAGGGCCCAGGTGGAGATGAGGACGGAACCCAGGGGAGAGGAGGGCTCTGGAGATGAGGCTGAGGAATGGAGAAGGGAGGACTCGGGAGGGGTTGGAGGGGCTCAGGAAAGGGTAGGGGTATGCTCAGACAAGGATGGGGCTGGTACTTGGTGCGGGCGAAGACTCAGGAGGAGATGGAGGGGCCGTGGGATGCCCTCAGGCCGGGAGATCAGGGGGATTGGGAGTGGGGGGAGAGGATGGGGGGATGCTCAGACAGGGATTGGGCTGGAAAGGGGATGGGGGAAGGTAGAGGGCTCAGGAGAAGCTGGGGGACGCCCTCAGGCCAGGAGCTCAGGAGAGAATGGGGGAGGGGCTGGGGGAAGGGATGCTTAGACTGGGATGGGGCCGGGCCGGGGGGGGGGCGCGGCACCCCCCCAGGGGGGGGGCCGGGGGGGGGGGGGAGGGGGATTCTCAGACCAGGATGGGGCCGAGACTGGAGGGAAGGTTCAGTAAAGGAGCGGGGCTCAGGAGAGAATGGGGGAGGGGAGGAGGAGGGCGGGGACCAGAGGAAGGCTCGGCAGAGGATGGAGGGAGCTGGGGAGGGGGCGCCCTCAGACCAGGAGCTGGGGGGGGTGGAGAGGGGGATTGGAGGTAGGGGATCGGGGGGGGGG
>NW_020945064.1:14013580-14112956 GCF_900497805.2 Vombatus ursinus | reverse complement strand
GTAAGACTCGGGAGAGGATGGGGTGGGGGGCGCTCAGGACGGGCTCATACTGGGATGGGGGAGGGCTCGGGAGAACATGGGGGAGGGTCAGGCGGGGTGAGGGGGATGCTGAGGCGGGGATGGGCCGGCCGGCCGGGGGCGGGCTCCCAGGAGGGGCGAGGCCGTGGGGGGCAGGGGCCCCCGGCCGGGGCCGCAGCAGGCCCTACCTGCAGACGCGAGGGGCCCCTCCAGCAGCGGCTCCCGCCAGTCCAGCCACAGCGCCACGCCCAGCCGCGCCGCGTCCGCCCTCGCCGCACCCCCCACGTGACCGCGGCCGGCGCGGGGCGGGGCCGTTGGCGACACCGGGCCGCCTGGGGCGCGCGGCTGCCGCGGTTGCCTTGGCGACGGAGGAAGCGTTAGGGCGCAGCCGCGGCGGAGCCTCAGCTGCTGGAGGAGACCTGAGTGAAAGGTTTGGCGAGCCGGCCCCCCGGGGCGGGGGACACCGCTGGTCCGGGGACACCGCTGGCCCGGGCGGGGCAGGGAGGGCAGAGCGCCGCTCCCCCTCCGCTCCCCCTACCCTCAGTCCGAGGCGTGCCTAGGAAGGAGCTGCGGGCGGGGCTCGGGGCCGGGCCCCCCAGAGGGAAGTGGCTCGTGGAGGAGAAAAAGCGCTAGGGCCGAATCCCCGTTTTCTGTTTTCATACCTACCGTGTCACCTCGGACGAGTCAGTTCTCCCCGGGCCTCAGCTTCCCCATCTGTAACTGGTGGAGGGGAGTTTCGCACTAGATTGAACTATAAGGTCTCTTCCTACAATATTTTGACTGGTAGTGGGCCTCTCCATTGGAATAGTCTCAGTCCTGGGGAGGATTTGCCTAAATCATAAAAGCTGCCTTTGGGGTATAATTTCTACGATGTGAATAGAGCCTGCTTGACCATCACACACATGTATGTGTTTGCAGAACTAAAAATGCATCCAGAATCCGGAGCGCCTGGCCAGGAAGATGGCACTGAGCATGGGAGTGTGCCAGAGGAATCCGAAGAGTCTTCAGGGGACTGTAGAAATGGAGAGGGCGTGCTGATGAACAACGCAGGTAACCCCAGCACAGGGAGCCCATGCTGCTCTCCCAGCTCAAACTGTGCAGTACTGGAGAAGCAGTAGCAACAGCTCTCATTTCTGCAGGACCTTAAGGTTTTTAAAGCACATTATTGCATCCCAGAAAAATCAATCAATAAAATTTTTATTAAGCACTTACTATTGCCAGGCACTGTGCTAAGCGCTGGGGATCCAGAAGAGGCAAAAAGAAGGACCTCAAGGAGCTCACAGCCTAATGCAACAAATATATACAAGCAAGCTACATTCAGGACAGATAGGAAGTAATTAATAGAGGGAAGGCACTAAAATTAGAAGGGGCTGGGGAAGGCTTCCTATCAAAGATGAGATTTTAGTTGGGACTTAAAGGAAGTCAGGGAAGTCTAGCCAGGGTTGAGGAGGGAGAATGTTCTAGGCGTGGGGGACAAGCCAGAGAAAATGCCCAGAACCAACCAATGGCGTATCTTGCTCATGGAACAGCCAGGAGACCAGTGTCACTGGACTGAAGAGTATGCCTTGGGGAGTAGGTTCTAAAAAGACTAGAAAGGTAGGAGGGGGCTAGTTTATTAAAAGTTTTGAATGGCAAACAAGAATAATTTGTATTTAATCCTGGGTGTGATAGGAAGCTACCCCTTCTGGCCTACATCCTATCAAAACCACCTCTCGTTGTCCCTCCCATGTATGTAAACTTTTATTAGTCAGCCAGAAAAAACAGTCCAAAACAAAGACGTGTAACTATAACCTGTGGCCCAGGGTCTCTCATACTCTGAGCTCACATAGACCTAAGTCCCCAAGACTAAGCCCAAAGATTAGTTTCTCTTAGCAAATATATGTTATTGTTGTTCAGTCATGTATTCTTTGTGACCCCACTTGGGGTATTCTTAGCAAAAATAGTAGAGTGGTTTGCCAGCTTCTTCTCCAGATCATTTGACAGATGAGGAAACTGGGTTAAACAAGGTCAAGTAACTTGCCCAGGGTCATACAGTAAGTATCTGAGGTCAGATGTGAACTCAGGTCTTCCTGACTCCAGGGCCCATGCTCTATCCACTTCACCACCTAGCTGCCCTGGCAGATATATACCCACTCAAGAGTTTTATTTGGGAAATCTCCCAATATATGTTAAGTCTATGTTTCCACAGATACAGGCAACCACCTACCTAGCTGCTGTTCAAGCAAGAACCTAGATTGTTAACCTAACTCTTGGTAACAAAACACTGGTAATGGGTGGACCCAAAAGATTACCTTTATTTAATCCCAAAGGCAATGGAGATGAACCCTATAATAAATGTAGAGAAACTCTTAAAAGCCAATGAACAATCAACACAATTTTCCCTCTCCATGAGTCCCATTTTTCTTTAAAGTTCTAGGTTTTTCAGACTTAGCTCTACCCCATGTTTTGGACTCTGGAAAGGAACAGAACTTGGATTAGTCAGAGGCATGCTAGTTGTCTAAATTCTAGGATTCCACTGCCTTGGAAATCTTCATCTTCTAGGTAGGAAGCAGAGGTTCAGGAATGAAATTGTGCATGCACTCTTCTCAAGCCATGGGACAGAGCACATGTATCTGTGAGGTGTTTCTCCTGGACACCAAACCATCTAGAAAACTCTGTCCTCAGGTCTCTCTTCCCTGACTTGTGGTCAGGAAAAGGAAATGAAAAGCCAAAAGTGACCAGGAATTCTCTTCTCAGCTGTAGTAGGGGGCTCCTATGCACACATGTAGTTCCCTTGTGCTTCTGCCTGAAGGCAGCCATGAATCACTTACGGAGGTGAGGGAGATGATAGGGGAACCACCTCCATTTCCATTCTCTCTTGGGGGAAAAAAAGGTAGAAGAAAGAGGGTAAAAAGTGGTCAGAAGGGCCTGAGTACTTCTGTTGGATCAGTGTCTGATCAATTTGATGAACTTACCAGGAAGTGAGCTGTTGTTTGGAACCTCTGACTGGGATGTAGTGACCGTTTTCTCCTTGTTAGAAGGCAAAAGAAAACTATTGGATTCGTTGGCTTGGAGCAGATGTTGGTGCCTCCTTGGGACGCTCCCAAGATTTCAGTGAGCTGGGCACCTCTGATGAAATGATTTATTTAGACTCTCTGGAACACTGTTGTTGGAGAAGCCAGTCCTTCAGGTTGGCCTTTAAAAGGAGTCTTCACTGAAGACTCGGGTTCCTTTTTTCCTGCTTTCTAGAGATCCAGTGCAGCTGGTAGAGAGTGGAGAGAACTCCTTTGATCAACCCCAGCCATAATGAAATGGCATGGGAAGAAAAGTAACGATAGAGCATTCTTCCCCCAGTCACATATTCCATCGGTGGGAAGAGTGGATACCCGGGCAACGTGTGGCTAGGGACTCTTGGTGAAGGGGAGGATCCCAATGGTTAAGTGACCTGCCTGTGATGACAGCATTAGTAAGTGCTGGGATTCATACCTGTGTCTGTAGACTCCCAGGCTAGCACTCCTCTGGATACTGCAGGCAAGGCTTCACCTTTCTATAGGAGCCTCAGTTTCCTTACTCATTCACTGAGCCTAATAATACTTCCTACCCCAGGGGTTGTTGGGAGGATCAGATGAGATAATAGCTTTATAGGCTTTAAAGCCTATATAAATGGGAGCTATTATCAGCTCCTACTTTTTGATTAGTCATAGTATACAGTTGAAGGGGGGAAAGTAATACTGTCAGCTAAGCCTTTCCTTTTAAACAAAAGTTTTAATCTCTTTTCTCACCAAACCCTGTCTTTAAAGTTCTACTGATGAAGTTGAAATGGACTGCCTTTATGTTTCATCTCCTTATATTATTTCCCATTTCTCATGTTCATTCTTTAGCAAGAAAATATATGCAATGCAATTCACAAATTAATATATATAAATGTTAGCTAACATTATTACTAATATTAAATAAGTTATCCAAAAGGCAAAGAGCAGAAGAGGCATAGGCTCTCAAATTGAGCCCTAAATAAATTGTATTGACCCTATTTTTCCTAAGTAGTGTTTTCAGGAATACTGATCTTCCCCTGTAATATAAGTAATGGTTTTATGAGAAAATATTAACGATGGAAATATTTTCCCATTAAAATATTAAGGATGAAATTATGTGTGTATCTGAGATACTAATTTTGTACAGTAATTTTTTTTCAGTGTGAAAGGGAGTTTAATTTTTCAAATTTGATCTGACTTCCCTTTATCTCAGGGATATCGCATATCCACACACCTACCAGACCAGCATTTATGGATTACATTGATATATTCCAGCCCTCAAAGTGTATAATATCATACATAGCCAAGTAAATTTGGAAGTCGCTTTTCTATAATAGTAGTTTTTCAACTCTGCATGGGAGGAAAGAATGTGACAAAACAACAGATTTTATACACATGAAAGTTTAATTATACTTCATTCACTGCCATATGTTTCTTTTTTGTTTCTTTTTTTCTCAATTACATGTAAGCAAAAAATTTTTAATGTTCGTTTTTTAAAATTTTGAGTTCCTTCCTCCTTCCCCTCCCCCTTTCTTTAGAAAACAAGCAATTTGATATAGATTGGATATAGATTGTACATGTGCAGTCATTCAAAACATTTCTGTTCGTCATGTTGCAAAAGAATACACAGATTAAAAAAAACAAGAATAAGAAAGTTTAAAAAGTGTGCTTCAGTCTGCATTCAGATTCCCATCAGTTCTTTCTCTGGAGGTGGATACTATTTTTCATCATAAATCCTTCAGATCATTACATTGCTGAAAATAGCTAAGTCATTCACAGTTAATCATCATACAATATTGCTATTACTATGTACATTGTTCTACTGGTTCTACTCACTTCACTTTGCATCAGTTCATATAAGTCTTCCCAGGTTTTACTGAAAGCATCCTGCTAGTCATTTCTTAAAGTACAATAGTATTCCATTATAATTATATCCCACAACTTGTTTAGCCATTCTCCAATTTATGGGCATCTCTTTAATGTCTTATTTCTTTGCCACCACAAAAAGAGCTGCTACAAATATTTTTGTACATATAGGTCCTTTTCCTTTTTCTTTTATGTCTTTGGAGGTACCGACTTAGCGGTGGTATTGCTAGGTCGAAGAGATTTATAGTCATTTGGGCATAGTGCCAAATTGATCAGTTCACAGCTCTGTCAACCTTGCATTAATGTAACTATTTTTCCACATCTCCTCCAACATTTATCATTTTCCTTTTCTGTCATATTAGTCAGTCTGATAGGTGTGAGGTAGTACCTCGGAGTTGTTTTAATTTGCATTTCTCTAATCAATAGTGATTTAGAGCATTTTTTTGTATGACTATAGATAGCCTTAATTTCTTCATCTGAAGACTGCCTGTTCATGTCCTTTGACTATTTATGAATTGAGGAATGAATGGTATTCTTATAAATTTGATGCAATTCTCTATATATTGAGAAATATCAGAGAAATTTGCCATAAAAGTTTTTTTCCCCCAGTTTCCTGCTTCCCTTTTAATCTTAGTTGCATTGGTTTTGTTCATGCAAAAAACTTTTTAATTTGATGTAATCAAAATTATCAATTTTACGTACTGTAATACTCTTTATCTCTTGATTGGTCATAAATTCTTCTCTTATTCACAAATCTGACAGGTAAAGTATCCCATGCTCCCCTAACTTACATATGATGTCACCCTTTGTGTCTAAATCATGTACCCATTTTGACCTTATCTCAGTATATATTGATTTTTTTGCTTTTTTGGTGGGGCAGTTGAGGTTAAGTGACTTGCCAAGGGTCACACAACTAGTAAGTGTCAAGTGTCTTGAGGCCAGATTTGAACTCAGGTCCTCCTGATTCCAAGGCCAGAGCTCTATCCACTGTGCCACCTAGCTACCCCATCTCAGTATATATTGTGAGATGTTGGTGTTTACCTGGTTTCTGCCAAACTGCTTTTCCAACTTCCCCAGCAATTTTTGATAAATAAATTGTCCCAGAATCTTTGATCTTTGAGTTTGTTAAACACTAGATTATTATGGTCATTTACTGCTGTGTATTATTATGTACCTAATCTATTCCACTGATCTGCCACTCTATTTCTCAGCTAGTACCAGATTGTTTTAATGATTACCACTTTGTAATGTAGTTTGAGATCTGGTACTGCTTAAACCATCCCCCTTCACATTTTTTTCATTGATTCCCTTGATATTCTTGACCTTTTGTTCTCCCAGATGATTTCTGTTATTATTTTTTTCTAGCTCTGTAAAATAATTTTTTGCTAATTTGATTGAATTGAGTAAATTAAGTTAGGTAAAATTGTCATTTTTATTATAATGGTTTGACCTCCCAATGAACAATTAATATTTCTCCAGTTGTTTAGATCTGACTTTATTTGTGTGAGAAGTGTTTTGTAGTTGTATTCATATGATTCCTGGGTTTGTCTTGGCAGGTCAACCCCCGAGTATTTTACATTGTCTGCAGTTATTTTAGGTGGTATTTCTCTATCTTTTCCTGCTGGACTTTGTTGGTAATGTGTAGAAATGCTTATTTCATATCCTGTAAATTTGTTGAAGTTATTAATTATTTCAAGTAGTTTTTTAGTCGATTCCATAGGATTTTCTAAGTTTGCCATCATATCATCTGCAAAGAGTGATGGTTTTGTTTCCTTGTTACCTATTCTAATTCCTTTTTTTCCTTTTTCTTGTCTTCATTTCTAGAACAATATTGAATAATAATAGTGGTAATGGACATCCTTGCTTCACCCCTGATCTTATTGAAAAGGCCTCTAGCTTATCTCCATTACAGATAATACTCTGTGATGGTTTTAGATAGATACTATTTACCATTTTAAGGAAAGCTTCATTTGTTCCTATGCTTTCTAGTGTTTTTAATAGGAAGGAGTGTTGCATTTTGTCAAAAGCTTTTTTTGTATCTATTGAAATAATTATATGGTTTATGTTTGTTTTGTTATTGACGTGGTCAGTTATGCTGATAGTTTTCCTAATTGAACCAGCCTTGCATTCCTGGTATAAATCCCAACTGGTCATAGTGTGATTTTTGTCATATATTGCTGTAATCTCCTTACTAGAATTTTACTTAAAATTTTTGCATTAAGGAAATTGATCTATAGTTTTCTTTCTCTGTTTTTGCTCTTCTTGGTTTAGGTATCAGCACCACAGTTGTGTTGTAAAAGGAATTTGGTAGGACACCTTCACCTATTTTTCCAAGTAGTTTATATAGTATTAGAATTAATTGTTCTTTAAATGTTTGGTAGAATTCACTTGTGAATCCATTTGGTCCTGGGGATTTTTTCTTAGGGAGCTCCTTTATGGCTTGTTCAATTTCTTTTTCTAAGACAGAGTTATTTAAATATTCTATTTCCTCTTCTGTTAATCTGAGCAATTTCTATTTTAGTAAATATTCATCAATTTCACTAAGATTTTCAGATTTATTGGTATATAACTGGGCAAAATAGTTCCTAATAATTTTTTAAATTCATTTTCATTGGTGGTGAATTCATTTTTTTCATTTTTGGTACTGGTGATTTGATTTTCTTCCTTTTTTGATCAAATTAACCTATGCTTTCTCTATTTTTTTTTCATAAAACCAGCTCCTACTTTTATTTATTAGTTTAATGGTCTTCTTACCTTCAATTTTATTAATCTCTCTTTTGATCTTCAAAAATTCCAATTTGATGTTTGATTGGTTATCTAAATTTTGTTCTTAGTTTTTTTTAGTTGTATGCCCAATTCATTGATCTGCTTTTTCTCTATTTTATTGATGTCAGTTTTTAGAGATATAAAATTTCCCCTAAGTATTGCTTTGGCTGCATCCTATAAATGTTGGTGTGTTGTCTCATTGTTTTCATTCTCTTCAGTGAAATTGTTTGTTGTTTCTATGATTTGTTCTTTGACCCACTTATTCTTTAGGATTAAATTATTTAGTTTCCATTAATTTTTAATCTATGTATCCATGGCCCTTTATTTAATATATTTTTATTTCATTATGGTCCGAAAAGGATGCATTTGATATTTCTGCTTTTCTGAATTTGGGTTATGAAGTTTTTATGCCTTAATACATGGTCAATTTTTGTGAAGGTACCGTGTATAGCCGAGAAAAAAATATATACTCCTTTCTATTCCCATTGAGTTTTCTCCAGAGGTATGACATATCTGACTTTTCTAAAATTCTATTCATCTCTTTAACTTCTTTCTTGTTTATTTTATGGTTAAATTTATCTAGTTTTGAGAGGGGACAGTTGAGGCCCCCCCCCACTAATATAGCTTTACTGTCTATTTCCTCCTGTAAGTCATTTAACTTTTCCTTTAAGAATTTGGATGCTATGCCATTTGGTACAAATATGTTTAATATTACTTCATTGCCTATGCTACCTTTTACCAAAATATAGTTTCCCTGTGTATCTCTTTTAAATAGGTCTGTTATTGCTTTTGCTTTATCTGAGATCATGGTTGCTACCCTGCTTTCTCAGCTGAAGCATAACTGATTATGCTCCAGCTCCTTATTTTAAGTCTGTGTGTCTCTCTCAGTTTGAAGTGTGTTTCATGTAGATAACATACTGTTGGATTCTGGTTTTTAATCCATTCGGCAATCTAATTCTATTTTGTGGGTGAGTGTATTCCATTCACATTCACAGTTATGATTATTAACTCTATATTTATCTCCATCTTATTTTTTTCCCTGTTTATCTTTCTCTCTCTCTTTTTACCTTTTCCCTCCTCTTAAGTCTGTTTTGCTTCAGACCACTACCTCCCTTCTATCAGCCACCCTCCCCTTCTCTTATCCTTTTCCCTTGCTTCTTCCCTGTGGGGTAAGATAGACTTCTGTGCCAAATTGAGTTTGTATATTATTGCTCTGAGTGGATTCCAATGTGAGTAAGGTTCAAGTGTTGCCCTCCAACCCCCCCCCTCCATTTTCCTTTCCACATGAAAAGGTCTTCCTTGTGTCCCCCTTTTATGTGAGATAATTTTCCCCATTCTTCCTCTCCCTATCCTCCTTTCCCAGTGCATCCCTCTTCCTCACCTGTTAATTTTTTTCATATCATCCTATCATAGTCAACTCACACTCATGTCCTCTGTCTATGTATACTCATTCTAAGTGCCCTAATAATGATAAAGTTCTTAGGACTTACAATTATCTTCTCATATAGGAATGTAAACATTTTAACCTTATTGGTTCCCTTATGATTTCTCTTTCATGTTTACCTTTTGTGTTTCTTTTGAGTCTTGTATTAGAAAGTCACATTTTCTATTCAGTTATGGTCTATTCATCAGAAAGGCTTGAAAGTCCTTTATTTCCTTAAATGTCTATTTTGTTCTCCTGAAGGACGATACTCAGTTTTGCTGGATAGCTTATTCTTGATTGTAAGAATAGCTCCTTTGTTTTCTAGCTTCTTTGCCTTCTTGAATATTGTATTCTAAACCCTCTGATCCTTTTAATGTGGAAGCTGCTAAATTTTGTGATCCTGACTGGCTCCACAATATTTGAATTGTTTCTTTCTGGCTACTCTTTATAGTTTCTCCTTGACCTCTGTAATTTGGGGAGCTCCGTAATTTGGCTATAATATTCCTGGCAGTTTTCATTTTGGGACTCTTTCAGAAAGTGATCAGTGGATTCTTTCAATTTCTATTTTACTTTCTGTATCTAAGATATGGGAGCAGTTTTCCTTGATAATTTCTTGGAATTTAATATCTAGGCTCTTTTTTTTTTTTTTTTTTTTGATGATGGCTTTCAGGATAGTCCAAGAATTCTTGAAGTTTCTCACTTCTCGATTTATTTTTCAGGTCACTTGTTTTTCCAATAATATATTTCACATTATTATCTATTTTTTCATTCTTTTGGTTTTGTTTTACTGTTTCTTGGTATTTCATAGAATCATTAGTTTCCATTTACCCAACTCCAATTTTTAAGGAATTATTTTGTTCAGTGAGCTTTTGTACCTCTTTCCATTTGACCAATTGTCCTTTTTAAGGAGTTCTTCTTTTCAGTGGGTTTTTTTGTGCCTCCTTTTACTGTTTGGCCAATTCTGTTTTTTAAGGTGTTATTTTCTTCTGTATGTGTGAGTGTGTGTGTGTGTGTGTGTGTGTATGTGTGCGCCTTATTTACCAAGCTATTGACTCTCTTTTTATAATCTTCTTGCATTACTCTCATTTCTTATCCCGATTTTCCCTCTACCTTTCTTATTTGATTTTTAAAATCCTTTTTGAACTCATTCAGGAGGTTTTTGTTGGCTTGTATCCAATTCACATTTTTCTTTGAGGCTTTGCTTGTAGCTGCTTTGATATCATTGTCTTCTTTTGGTTTTTGTGTCTTCCATCTTCCTTTTTCCATAGTAACTTGTTATGGTTATGTTTTGTTTTGTTTTTTGTTGTTTGCTCATTTTTTCAGCCTATTTCTTGGTTTTTAACTTTGTGTTAAAGTTGGGCTCCCAAGATGGAGGCAGCACTGTCCTAAGCTTCAAACCTATCTTGCTGCTGTTTTCAGAAATGGCTCTGGGGGTCTGTAGGTTTTTGGTGCTTCCAAGGTGGTATGACAAGGAGACGTGTGGTCCCCACTCTCCTGGCCTAATCTCTGGTCTTTACCCAGGAAGGGACCTCATTTCCCTGTAGCCATAGGGCTCGCACTCCTCCTGGCCCTGGAAATGTAGGCACAATTGCTAGTGCTTGCCTCTGTCTTGGAATTGAGACCAGGGTCTTTACTCCCCCATGAACAATCACAAGCATTCCTCTCTGCCCTGGAATTGTGACCAAGGTCCCTGCTCCCCCGACAGGGTCCTGAACCCAGCACCAGCCCAGGGTTTCCTGAAATCTCCTTCTGACTTGTTTGTGGGTTGAGAGCTCCTGAAGCTCTGCCCCCAGGGCAGCCACCCCACAGCATTGCCGGTGCTGTGTTTCCGGGGCCCAGCAGCACCCTGTGAGACAGACCTTTCCTGTCAACCTTCTAAGTCGTCCCAGGCTGGGAAATTGTTTCACCCCATCCTTTTATGGGTTCTGCCACTCCAGAATTCGATTTGAAGTGTTGCTTTAGAATTGTTTGGAGGGGAACTTGGGAGAGCTCAGCTGAGTACTTTTCTCCCTCCATCTTGGCTCTTCCTCCACTGCCTTAAGTTTCCATCTAGACCTACATCAGACCAGTTAAACCACGTGTCCTTTCACCTTCTCCACATCCTTTCCATGTGCCCAATTCCCAACATCACTAGGCTAAAGACAGAAGCAGAATTTCTTCATAGACATAGATGTCTGTCATCACCCTTCACAAGGAGATTAGAAAAGAACAGAGGTTGTGACTTGCTCAGGCACAGAGCTAGTAAGCAGCACAGCCACGACTGAACCCTGGGTCTTTGGATTTCAAATCTAGCATTCATTCTGTTACACCATGCTGTTCTCCTAAGCTGATGGAATTTGAGCTAAAAGGTTTATCCCAGGACGGAGACCATTGTAAGATATTCTTTCCTCTGGTCTATTTTTTTTTTGGTGAGGCAATTGGGGTTAAGTGACTTGCCTAGGGTCACACAGCTAGTATGTGTCAAACGTCTGAGAGCAGATTTGAACTCAGGTCCTCCTGACTCCAGGGCCGGTGCTCTATCCACTGCGCCACCTAACTGCCCCACTTCTGGTCTATTCTTAATCTCATAGAACATTACCTTTCATCTCTATAAAGTAGGGATAAATAATACTTGTGCTGCCCACCTTACAGGAAAGCATTTTTGCAAACCTTAAAGTGCTATGGGAATGTGTGTTGTTGTTACTCTTGTGTTCCCCAATGATATTCTACCTAATGTGCTACTCTAATCAAAAAGACCAAGAAAATGCAGGAATCCGTCTGAAAAACAGAATATATTTTCCTCACCTTGTTATGAAACCATTGTGTTTGAACCTCTAATATCTTATTCATTTAGCGCCGTGCATGATGCATGGGTCTCCCAGTAGAATTATGTTTTTAGATGCTTGTTTTGCCGGTGGTCTGAGTTAACCTCACTTTCCTATGAAGAACCATTGAATGTTAGACACATAGTATTTCCGAGATGGAAGGAACCTTAAAGGTGCTCTAAACCAATACTTTCATTTGACAGACAGATGAGAAAAGTATACCCTGTTGAGATGGTAAAGGGGTTTCCCAAGGTTTCCACAGAGGTTTCGTTTCAGAGGGTAGGTCTTGAGCTCAGTTCAACTGATTAACGCTAGCACTCTTCCTGCTATTTCATGCTGCATCAGAAGAAACATCAGTGGCCTGCTGTAGCCCCTAAAAACTACTCTGCGGCCTGACATCTAAAAAACACGTGCAGCCTGCTTTTAGAGACAGCTCTGGGTATAGGAGAAAGAAAGAACGGCTTACGACGGTTTAGAATGCTGTCTGCTCTGAGCAGGGGAAATGGGAAGGGAGAATGTTTATGGGAAAGTGACTAAATGTGTCAAAGTTAAGGAAAAATGGTTGCAGAAGAAAAAGGAGGCTTAGCATGGATAAGTTTAGAAGGAGAAAGAATAGAGCTGGAAAAACGAGTCTGTGGTGGTGTTGACCGGTCTGTAGTTTTTCTGTTATGTGTGTGCAGCCAAACAAAAAGGGAAGCAGCGGGTAGTGATGTCACCAAGTTGGCAGTCAAAGAAACTCCTGGTGTCTAGTCCCAGGTTTACTGACAGGGCAGAGATCTGGGGCTTGATCCCCATGGATATTGTTCTGGATGAGGAGTCAGGTGGCCTGGTTTGGATCCTCACTGCCTCTGTGGTCAGAAGCACCTGCACCGCCTCACAGACACTTGAAAAAACTTAAATCAGTGTATAAGTTATGTTGTTATTAATGCTGTATTACAGATTCATTTGTAAAGTTTTACTGAGGACAGTGAACAATTAGGAGCAAGATCTTACAAAACAGTGAGAAGCAATAGAACGAGAAAAAAGTTTAAAGAAACATTGGTGAGAGACTTGACTAATTCAAGTCATGCTGAGGATGTTTAAGGATGAAACTGGAAGGCAGCAGACAAAAGATAGAAAAGATTTGTAAAGATTTTTACACCAAAATCTTTTACCATCAGGGACAGTGGAGCCATTGCATCTGTACTCTTCACATCATGCTCCAGATATGTTTTTTGAAGAAGTAGAATAAAACAAAGGGAAAGTGTCTGAACTAGGTCAAATGTATAGAAATGAGGTACTTGCTGGATGTGATACAGTTTTGAGGGATTGATTCTCAAGCTGTGTGAAGGAGAGGGGAATATAACCGAAAGGGTGAAAAAATCTTGGACTTTATTACCTCTAAAAAGTAATTGAGAGATCCTCAGTACTCCATATGCCGATTCAGCAGGGAACAAATAGGTTTTTTCAAGTGATACTCCACAGTAAAACTCATTTTTGCCATCACACAATTGATGTAACACAGTGTAGAGGATACATGATTGCATTAGAATTAATGTTTGTTGACTATTAAAAACTATTTGATTCAGTAAAGTAAAATGCTCCTGTAAAGGCTTGGGAGATGGTAGGGGTGGAGAGGAGTAACATGGTTGGATTACGCTTTAAGAAAATCACTTTGGCAGCAGAGTGGACTGCGAATTGGATTGGGGAAAGGTGAGGCAGAGAGGCTAAGCAAAGAGCTGAATAGTCCAGATGTGAAGGGATGAAGGCCTGCCCCAGGTGGCAGCTATTTGAGGGTAGAGAATGGAATGCATAGGAAAGGTGTTGTGAATGTGAAAAAACTTCATAACAAATCAGATATATGAGTTAAGTGAGAACAAGAAGAAGAGGGTGACTCCAAGACTACAAGCCTGGGTGAAGAGGAGAATGGTCAGTGCCCTCAACAGTAATAAGAAAATTGTGAGGGTTTGGGAAATAATGTGCTCTACTTTGGGCATAGTGAGGTTGCGATGCATAGGGGACAGTCAGTATGAAATGTCCAGAAGGCAAATGATGGTTAGGACTGAGGCTCAGGAGGATATTAGGGCTGGATGTATAGATCTGGGAATCATCTACATAGAGATGATCATTGAATCCACAGGAGGTGATGAGATCACCAAGCAAAATAGTATAGAGGGCGAAGAGCAGGGGCCCCAAGACAGATCAGTGGGGGCAGTCACAGCCAGCACAGGCCAAATGTAGATCCAGCAAAGGAAACTGAGAAGGTTCCATCAGACAGTAGGAGGAGAGAGCAGTATCCCAAAAACCTAGAGAGAAGAGGGTGTCAAGGAGAAGAGTGTGGTCAGCTGTGTCACAGGCTGCAGAGAGATCAAGAAGGAAGGGGATTGAGAAAAAAGGCATTAGATTTGGTGATTAAAAGAGCATTGGTAACATTGGAGAGACCAGTTTCACTTCTTGGTGAGGTCAGAAGCCAGACTGAAGTGGGTCTAGGAGTGAGTAGGAAGAAAGGAAGTGGAGGCATCTAGCAGAGATACATTTATTTCTCACGGATTTTAGCCAGAGAAATGGAGGGGAGACGTAGATAGGATGATAGATGTCAGGGCTTTTTAAGGGTGAGGGAGAGGTGGGCATGTCTGTAGGAAGCAAGGAAGGAGCCAGCAGAGAGGGAGTGATCGAAGATTGGAGAAAGAGTAGGCCTGCTCTTTGTCTAACCAGGATTGCTTACCGAGTGCAGGTGTCACTGTTTAAGTGTTAATGAATGTCAGACCCTGATTTCTGAGAGATGGATGCAGTTCAGTCTTGGGTGCTGCCTTCCAATCTCTATGGTCCATTTCCCCCTCTTCGCCTTCACCCCGTTCATTTGCGTTCTCTCTGGAAACTTGAGAATCTGGCCTATGTCTCTTAAAAAGGCCATTGAAAGCGATGAGGCCAACAGAAGGATTAGCCAGAGTCAGGTTATGAAGGGCATCGTAGAACAGTCACTGACACGGCCCGTCTTCAGGGATGCTCAATGGCCCTTTCTCCCAGATGTTTAATCTCAGTCCCCACAAATTCACAGCCCCAATTAGTGAAGTCCCTGCCTTGTGCCTGACTGTTGGCTCTCCTCTGCCCTCTGGAGTCTGGGCACTCCCTCACTCTTGAGCATGCATATGCCTGTCGTCACTGTCCTACCCTCAGTGTGTGGCCTCTCGTCTCGAAGGTCATCCCCATAGGACTACATGCAGCACTGCCAGACATCAGAGTTCGCACAGCTCACAGTTTGGCCTTAGAAATTCTGAATCTCCACAAGGCAGAGTAGTCATTTTCTCCAAGTCACACTGAATTACTTACGATCCTCTACCTAGAAACTCTACCTTGCTAAGTCCTGGGTACTTTCTGTTACCAGCTTCCCTATTACTAGGGAGGGCACTGCCTTTCCCTAGTCACCCAGGCTCCCAATCGAGGTTTCCCTCCGAACTCATCACCCTGTCTTACACCCTGTATCCAATCTGTTGACAAGATCTGTCATTTCTACATTTGCACCATCTCTCAGATATGCCCCCTTCTCTCTTCTGATACAGCCACCACCCTGGTGCAGGCCCTCATCCCCTCACGCCGAGGCTCTATGCCACTTCCAGGCTCTCCCCTTACCTCTGTCACCCAGTAACCTCTCCTCTTTTGATGTCCATGCAATCCACATCTTCCACCCAGTCAAAATCCTCATGGCTGTTTTTACGGACTCCCAGGTCTCCCCTTCCTTCCTCAGTGAGTCCAGTGCCTCGCTCACAGTTTTTCCCTCCTCCTTAACTCCTGCCCCCATACTAGGAAACTTCAACATACATACTGGCTTTCCTTCAAATACCTCAAGTACTTCTCACCCTACTCACTTCCCGTGACCACCTCCGTCACTCCACCTTAACCACACTCAAACAGGATCATACCTTTGATCTTGTCATCACTTATGCTGTGTCACCTTCATGTTCAAGAATTCTGAAATCCCTCATATGACCATAATCCATTCTTTCCTCTTCTCCTTCTGCCTTCCTTTATCAAACCCTACTTTTTGTCCATACCGTAATCTCTGATCCCTTGTCCTCTCAATTATCTCTGACTCCATCTCTTCTGAACTAGCCATTGGTGAACACTGCCCACTTTCCTTGAGTCCTGGCTCCCTTATATCACCAATTATGCTCTGCCAAGCCTCAGCTTTGGATAATTCCAACCATCCACCTTCGCTCCTGCACATGTACTGTTGAACGAAGGTGGAGAAAATCACATTCTGAGTCCACTACAAATTTATGTTGTGTCCCTGCCACAAGTCTCTCACCATTCTAGTCTGTCTTCCACTCAGCTGTCAAATTGATCTTTTTTTTGGTTTTGTTTTGGGGTTTTTTTTTAGGTAATTGGGGTTAAGTGACTTGCCCAGGGTCACACAGCTAGTAAGTGTCAAGTGTTTGGTCTGAGGCCAGATTTGAACTCAGGTCCTCCTGACTTCAGGGCTAGTGCTCTATCCACTGTGCCACCTAGCTGCCCTGAAATTAATCTTTCTAAAGCATAAGTCTGACCATGTTACCCACATCCCTACTCAATAAACTCCATTGATTCTCTCTCTCTTCCAGGATCAAATATAAAATCCTGTTCGGCTTTTTAAAGCCCTTCAGAACCTAGCCCCCTCCCACCTTTCTAACCTCTTTTTGTTTTGTATTTTAATTTTAAAATTATGTATATTTTTTCAGTCAGCAAAAATCTGCCTTCTCTCCCTCTTATCCTCCCAATTGAAAACAAAATAAATAAAAACAAAAGCCTTGTGACAAATATATATGTGTGTGTGTGTGTGTGTGTGTGTGTGTATATATATACTCACACATATAATTAGTGAAACATAATAAATTTTCACTTTGGCCATGTCCCAAAAATGTCTCATTTTTTACTCAGAGCCCCACACCTTTCTATCAGGAAGTAAGGGAGCACATTTCATCATTAATCCTCTGGAATTATGTTTGGACATTACATTGATCAGAGTTCCTAATACTTTCAAAGTTGTTTATTGTTACCATATTCTTGTTACCATGAATTTTTTTTTACTATAAATTGTTCTCCTGATCACTTCACTCCGTATTAGTTCATACAAGCCTTCCCAGATTTCTTTGAAATCATCACTTTTATCATTTCCTATGGTACAGTAATATTGCACCATCTTTATATACCATAACTTACTCAGCCATTCCCCAATTTATGGGCATCCCCTCAGATTCCCATTTTTTGCTACTTCAAAAAGAGTTATAACATTTTTGAACATCCTTGGAGTTTGTTTTGCTTAGGACTAATCTCTCCTTTAATCTACTATTCCTCTATTTCCCCCTTCCTCCCTTTCCTTTCTATTTCTTTGTGGAATAAAATACATTTTTGTACCCAAGTGTGTATATATGTATTCTTCCCTCCTTTGACTAGTACGTATGTGAGTGTGGTTCAAATGTCAGCGATTCAAACATCAGCTGCTCTCCCCAGTCCATCCTCCTCGCTTGTAAAGATGTCTACTTGAGTACCCTGATTATGTGAGATTTTTTTCTTAATCTTCCTTTCTCTTCCCTCCCCAGTATACTTCTCTTTCCCTCTCTTTATATTCTTTTTCCCCACTTAATAGGATTTTATTTTTCCCAATTACGTGTAGTTTTCAACATTCACTTTTTTTGCATCTTTTTTTTGGTAAGGTAGATATTGAGCTCTGTCATTAAGTAGATTTTTGAGCTTGAATTCAGCACTTTCTCATTTGTAATTTTCTAGTAACAATAGAGAGGTGGAGAAAAGGCTGAGGAAAGGGTAAATCGGGTTGTAGATCTAGACCCAGACTTGGATACCTCAGAGGTCATCTAATCTAATGCTTACTTTGTGGTTTAGGAAACTGAGGCTTAGGATGGTTAGTTAAGTGACTTGCACAAGGTTCTATAAGCAGTAAGTGCATGTAAGTGGGGGCTAGATGATTCCTCAGGCCTTATTTAGCCCTAATATTCTGTGATTGGGTGATTTTTGTGATCCTCTTCATTGGACCAGAAATAATTTTGCAAACAGTTGACTTCTTTTCACAGAGGTGCCTGTAGGTGGGAATCAGCATTCACTTTTATAAGATTTTGAGTTCCAGATTTTTTTCTCCTCTCCAAGACGGCAAGCAATCTGATGTAAGCTATACATGTATAATCATATTAAACGTATTTCCACATTAGTCATGGTGTGAAAGAAGAATCAGAACAAAAGGGAAAAACCATGAGAAAAAAAAGCCTCTCTTTTTATTCTTAAGATCATCAACATATAATAGAACCATTCCCAGGCTTTCTGTCTAATTAAACTCACTCTATGACCCCTGATGATGATAGGGTTCAGAGAGGATACTCATATCATCTCCTTATATTAGAATGGAAGCAATTTATCTTTAATTCCATATCATTATTTGACCACGTTTACCTTTTTATGGTTCTCTTAACTCCTGTGTTTGAACTTCAGTGTTTCTATGCAGCCCTGGTCTTTTCAGCAGGAATGGTTTACAAGTCCTCTGTTTTGTTAAAGGTCCATTTTCCTCCTGTAGCATATTCAGTTTTGCTGCTATAAGCCTGTATCTTTTGCCTTCTAGAACTATTGTATTCTGAGTTCCCTACTCTTTCATAATGGTGACTGTTAAATCATATAACTTAGCAGTAAGTACCTAGGGGTCTGACTGTGGCTCCTTGGTACTTGAATTCTTTCTTTCTGGCTATGCTTGAAGCATTTTAAAAAAAAATAAACTTTTCCCTGCAGTCTCTGGATTTTGGCTATAATGTTCCTGGGAGTTTTCATTTTGGAGTTGTTTTTTTTTTTTTTCAGGAGGTGACTGGTGGATTCATTCTGTTTCCAATTTGCCCTCATGTTAAGAGATCTGATTAATTTTCTTTTAAGAGTTATTAAAAAATGATGCCTGGGCTCTTGTTTTAGTCATGGCATTCACGTAGTATGATAATTCTTAGATTTTTTTTCTCTTCAATATGTTTTCTGTCAGTTATTTTTGGTCTGAAATTTCTTACATTTTATTCATTTATTTTTTAGTCTTTTGATTTTGTTTTAATATTTCTTGTTGCCTCATGGGAGTCATTCATTGGCTTCTATTTGGTCCATCCTAATTTGCAGGGAGTTCGTTGTTTGGGCAAGATTTTGTACCTCTAGTGCCGAGCTGTTAATTCCCTTTCCAATCCCATATCTCATAGTTCACATTTCTTTTTTACTCTAGTGCTCTTATTTCATTGACACAATATTCTTTAACTCTTGCTTTGGGAATTCAGTTTGTGCCCAAGCTATGTTTTTCCCTGAGGCTGTGCTTGTAGATGTTTTGAAGGTGTCTTGAACATCCTTGCTCGCTCATCAAGAGGAGGTTCTTTTTTGTTTGCTCTTTCTCCCAGCCTACTTCTTGACTCCAGATCTGAGGTTGGGTCTGGATTCTGGGGCAGTTACGGAGGGAAAGTCTGCGGTGGTCCTCTTGCTGCTTTCTTGGAATATTGTGTGTTGTATTATTCCAGGATCTCGGGGACAGCTCAGTCTGGGTACCTGTAAGCTTTCAGTGCCCCAGAAGTAGTCTGATCCAGGGCAGAGTTGGATTGTTGTCCCCCTCTTCTGAGCTTTGCAAATTCCTGACCTGAGAAATAGTAGATGCTGCTGGACTCAGCCCCCATCAGCCACTTGGGAACTTCTGCAGGTTCAGATTAACAACTGCAGGCTCCCCTTTGATCTGGACTTCTTGCCTTGGTTATTCCTCTGTAGGCTTCAGACTGGGCTTGAAGCTGGAAATGAGACCCTGCTTTGCTCCTGGGATAGGAGCCACACCACTGCTGCTAACTTCTGAACCTGTACTCTGCAGGAGGAATGGGGGGTGCTGTGGGGAGTGGGAGGGGGGAGGGAAGGCACAGGTCTCCCCTTCTCGTCCTGTTCTGGATCTGTGATCCAGGTAACGGGCAACAAAGCTGTCTGCACCTTTTTCACTTGCCATGCCCTGTAAGGGTCTGGGGGTATCTGGGTATAGTTCTGAGACTTCCTTTTGACCTACTGCACAATCTCTTCTTATACTGGAATGCTCTGGGCATCCACGCTTCTGGCCAGACTCCGTTTCCACAGTGTCCGCAGACCTCTTTTCCTGTTTCCCAATGCAGACCTGGGCTGGAGAAATGACTCACTGTGACTTTTTCTTGGATTTCTCCATCAGGATTTGATCTGGTACATTTTGTGGGTCTGTTTGGAATTTTTCAGGGGCAGCTTGCTGTGCTGTTTCCTGATACTCTGCCACCTTTCCACCTTACACCACCCCCACACACACATAGAGTGTGATATAGTGACACTGGCCTCCTGGCTGTCCCTCACACAAACCACTCCAGCTCCCAACACTGGGCCTTTTCTTTGGCTGTCCTCCCACGGAACAGTGTCCCTCCTAATCCTGTTTCCTGGCTTCCTTCAAGTCCCAAATATATATGTGGATGTGTGTGTGTATAAATAAATAAACAAACAAGCAAATAAAGACATAAATATGTTGTATATAGGTGTTTGCATGTTATCTCCCCCTCATATTAGACTGTGAGCTCTTTGAGGACAGGGACTATGGTTTTTACCCTTTTTTTAGATTCCCCTGTGCTCAACACAACACCTGGCACTTAATAAATATATATTACCTGTTGACAGTTAATTAGCCACGCCTTTGCTTTAGGGGTCTAGAGTTTCGTCAGTGATTTTACTAGTGGGAGCCTTCCCTTCCGAGAAGCAGCTCTGAAACCCTTTCCATAGGAGTATGACCTTGTAGAATCTTAGATGGAGATTGGACCTGAGAGGTCATCTTATGTACTACCCCCCTCACTTGACAGGAGAGACACTAAGTGATTGACCTGACATCATACGGTAACCAAAGGCAGAGCCGGGATTCTAATCCACTTTGTCCAACTCCAGACCTAGCCCTCCTTCCCTGCATTGCCTTGCTGCTTCTCAGCAGACCATCTTCATGCATGTTTGTGGCCAAAAACATTCACTACCTGCTGGTCAACCTCTCCACAAATAGCTAGGTTTGTTCTTGGAACATAGACAAAAAGGCCATCACCCTGCTAGAACTCTTTCAAACAGCTTGGTTGTAGGCCCCACCAGAGTTTATGTTGTACTACAATAGACCCTAGATGAATTCAGCTGTACACCATGATGACCATCAGACCCAGGGCTGTACAGGAGCCAGACCAGCTCCTGAGAACTGATGATTAAATCTTCAGTGTGAGCATTCACACCTCAGCAAAGCTACAAACCAAGACTTGATTTGCTTTGTTGATTGTCTAGAGCCAGGGATGGAGAACCTGCAGCCTTCCAGGTCCTTGGGTGCAGCCCTTTGACTGAGTCCATGTTTTGCAGAATAAATTCTTTTATTAAGGGGATTTGTTCTGTGACGTTTGGATTCAGTCAAAGGGCCATACTTGAGGACCTAGGGACCACATGTGGCTTTGAGGCTGCATGTACCTTACCTTTGGTCTAGACCATGATGGAGAAAACTAATAATGCACTAAAAGTGTCCATGCATGCATTTTTTTCTGGGGAGCCCTCAAATAAATATTTACCAACATTAACCACACGCTATTGATAAGACTTAAGAAAATGTTTACATTTTCTTTGTTTTTCTGTTAGAATGCTGAGGTTAACTGCAAACAGACTTTAAAATGCTGACATTAACTTCAATTAATGATTGGAGTCCTTTTTGTGGAAATTATTGCATGTAACTTTTGCTTGTATTACAAAGAAATCTCTCTCTTTCAGAGATTAAACCTAAGGAAAAATCGACAGATCCTTCTTCAGAAAAATGGTACCAAAGTGAGCAGAAGCAGAGTGGTGATCAGAACTCAAAAACTCACTCCCCAAGCCAAAAAGCTAATGAAAAAGACAATTGTCATAGGTAATGTCACATTTAACGATAGCCTCTTGATATTTTTTGTGGAAGGCTAGGACAAAAGAAAGTAGTATGGAATGAGCTCCTGAATCTCCTTAGATAGGATAGAACTATCCTAAAAACTATTATTGGAAAATGCTCTGTAAGCAGTGTTAAATAAAAATGTAAAAAAAAAAAAGTATTGATCCTACACATTGGTGGTATCAAACTCAAATCCCTGGGGCTCCATAAGGACTTAGAAAAGCACACAGTATTATTATATATATTCCATTGTATTTTCAATTATTTTGTTAAATATTCCCCAATTACATTTTAATCTGGTTCAGGTGGCACTCAGGAGGGCTGCCTGTGGAGTATTTGATATCTCTGCTGGACACATTAAAAGGAAAGAGTTAAACAGTTTTCTTTCAGGCATCCAGCTTCCTAACTACCATGTCTCATCACTCACTTTTCTCTTTTATTCATCCTGATTTTCTTTTTCTTTTTAAAAATGTTTTGTTGCATTTTCTTTTAATCCAGCAATCACTTCCCAACAATGCCCAAACAAAACCCCACCCTTCACAGAAAGCAAGGAAAGGAGTGGATGTTTCCTGTAACTTGAACAGTACGTGACTGTGGAGACCGACTAGAGTTGGGTCGCCATGACTCCATGTTGATCTCGCTCACATTGTGGAATCACTATGTGGACAGTTCCTTTGCCTCGGCCTTCTTTACCCTCTAGTAATCTTCATTCAGAATTTCTCAAATTCCTCCAAATCCTTCCTGTTTATCATCCCTTAGGTACAGCTGTATTTCATTTGATTCACATGTTTATTCCCTAATTGTTTGGCCACGTGTTTTGTTTCTAGCTCTTTACTGCCATAACTAGCGCAATGATGAGTGTTGATGTACATGTGTCAGTAATATCCTTGAGATGTAGTCCCAGTAGTAAAATTTCTGGATCAAAGGGGATGAACAATTTCATTTAACTTTGTGGGATAGTTCAAATTGTTTAACATAAATCTTATAACTGACTTTAAAATCACTTAATTTACTTTGTTATGATTTCAGAATGACTAAAAGCTTCCTTAGAAAACTTTGCAAGGACCAAAAATTGTATATGACTCCAGCATTAAATGACACGCTTTATTTACACTTCAAAGGTAAGACTTCTGTTTTCAGACAGGCATGGAAAGTTCACCTGTGAACCTAGCAGGCAGCTGCGGTGGCGTGGGAAGAGGGCTGGGCATGGAGTCAGAAAGCCAGGATCTAGGCCTAATCTTTCCCTTGCGGGCTGGGTGACCCTCCTGCACAGGATGCTCGGTGGGCCTCAGCTTCTTCTCTGAGAACAGAAACCTCACAATACCTTCTGTACCCATTTTGAAGATTACTGTCAGTGAGATCATGTATATAGAGTGGTTTGTAGGAAGGAAGGAAATAAGCATTTATTAAGCACCTCGTATGTAACAGATACTGTGCTCTAAATACTTTACAGATACTCATTTGATCCTCGCAACAGCCCTGATTGCTGTTTCTTTAATGAAGGAAGTAGGAATTGGGGCCAGAAGTTTGCCCACTCTGCTCTCCAGAGAGGCAGAGTACTGGGCTGGAATTAGACCTATCTGCTTCCTTCAATATTATCGGTCTAAGGGATGTTTATCAGATTCATTCTACCTTCTGATTGTTGTTTCATCAAGAGAGAGAGGGGCATAATGGGGAGCAGGAAGCAGGACTCTTAGGTTTATATCCAAAGCTTGATTCCCTTTCCACCAAATACAAATTTCCACAACGAAAGCACATAGAAATTAGCAAAGAAACCTGTTTATCTAATTTGATAGCAGACAGAAACCAGAGAAAGTATCCAAAAGAGTGTGCGCGCGCACACACACACACACACACACACACACCACCCCCAGATAAGACAGGGCGAAGGAGCTCTCCCACTGGGAATGAGATAAGTCAGCTCGGCTGAGAGTCTCAGATCTCACCCAAGGAGAAGTTCCCAAGGTCTCTAGTGTTGCAGTCTGGGGACAGGACGTAGTGGAGACTGCCAGCTCCCCTTACGTTGCCTTCCTCCCAGAGTCTCAGCAACCTGAAGTGAGGCTGGCCTCAGCCATCTTCTCTCTGGAAGCCCAGAGCACCCCGAATTCTAACAGACTCGGCAGCCTGAGGACAACAGAGGAGCTGTCCTCTCTCCTGCCCTCGCCAGCTCTGCTCTGCCCCTCACACAGGCACAAGGCATTGATCATCTCCACTAAGGAGAAAGTCCCATCCCAGTGAACTGGGGTCACTGTGGATTTACACTTTTTGGGAAAACCGTTTCCAATACAACAATGTCAGTAAAATCATAATAGGCTTAGGTAGGTAGGCGTTCCTCAAATACAGTGCTGTCATTTTGTGGACGCTTGGTCTTGTCTTGTTCCAGTCTCATGGGTTCAACTAAGAGCTGTTTACCTTCCAAGTCATTCCCTTCAGACCTGACCTTTGATCTGACCCTTCAGCCTTCCAAGTACCATACTGCGATTATTGTGAAAACTTGCTGACTTCACTATTTCTACCTCTCCCTTCCTGAGTTCATCCTGTATAGAAAGGCCAGACAAAAACTGCTCCCTAAATCTATGTTCGTGCTACTGTCTTAAGAGCCTACAATGACAACTCCCTGTCCATCATGTCCAATCCAAACTCTTCGTGTTGGTTTCTCGCTCTCCATAACCCGGTCCCGCTTTACCCAATCTTTCAGCCAGGCCAGTCTCCCCTGCCCCTTACACACGTATTAGTTTCATTAACTGTTCACTCATGGCATTGTTTACTCATGTGAGGGATGCTCTTTGATTATTCAAGGCCTATGTGACTTCTACCTCCAGGAAGCCTCTAAAGCCCATTAAGGCCATCTCTATTTTCTGACTTTCTTCATTTTTATTTTATTCTTTAAAGTATTACTATCTGAACCATACATTCTGTCCCTTAATTATATGCAATGTAGCACTTAAAAATGCTTTTTCATTGTTTTCACTAATTGTTTCATGCCACCCCCTCTGCCCTCCAAAGAGAGAAAGTAAACTCTTGCTAAGAGCCAGTGTCATGGCCTCTAGCACAATGCTGAATCATAGTAAGCGCTCAATAAATACTCGCTGAATTTAATTTTCCAACTGAAACACCTCTCTTGTGTACCCCCCTTTTGCCTTTCATCTCCATGCACTTTCTCCTCCTTACCAGCCTTGGCATTCACCCAGCTTACAAGCACGGGACTGATACCTTAGACATGAGAACTGTGGGCTAACCCCACTCCACCCCCCCTCATTTGATAGATGAGGAACCTGACGCCTAGAGCCAGAGAGGGAGCTTGCATGAGATCAGAGCCAGTGAGAAGCCTAGCCAAAGCTCTACCCCCAGCAGCCTAGCTCTGGAGCCTAGGGGGTTTTCTACAAAAAAAAAAAAATCATAGACTTGAAACAGGATCAATCATGTATATATTTTGCCCATTCTATTATGATCGGCTTTAGGTGAAACTAGATGAAACTAGATTGGTATTTGCTTCAGAGCAAGTAGGTGGTACAGTATGATACAGCACTGGGCCTGGAGTCAGGGAGACTTAAGTTCAAATACAGCCTCAGACATGGACTAACTGGGTGACCTTGGGCAAGTCACTTAACCACTGTCTGCCTCGGTTTCCTTGACTGTAAAATGGGTATAATAATAGCACTTACCTCACAGGGATGTTGTGAAGATCAAATGAGGTACTGTATTTGCAAAGTGCTCAGCACAGTGCCTGACACATAGTAGGCACTATATAAATCCTTTTTTCCTTCTTTCCTCTTCATTTTTCCCCTCTGTTGTACACCTCCTTCATTTCCACCCCCAACCATCCTTGGGCATCACAGCTTTCAAACTTTGGTTAGAAAAGTGAGGGAACAGGCTTAGAGCAACAGTGGCTGGCAATCCTGGTCATCTGGAGCTAAGAATGGACAAGCAGGTAAAAGAGAAGGGCAGGAGACAATGGACTTAAGGGAAAAGATCCAGGTGGTGGAGGGAGGGGGAGCTAGGACAGTGCAGGATAAAGAACCAAGGTGCTAATCCATCAATAAGTGCCTGCTGTGTGCCAGGCACTGTGCTAAGCACCAGAGATACAAAAACAGACAAAAGACAGTCCCTGCCCTCAAGGAGCTCACAGTCTAATAGGAGAGACAACACATAAACAAATACATACAAAGCAAGCTCTGTGTGGGATAAATAGGAAACAATCAACAGAGGGAAAGCACTGGAATTAAGAGGGGTTGGTAAAGGCTTCCTCTAAAAGACGGGATTTTAGTTAGTCATACGTAATCCTTCTCCAATCACCATGGCAGTTTCACTCACTTACAGGGCCCATCCTCCCCTCTTGTGGCTTTTTCCCCTTCTAGGACAAAGAGATGTCTCACTTTATACAACACATAGCACCTCACTGCCATAAGTGGGGGAATATGGACTGGAAATAGAAAGTGTTTCCTAAGAGGTTTAAATACAGGTGTTAGAATGGCAGGCATATAATAAGGAAAGTACATTTGGACCTTCATTTTTACCTTTTGGATTTCAGCATCCGAGAGGTCAGTGATACTCTTCCATAAGTTCTTTTGTTATGCTGTTAAGGCATGGAATAGTAGGATGAGTTAGATACTCATTCATTCCACAAACATTTATTGAGACCCTGCTTTGTTCAGACAACAAGCTTCTGTCCTAGAGGAATTACAAAGTTTAGAGAAGCCCCTACTTTTGTAGAGTTTATGATGTAGTAGAGTCATAAGACATAAACATAGGTTATTCTCATATGTAGAATTTCATCATACCTGCCTTAGAGTGATATATCACAGAACACTATGTCAAGTCCCAGGGTATTAGGGAAAGCTTCCAAGAGGAAACAGCAGGGCATAGATCGGTCCAGATTATCTGGACTATAGAGCATGGGGACACTAAAAACACGAGACAAAGCTGGCACCCTCATAGAGGGCCTGGAGCATCCTGCACTATGGATCAGGCCGTGACCCAGCTTCTTTTAAGTAACGTGTCTCTAATTCTCACTCTGCTGACATCCAGTTCCTTTTAGCTTCATCTGCATGTTCATTTGCTCTAGGTTTTGACTGCATTGAGAACCTGGAAGAGTATACAGGATTACGGTGTCTTTGGCTGGAATGTAATGGGATACAGAAAATTGAGAACCTGCAGGCGCAGACAGAATTGCGTTGCCTCTACTTGCAATTAAATTTAATTCATAAAATTGAGAACCTTGAACCCTTGAAAAAACTGGATTCCCTCAACCTCAGTAATAACTATATCAAGACCATTGAGAACCTGTGTAAGAAGTGCCATGTGCTAAGTGTCCATTTCCCATCATATCCATTACTTTCCTACTTCTGAACCTTTTCCATAATCTTTGGTGTTGACCCTTTAATCTGGCTGTAATTATCTTTCAGCTTGCCTCCCAGTTCTAAACACACTACAGATTGCTAACAATCACCTAGAGACCGTGGAAGACATTCAGCACCTAAAGGACTGCCTAAGTATTTGTGTTCTTGACCTTTCCAACAACAGGCTGAGTGATCCGGATATCCTCTGTGTCCTGGAAGCCATGCCTGATTTGGTAACCAAGCCTAGTCAATTAGCCTTCACCCATTCTATCCATCAGCCAATCAACAAGGATCTATTAAGTACCTCCCAAGTGCTAGGGACTCTCAGAGGTGCTGGGATGGAATGAAGTCATTCCTCTTCTTAAAGGAGCTAAGAATCTATAACTGTAGCCTAATAACCCTAAATTTTCTGCAGTTTTCTGCATGTTCAGTTCTGGGTACCTCATTTGAGGAAGAACATTCAGGAAAGACCTTTGAGTCTCACATCATTAGTCGTATGACTTTGGGCAAATCATTTAACCCCTCTGAGTCACAGTTTGCTCATCTGTAAAATAGAGATAATGATATTTTTGCACTACCTGCCTTAAAGGGTTTTTGTGAGGAAAATTCTTTATGGGTATGAGTTGTAACAAACTGCATCATATCCAAAGGAGGGCTGCCTAGATGGGGAGGTGACTAGACACCACCCTCCGTAGGGATACTTAATAGGGGGAATAACGAGAATTAAGAGGGACAAGGGAAAGAGTTCGATGTTCAGCTTGACTACTGAAGACAAAATAGGAGCAAGGGAGAGGCAGATTCCAGCTCCATGTGAGGGAGAACGTCCTAATTTTTGGAGCAGCCGCAAGGAAACGGACTCTGCGCCAGAGGGTAGCGGAGTTCTCTAAGAAGAGGCTGAATGTGCCCTTTTCAGGGCTGTTAATAGAGGAAATTCCTGGAGCTGGTGACCTCTGAGATCTGGGATTCCAGAGGGAAAGTAATTATTGCAAGCATAGAGACTTTTGAAAATGTTTTTACCTACCTGTTATTATATCTGATGACCTACCTTGAACTCCTGAAAGCAGAAGAGGTGTTGGTGAAAATCTGAGGAGTACAGGCAGGTGCTGGGGATATCCAAGTACTTAATCCATATTATAACTGCTCTCTTCTTCCTCTGAAGGGCTAAGTGATCAGCAAGGCCTGGAGGGTCTGTCCCCCCAGTGACATTCCCAGAAGATGGAGGTATCTTTATGGCTAAGGCAAAGGCTCTTGTGTCTGACAAGCAGTACTTTTGATTTTCAAGTTGCTTCTGGTTGGAAAGGGATACACTGAGTAAATGAGACCTAGGTTGAGTCTACTTAAATAGACTGAAGTAGCAAAAATAATTTAATTAATAGAGATGGATAGTGCCATGAATAAATTTGTCTCAGAACTTAGTGATCATCCAATGTGGGGCTCACCATTTTCGTGTCCTGGTCCTCTTTGGCAGTCTGGTGATGCCTATGAAAGTATTGAAATACTCTTCTTAATAATGTTTTTAAATCCATAAAATAAAACGCATAGGTTTGTAAGGAAAACCAGTTCTATTGAAATAAAGGTATAATTTTTTTTCATTCAAGTTCACAGACCCCACCTGAAATTGGGGTCCATGGCCCCAGGTTACTCATAATCCTTGACCTAGATTCTAGTATAAATTCCTAATTTTACAGGAAAACTGAGGCCTAGAGAAAGGAATTAATTGTGTGTCCAGTCACACAAAACAGGGAAAGGAAGGGAGTGGGAATAAGCATTTACATAGCACCTACTACATGCAGGACACTGTGCTAAGCACTTTATCTCATCTGATCCTCTCAAAAACCCAGGGAGGTAGTGCTGTTATCCCCATTTTATAGATGAGGAAACTGAGGTAGACAGAGGTAAGTGATTTGCCCAAGGTCACCCAGCTAGTGAGTATCTGAGGATTTGAACTCAGGTCTTCCTGACTCCAAGCTCAGCTCTATATCCACTTTTACCATCAGATGCCTCAATAATCATTTAGTTAGAGAACAGTTTGCATTATTCTTGAAAACCTCATGAATAAAATTTCAAACCATGGCTACATGTTCAAAGAAAAGGCCATTCAGTTACCTGAAGAATTCTAGTAAAAAAGCAATTCCTAAATTATCTGATAAAGGATTTGATAAGACATGACTTTTTTGTGCAGATGTATCTCATAAATTCATAGCTGCTTAATGCATAGAACATGGAAATATCTGAATCATGTCATTTTCATTGCCATTACTTAATTTTATTGTGCTTCTTTGCTCATAGCGTGTACTGAATTTGATGGGAAACACAGTGATTAAAAAAATTCTGCACTACAGAAGAACTGTTACCATTCGACTCAAAGTCTTAACCTACCTGGATGATAGGCCAGTTTTTCCAAAGGACAGGTAAAAATAATTATGATGAGTTTAATAGACAACATTTGCCTCTCACCTTATAGTTCACCTTATTTTCACAAATGTCCCATTTGATCTTCCAAACACCCCTGTGAAGAAAAGTATGAGTACTTTATCCCATTTTACGGATGAGGAAACTGAGGTTCAGAGAGATTTCTTAGCTCACTTGTAGTCATATGGATTGTTAAGTAACTAGAAGTGGGACTCAAACCCCCTCTCAAGTGCAATATTCACTGGGTAAATTTTAATTTTTTAGACTGTCAGATATAACATCATGCTTTAATAATTTAGATTTTTATTTGAGGAGTTTGAAATACAGAATGTTTTGAAGAGAGTTTTATTCCATATTTTCAAATACACATTCACTGAAACCAGCTTCACTAAGTAGATCTGCTTTAGAGACTAGTTTAGAATGCTAAGACACGTTAGCACCATCCATCACTGGGCTGGCATTGCCTGGCAGAGCCTCCAGAGCCCACCTCTACACCAGCAGACTGGGCCTTTAAGGAAGATGTGAAGTCAGGTGACTTTTTTAAAAGGAAAACTAACCCATAACCTGTTTTCTTTCTTGTATGCAAAGAATGGTTATAAATAGGTTCACTAGTTTTCCACTGAGAGAAAATAAATTTTTGGTTGCCCAAATATGTGCTCTTATTTTCTTTTGAATTACAGATTTTTAAATCTCACACACACCCCACCCATAAGTTATTCTGAGGCATTCTGTGCTTTTCGCTTCTAAACAGAGCGTGTGCAGAAGCCTGGGCTAGGGGAGGGAGTGAAGCTGAGAAGGAAGAAAGGAGGAAATGGGAAACCAAAGAACGGAAAAAGATTGAGGAGAGCATTGATGCGTTGGCCATGATCAGGCGAAGAGCTACGGAGAAAAAGAAACAAAAAGAAATGGAGGAAAAAGGTATCCTGGGTAGAGAAAGCAACAGTCACCAGCAGGGCCCATTTGGAGAAGGAGCCTACATTCTAACCCTTTTGGCCGTTAACTTGAGAGGCAGCTTGGCCTGGCAGCTCACCCCAGAAGACCTGGGTTCACCTGGGTGTGAACATCTTGTGGCTGTGTGATCCTGGGCATGTCACTTAATTATTCATTGCCCTGAACAACGTGGATAAATTGCTGACGTGCATCAGCCGAGGAATTTGTACACTGGGAGTTCCCTAGACTGATGAAAGCACCCTCTTTCACTGGCTGATAACCTTAACCTAATATTCCTTGTCTTAAGGTAGCCTATCTGTAATTGCCTCAAGTCGGCTCATTTGCAGATTGGCAGACAGGACTTGGTCAAAAGCAGAGAAAAATTTGACCCAGACTTTGAAAAAGAGTTAATTTTTCAAAATAACCCTTGTTGAGCTAGAAAATAACTCATCATATAATTAAATAAATTGTATTAATTCATTTTAGGTCTTAAATTCATAATTTTATACTAATTTAATTGCTTTTAACTCACTGAGTTTTTAAATCAATTTTTAAAAATTATTAGTATTATTATTATGACTATTATGTATTGTCCATTTACATCCTCTTCTGTCGGATACTTTTTCATGATGCAGAAGCTGCTCTGGGTTCTTGCAGGCTGTGTCAGGAGCTGGCAGGTTCCACTCTGTTAGGTGAAAGAGGTTAAGAGGAAATTCCTCAGATGGCCCTGACCACAAGTCGCGTGGTCCTGCTCTTTGGAGAGAGGGTCCTGGCCAGGTTGGCGTTGGGCTGGTCTTGACATTGGCTGTGTCAGAGCAGCTTGTAGTTAAGTATCAGGAGAAGCAGTCCACACGCCAACCACCAGCATTCAAGCTCACGGCTTCCTAACTTCAGGTCTAACATGCTCTACCCAGTGTCCCAGGCTGCTCTGAGGATCCCTCACAGGGACCCCTTCATGCAGGCGCCTGCATTGGGAGTCAGTGCCCTAGGACGTTTGTGAGTCATGAATCATGGGCACTTATTATAATTACTTGGTACTGTTATCAATACCTTCGAGGACGTGTACGTCACCTCCCCAGTGAGCTCCTATGCTCCTAGAAGGCCAGGGATGTGTCTACTTCAGTTTTATCCCTCTTGGTGCCTACTTTTGTTTGGGTGTTGGGGTTCTGTGCACACCTGTGGGGTTGACGGACCCCAGCTTCCACTCAGAGCCAGCTAGTGCTCTGGCCTGCCTGAAGAACGCTGCCCAGACCATTGGGGTGGGGTGGTGGAATAACGGTCACCATCACCATCATGGCTAGTCTGTGCATCCCATCTAAAGATTTACAAAGTGCTTTACAAACATATTATCTCATTTGAGCCTTGTGGCAACCTTGGAAGGGAGGTGCTATTGTGATCTGCATTTTACAGATGAGGAAACTGAGGCAAGCAGAGGTTGTGACTTGCCCAGGGTCACCCAGCTCATCAGTGTCCGAGGCCTGATTCCTGAGCGCTACCCATTGTGCCTCTTCATAGCCCTTGTTGTGTAGGGAAGTGAAGGGAGTACGTGGGTGTCAGCTGCATATTTAGGAGGGCTCCCTGTCTTACAGCTGGCGCCCCATCAGATCCCCCATCACTTCCTAACATTTGCACAGACATAAGCCTGAAATGCTCCCCTTCTTCAATCTCTAACTCCATGTAGGAGAAATTCCACCACCAAACAACAGTGTGAGTGCTGATCCAGACACAGAGGGAGGTCCGCAGCCCACTGCTGAGGAAGCCACGAGGCAGAAGATAGAGAAGTTTGTCCAAGAGAGTTTTGAGGCCCAGGATGAAGCCTTTTCCGAAGACTCTAGTGTGGAAAGTGAGGCACCTACTGAAGCTCAAGGAGAAAGCCAGGAGAAGGGCTCAGACCCAGACTTTCCAGCGAAAGACACAAAGCGCCCAGACCCCGGAGCTGCGCAGGAAGGTAATGGCCAGTCAAGAGATAGCTGGAGCCCAGAGCAGAGCCGGGCCTTACTCCAGTGAGTGAGTTACAGAGTGGAACATCCGCTGAGAGCTGTCAACAATAAACGAATCGGACCCTAGAGTCAAGTGAAGTGTTCTTTAGTATCTGAGTTATCATTAAATGTCTGGGAGGTGGGAATAAACACAGGTAGTCAAGTGGTGCAAAGGGAGCTTGGGTGGCACTCGAGATCTTTTTCATTGCCTTAAACTCAGGCTAATCCAGAGCCCTCCCTGAGCAGTGACTTGTTGGCAGTGGCCAGGAGAGGTCTGGCCAGCTCTGGGTAATCCCCACCCCAGGCTGCACTCGTCCCACCCTTTCTCTCCCTGTCCTCTTGGTCTTTTTAAGACTTCCCATTCCTGATCCCACCTCTGTCAGCATCCATCTTGGGGGACCCATAGCTGTGCCTGCCACAGAGACACCCCCCCCAGGCCAGCCCGTGCCCTTCTGGCACTGAGGCCTGTTGAGAGGTGGCTTGGTAAATGCAGGATCAGGGGTCAGGGGAGGGATGGCCTTCCAGCCATTGCAGCCTCACCTCTGTTCTTGGTAGCAGCCTTTCGTAATCCCTCAGGTTCCAAGGGGACTGCTTATATTTTTTAGGTTGGTTAAATTGGTGGCTTCCTAGGGCCTGACAAGGAGGAACTATTGTCTCAGTACCAGGCCTCCAAATGATGCTGTATACACTAATACCATCCAAAGGACGTAGATTCTTATTAGCTCCTGTCCCGGAGGGGCCCAGATGTTTTATTAGGAGATTAATGTTGATCATCAGTACAACCAACTGAACATGCTTAGTGATTTTGACATTTCAGTTCATTCACCGCACCAAGCGTCAGGACGATTCTCGAGTCACTTCAGGCCCTCATCCAGATTCTTTGTTCATCCATGCTCACAGCTCCTTCTGTGGGGTCATACAGAGCAGACGTGTGCCTTACTTTTCTAGTCCTGAATTTTTCTCCTTGCCTTATTTTGTACAGCTTTTCCCAGATTTCCTTTTATGGTGGGGGTGGCCCTTTCTAACCTCAGTGTCTTGTCCTTGTCCATAGGCACTTCATCCTAGATCTTGGGCCTATTTTCCTTTGTCCATCTTACTCTTAGACCTGTTTTGCTCTGTTTATCAACTAGAAAACAGCCTACAAAATTAATTCCTACAAAAAAAAGGATATATGCAATATTTACTGTTCCTTAGAATCAACATTAAAAGCTCTGACTGCAGAAAAGGCAGAAGTGGACGGAGCTGAGGAATTAGAAACCTTTGAATTGGAGGCAAACGACAAGCTCTTCATTGATGTATGTAATGGTTGCCCATGGTGACTAATATTTGCTTTACAATTAGTAGGCTATCTAGTCAAATATGGCTCAGCTCCCAAGTCAATCTGTCCGTAACATGGCCACCTAGTGTGTCACTTCATCAAAGGGGGCTGGTTGGTGCGTTATGTAAAGCACAAGATTGAAAATCAGAGGACTGGGTCCTATTCTCAACTCTACCACTAACATGTCAGGAATTTGGCCTAATAACTTAACTTCTCTCAGTCTCCATTTTCTCCTCTATAAAATACAGGGTTGGACTAGATCTCTAGGTCCCCCTCCATCTCTAATATTCTGTGAATATTCAACATTTTAGTTTAAAATATCCAGATAATAGAAGGTGGAAGGTAGAGAGGCCTTTATTAGTAATCCCCCCACTTTTCTGCTTCAATTTGTGTGGTGGGAACACCTCGGGAATGTATTTCTCTGACAAAATTCTTGGGACATTTTTGCCCCACCCCACTCCGTTCCCTGGTGACATTTTGTAATTTAATTCTTCAGGATCTGCCTGATTTAGAAGATATAGAAGTTAATGAGACCTTTCCAGAAAATTCAGATGAAAACGTAAGTGTCATCAATGATGTGAGTTTTTTTCTCTTTACATGTTTGGTTTAATATCATAATTCTGAGCCATATTTTAATTCTTGAGTCTACAAAGTAAAACTTTATAACACAAATGCAGCACAATGAAGTCTTTAACATTTTCTTAACTGTTTAACATTTTCTTCATCAATGCATGCCATATGAATCATTTATTGATCGATGTAAAATAGGAAATTATCTAATCACTTATAGTTGATAATAGTATATTTTCAAATTAACCACTTAACTGAAAGCTGAGAGAAAAGGAGGAGAGGTGAATTTTGGAGTTAGGAGTTTGGAGTCCTGACTTTTATGACTCCAAGTGACCTTGGGCAAGTCATTTCAGAGATGAATGAATGAATGGATGAATGAATGAATGAATAGGTAGTATGTTTTCATTTGTGCAGTGGTTTACTAAGTTCAAGGTGTACAGAGAAAAGCCAGCCAGCCCCTGGTCTCCAGGAACTCACATTCTAATGGAGGAGACAAGTCAGCTAGGAGGTTCTTGCTGTAAGTCAGATGGAAAAGTCCCGTAGTCCTTAGGATGCAGCGGCAAAGCAGGTGGCAGAAGCACCTTCTCTGACGTCATTTCCACAGACAAAACCACGTCAGCTTTTGATGCTGAGACAGAGCCAAGGACTTGGGTAACGGCTTTCCTCACGCCTTCAAGAGCTGTGGCCAGCCTACATTACCGGGGGAATTGCCTCCTGGGATCATGACTGTGGACACTGGGCTGGGAGCATTGCTGCTCCCAAGGCCTTCCGGCTGAGCCCTGGGGCCAGGTCTCCCATCAGGGTCAGAGGGGAGATGGTGGTCAGGATATTGTGGTGCTGGTCCGACTGGCCTTGTTGCTTCAGCTGCATTGGCTTGCCTGCCCTATGAGCGGCACTTGGGTGGCAGATAGTGGGATGGCTGGCCCCTTCCTTACAGCAGCCATCTTGTGTCTTTGAGCTTCACTTTAGGAATAATAACAGGTGTCCTGTCTATCTCTTACGCTTGTAAGGAAAGTATTATTGTTATGATAATGCGGACATCTTTTATAATTTTACAATCCATTTTGAAGTAACATTATTAATGCATCGTACCCAACTCCACTGCAATGTCATTTGGCTCGTCACCCACTTAGAATACTGTTTCCTTGGAACTGGCTGCCCCCTGTAGTATTGTTTCACCTAATGTGTTTTTGCAGAACTGATTAAAGATATGTCAAGATATGTCTGTTCACTGTATCTCTGTAATATGGACATATTAGTCCTTTACATGTGTATAAGACCACGTGTGTAAAGAGAGTAAAGAGAGAAAGAGATATAAAACATGTGTGATAGGATGAAGATTAGTCAAAACTGTTGGTCCACTCAGCCATCAGAGACTTTTTGCACCCATATACTCACTTACTTGTAAAGGAAGGATAAACAATCCCCTTACATTTATTAAGCACCTACTTTGGGCCAAGCACTAGTGTAAGCCCAGAAATAGAGAAACAAAAATGAAACGGGTCCTTCTCCTCAAGGAGCTTACATTCTTTTGGGAGGACGCAAGAGACTTCACGTAGGAGGTGATGCTTGAACGCATCTTTGAAGGAAACTGGGATTTCTAAGAGACAGGGTTAAAGAGAGTGCATTCCAGGCCCAAGGCTGTACAAAGGGGTGGAGAGGCAGGAGGGGGCAGGACCAGAACGGGAGTTTGGCTAGACTGTGGCAGGTGACTCGGAGGTGAGCAATGGGGCTGTGGAAGGCTTTGTGTGCCAGCTCTGGATGGGGATGTGACCGCCATCCTGTATCGGGGTGGGGGGGGCCTCCGGGGGGGGGGGCTCCCGGGCCACGCTTTAAGGCCTCGTTCCATTGGCAAACAACACACGCCTCCTCTCTTGTGGTAGCGTACAACAGCCAAATGACGTGTCACGGCAGTGCTGTGGTGATAGGTTTTCAAACTGTATATCTTGTTTTTCCTTTTCATAGAAAGCTTCTTTTCCAAAAATTGAAATAATTTCTGGAGCAAGTGATGACAGTGATCCCGAGCTGGAGGAAGGCTGCACAGTACAGGAGGAAATGTCCGCAGATGCACTTTCTAATATATTTAAAATTTCTAAAGACACCTCAAAAAAGGCCATCACACCCCTTACAGAAATAGTGAAAGCAGAATCAAACAGGGAGTTGGAGACCAAAAATGACCACACGCAGCTAGCAGAACCATTGATTCAAGAGGTCGGTAAAAATCCACCGGAGGAGTCGCTGGTGTCCCCAGCCTGCAGTGAAGAAAACCGCGACACTCTTTCTGGTGTAGACCAGAACGATGCTCGGGCTTCACCCTCCTTGTCAGGTAACGTGGCGCTCCCTCGCTACATGAGAGGTTTGTTTTGTCACTGAAAACACGCTCGTACAACTTCAAAAACAGTCTCAGGGAGGAATCTGGCCATGCTGAGGGGACTTAAAGCTGGAAGAGGCGGGAGCTGAGGGGTCATTTGGTCAAACACCTTCATTTTATAGAATGAGGAAGGTAAGGCCCCCAAAGACCTATTGTCCCGTAGAGCTGGGCCCAGGCTGCCTGTTACTAATCACAGATGGTTGTCATTTTGTCCTCTCTGTGGTGCCTGTAATATCCAATGATATTTTAAAACAGCAGATTCTCAGCTGTGAGGTAGAAATCAATGCCCTAACATAATCTAGAGTTTGTTTCATTATGGAATCCTTCTGTGCTTCCGATCCAAAAGACGACTCTTAGTCTGCTGTGTTTTATGTATTTATCAGGAGCATTTCTTTATGAATCCCAATTTAACTCTGTGAGGTAAAATTTAATCCAGCTTTGACATTTCTGTCACTAGATTAGGATTGGGAGTATAAAACTAATACTGTGGAGCCTGCTACCCTTGGGCAGTACTTTGATATCTAGTAATAATACTGAGTTACTTAGATTTATCTAGTAATGCCTTAAGGCTTCCCCCCTGCTTTCTTCACAGCAACTCCTATGAAATAGGCAGCATGTTATCTCCCCTATTTTACAGATGAAGTAACTGGGATTCAAACTGAATAACTTTCCCAGGATCACACAGATAGTGAGGGCCAGCACAAGGCCTCAGACCTCGGTGTCCCATGCTTGGTCCCGTAGTCTCACCTCTGACTAAGATAAATCGCATCTACCAGCTGAATGACGTTACTCAAATCCTGGCTTTCCCCTTTGCTGTGCTGTTTTGGTGTGGCATCCCTTACTCTGGACCGTGTGATAATTCCAATTAGAGTAGCCATAGTGACTCATCCAAAAAGCTGCAACAGCTTCCTTCCTTCGAGAAGCTGAACAAGACTATGTCCATTACAGAACTCTAGCAACAGAGAATATATTGCTCCTTGAGGAGCTGGTTCCCTGGACATAATAAAGCCAAATTCTACTGAAGAGTGAAACAAACCTTTTTAAAATCACATACTTAATAAAGAAATAACATGAAATTTTAGTAATGAAATTCAAATTTTTAATAATCATTCACAACAAGTGAAATCATTGAAGATGAAAACATAATACAGTCTAATGGCAGAAATTCTGGTAGTGTTGTCATCTGCCCCACATATTGGTCACATAATAGAAGGAAAAATTGCTCTAATGACTTCACTGATTCTTCACTAACTTCAAATAACTCGAACTTTTTACACTTTCTGTCCCACGGACTGTCATTCCTACACTCAGACTTGGTGATGATTCTCTTGTTGATGACAAACACATGGACAGTCTGTTAAAGTTTTCTTGAATTGGGAAGGATAGCAACAGATAAAGCTAGGAACCCAAAATTCATTCGATCCTTGCTGAATGATGAAGGCTGATAAATGTGTAAATGATTCCTGTTTGACTTTCACTCTATTTTTTAAATTATGGGCATGCTCATTAATACTGTTAGCACATCAGTATGGCTTCTGTTGAATCAGGCAAAGTGTTGAATATTACTGGACCCTATGGATGGAATGTAGCCTTAGCTTGTTATAGGGGCTAACCATCATGGTTAGATGGATTAAGTAGCCAGCATGGGACATTTCCAAAGAATAAATCTGTGACCATTCATAAATTACTGAAGTTCAGAATTATGTTAAATAATTTTCTGTTAAACAGTGAATATGTATATAAAGATGCCATGAATATCATTGAATTATGGAAAGTTTCTGTATATATTAACTTGTCTTTTAACAGAATAAACAGATTTCAGTAACTATGTCTCATATTTTCAGAAAGGAGGCTGATATTTTGTATTGCGTTTCAACAGGAAGTGATGCTTCAAAAAAGAAGGTGCAGTTTTTGACAGAGACTGAAAATTTCATTATGCATGGAATCAAGGAAGGCAATGAAGACATTGAATTTGGGCTAGATTAAATATCAGAGATGGACAGTGTGGGACAGGTAGCATTTATATTCCCACAGGTGTATATGCACACCAGTTTTAAGGTGTGCTGATTATTTGGCATTGCCCCACCATCCAGAGGGTCCTATTTCCAGATCGGTAGCAGAGGGTGGGGAAAAAAGATGGGGCACTCTTATTGTTAAGGGAGAGCACCAGGGCTTGTCCTCTGACAAGTACCTGTAGGTGATAACTAAAGCTGAATTGATCTGTCTATTTAGAATGTTGACTTATTCTTTTAGCTTTTGTAGAGGATGTGAAACAGTATTCCTCAAATTCATAGTGTGTGATTTTATTTTTTTCTGTTTAGCTTTGGTTTACCATATTGTTTAACTATATGTTTTCCTTTGGAGCTTTATAAAAATTTCAACATCAGTTTTGAGAATTTGTGTTTATTTTCATGTATAATTCTATCCTTGAAACATACACTGAAGGCATATTTATCCTGTTAACATTTGCTTATAAATTTGGAACAAATTATTATCTTATTATAAACTTAACACTTCTTTAACAGTACAAAATAGTATGTTCAGTTCCATTCAACAAATATATATTAAGCCCATTCTGTGGGCAATATACTATGAGTAAATTCCCCAAACCATAAAATCTGAAATATTTACCTTTTTGATAAAAATTTAAAAAGAAGGAAAATTGGTAACAGAATGCAAACTTTAACAAAATGTCATAAATAACATTCTCTTCATTGTCTGAATATGTATGAAATATGTTTGGTTTGAGGTTTTTTAAATGTAGTTGAAAGAAATGGGTATGTTCTAATTGTGCTAACTTTATTTTGTATCATTTTATATAAAATTTCCATATTTTCTTTGTACTCTTCATATTTGTCATTTTAAATGACACAATAGTATTCTATACTGATATCTCACAGTTTATTTAGTTATTTCCTAATCATGGACCCGATAGTTTAATTTTTTTGCTATTACAAACAAAGCAGCCATGAATGCTTTTATAAAGTTAGATCTTTATTTTTATTTTATTTGTTTTTTACTTTTTTATAACATCCATTCCCTTGGTGTATGCTCAGTTTTGTAACTACTATTGCACATTGCCAAGTTGTACCAATATATTATCCCATCCGTGATTTATGTGCCTGTTTTTTCATAGCCCCATTGAATTCTGTTGCTTTCTAAACTATTTTTACCAATTTTGTGACTGTAAAACAACATTACAAGTTGTTTTAATTTACATTTCTGTGATTATTAGAGAGCTTGAAACATTTTTCAGGAATTTATATGAACAATATGTCTTTCTCCCCTTGAGGTACTCATTTCACAAACATTAAGTGGCTCCTGTATACAAGGTGCTGGGAATACAAAGACAAAATAAAAACAGTCCCTTTCCTCAGGGAGTTTTTATTCTACTGGGGTGAGGAAAGTAGAATATTTACTGGGATAAGAGCTAACAGCCAAGGGATGTAGGACAAGCTTCCTGTAGGAGGTTTGCCTGACTCAAGCCTTGAAGGAAGCTAAAGATTTTAAGTTGAGGCCAGACCCCTCTAACCTTAACTAGGGCCACCCCTCTTAACTACCCCCAACCCTCACTGGCTCATGTGAAAGGTACCCATGGGGCAACAAAGGTGAAGACCAGCATATTTCAGTTTAGGAAGATCCTGAGCCACATTGCAACATGTGGACACAACCCCCTGATCTGGCAGATGGGAAGGGGGTCTACAGAGGGTAAAGATCACAGGCACATGTCATACAAGTGACGTCCCTTCCTTGAGCTGAAGTCCTCTGACCCTAAACCTCATATTTCCCTTTTCTCTCATGCTGATCTTCACTGCCCATCCCCTCCCCCCTAATCCCAAGGCAAGGCATCTTTGCTCAGGTGCACAGTCATAGAACATAGGATCCACCCAGGGTCACACAGTAAGTTGTCACTGGTAGGATTCAAATCCAGGTCTTCTGAAACTAAGATCAGCACTCACTCTACTACACTGCTATGCTGTGCTCTGCTCGCCATGCATGAGGCCTCGTTGGGCCACTTCCTGTGACACTTTGGGCGATTCATTTAAAGCCTCTGGCCTCAGTTCCCTCATCTGTAAAATAAGGGGGTTAGACTAGATATCTAAGGCCCCTTCTGGCTCTAAGTCTATAAATTTGGGTCTTAAATGTAGCTCGGTTCTGACTTATCCCAACCCACTGGGAAGTTGGGTCCTCAGATGGTGGCTACGTCTGAGGGCTCTAGGGTCACCCCTGAGAGGCTGGGTGGTCTTTCTAATACCGTTGGCTCAAGCCCTCATTCTCATGTTCTCTCCAATATTAATCATCAGTGATTGCTGTCCCACTATCATTTAGCCAGTTTATTAATGCCCCACTCTCAATTTAGTCAGATATCTCCATTGATATCACCAGGAGGCAATTAACATCAATTAAGTTTTACAAAGGGATATTTACTGAGAAGATAGAGCAAGAACAGAAGTCAATCAGTAAAATAAGTATTTATTAAGCTCCTGTTTACCAAGCACCGTGATAAGGCACAAAACAGTTCCTGTTCTCAAGGAGTGCACAGTCCAGTGGGGAAGATATGAAAACAAATAGGTACAAACACGCTCGTGCACGCGCACACACACACTCACACATACACACACACACACACACACAATGCACATACATGATAAATTACAGACAATCAACTAAGGGAAGGCGGGTTTCCAGGGAAAGACTGGGGTGTTAGCTGGTACTTGAAGCACCAGGGAAGACAGGAGGGAGAGATGAGATGGGAGAGAATCCCAGGCGTGGGAGATGTCCCACACCTGGGAGATGGGGTATTGAGCAAGAAAAAAGGAATCCAGTGTCACTGGATCAGAGTATGTGGGGGGGGGTGGCTAAGTAAGGTGTAAGAAAGCTAGAAAGGCTAGGGAGCAGGTTATGAAGGGCTTTCTATTATATTTATGTTACAGGATTTTCTAGTTGTTCTTGGAGGTGATAGGGAACCATTGGAGCTTCTTGCTTAGGGGCATAACAGAGAGTTTTGCTTTAGGAAGGTCAATTTGATGGCTGAATGTAGGATGGACTAGAATGGGAAGAAACGAGGTGGGGAATCCAACCAGCAGGCTCTTGCAATAATTCCAGGTATGAGGCGATGAGGGCCTGGACCAAGGTGATGGCAGTGTCCGAGGAGAGAAGGGCACATAAATGAGAGAAGGTATGAAGGTAAAATTGGCAGGAATTGGCAACATTGGATGTGAGGTGTGAGAAAGAGGGAGGAGTTGAGGATGACACCCAGTCTGTGAGCCTGGGTGCCTGGAAGGATGATGGTACCCTCAACAGTAATGGGGAAATTCAGAGAAGCAAGGGTTTTTTTGAGCGGGGGCGGGGGGGAGATAAGTTGTTTTGGACATGTTAGGTTTAAGGTATCTACTGTACATCCCGCTAGAGATGGCTAATAGGCAATTGGAGATGTAAGAGGTTAGGAGAGAAGTTAGGGCGACTGCTGGTGGAGTTCTGAACTGCTTCAACCATTCTATAGAGCGATTTGGAACTATGCGCCAAGGTCTATAAAACCATGCGTACCCTTTGACCTAGCAATACCACTACTAGGTCTGTATCCTCAAAGAGATTAAAAACCAAAAAGGAAAAGGACCTATATGTACCAAAATATAGCAGCTCTTTTCTGGAGGTAAAGAATTAAAATTTGAGGGGAAGCTCATTAATTGGGAAATGACCGAACAATTTGTGGTGTGTGATTATGATGGAATACTGTTGTACTATAAGAAATGATGAGCAGGATGCTCTCAGAAAAAACCTGGAAAGACTTCCATGGGCTGATGCAAAGTGAAATGTACTGGGTTTAAAGTAACAGCAATATTGTAAGATGATCAGCTGTAAATGACTTATCTATTTTCTGCAATACAATGATCCAAGACAACTCTGAAGGGCTTATGATGAAAAATGCTATCCATCCCCAGAGAAAGAACTGATGGAGTCTAAATATAAAATCAAGCATATTTTTTTTACTTTATTTTCCTTGAGTTTCTTTTTTTTCTATGTTTTCTTTAACAACATGACTATTATGGATGTGTTTTGCATGACTACACATGTATAACCTATATCAAATTGCTTGCCTTCTCAATTGGGGGGCAGGAAGGAAGGGAATGAATGTTAAAAATTGTTTTTCCATGTAACTGGGGGGAAATCAAACACAAAATAAAAGCTAAAAGATAAGTTAGGGCTGGATAAGTAGATTTGAGTATCAGCAGAGAGATTATAATTGAATCCATGGGAGCTTATGAGATCACCAAGTGTAGCCAAGTGTAGTATGGAGGGAGAAGAGAAGGACAGAGCCCGGAGGGACCCTCCCTGTTAGCAGGTGTTAACAGGTTAAGTGACTTGCCTAAGAAGTAAGAAGAAAAGGAAGTGAAAGCATCAATTGTAGACTGCCTTCTCATGTAGTTTAGAAGGAAGAGAGGTATGGGATGGTAGAAAGTGGAGACAGATGGATCAAGTGAGGTTTTTTGGGGATGTGGGAGGCATGGACATGTTTATAGGCAGTAGGGAAGGAGCCAGTGGATAGGGAGAGGTTGAAGATATGTGAGAGAATGGTGATGACAGAGGAAACAATCTGTTGCAGAAGATGAGATGGAATGAGATCACTTAGGCATGTAGAGGGCTTACCTTGGCAAAAGGAGAATGGGCCACCTCTTCATGTGAGTCAGAGGTGAAGGAGGAGATGGTGATAGAAGGCATCTGGGGAATATGAGGGAAGGAAAGAAGAAGAGAGAGCTTTCAGAAAATGGCCCCAATTTTTTTCAGTTGCAATATGAGGATATAAAGCAAGATTCTCAGCTGAAAGAGGTTTGGGGAGAGAGAGAGAGAGAGAGCTATGGAAGGTTTAAGGAGAGATGAAAAGGTTTGGAAAAGTCACTGTGCTGAGTGGCATAGTGGGTTAATTAGAGAGTTGTAAAAGAATTACCTTGTAGCAGCAAGGGCCCAGTTAAGATTATGTAACATAAATTTGTAGTTGATCCAGAAGTACAAACACATCTTCTAAGCTGGGTCACATTCTCCCCTCTACCACTTAGTGAGAGTGAACTCAAATTTAAAGTGGTTGCTATTCATTCATCCCACCAAGTTCACTTCTGAAGGCAAACTATTTATAGCCTGATTGAAAAAAGTTGTCACATTGGCCATGACTGCCGTCAAATTGGTATGGACTCCAGTTCCTGGACTTTTGGTTACTCTTCTGACCTTTCAAAGCTCACAAGATTAGTCTGTTCCATCTCCTACACTTATTCACCTAAAAGCAGGAAAGAATGAAGCTTCACAATGACAGAAAACCAACAGTCCATCCATTCCTGGCCACACATCAGGTATGGAGGGGAGATAATGGTGTATGGCCTCTCTCCACCCAGAGGCTTAGGAGTACCTCTTTATTTGATCACCACTAGGAAAGAGGCAGACTCTGTTTGGCCAGTTAGTGCATCCAAAATTCCAAAAATCCAATTTTAGCAGTTCCAGTTTCAATCAAAAGCCTTTTCCCCCCTTTTTCTTACAGCATGCAGTAAGCAGACAGCACATAGTTATAAAATATCTGCATGTGTTTGGAATCAGGGCATTCCAGATCATCACATACTTTGAGAAGCAGGTTCCCCAAGCACCTGTGCAGGTTGCCAGCAGGCAGAGACCCCTCTAGATATTCTCTGACCTGGGCCTTTGTTGCCCAGTCGTCCTGTTACATAAAAGACATCAACAGAGGACAACCAAGTAAGTGACAAAATCAGAGCATAATTCACTCAGTCATTCAACAAGCATTTATTAAATGCATACTACACTCCAGGATGTGCTGCAAGATGTGGACACGATGACAAGAAGCTAAATAGTCCTTGCCTACAAGGACATTTAGCACCAGAAGGGACCAGATGGGCAGAATTTGACTTGGAAATAAAAATTTTTATCCTTTACTTTCTTTACTTTTTGGATTAAAAAAAAAGCACTGTGTCAATTGGTATAGTTGGTCCTTCAAGATATTATTAAATTCCAGTCCATGATTCTATAAAAACAGTAAAAGGAATAGTAAAGCTCAGGGTGAGATGAGGCTGTTGAAGAAAGATGACTGAGACAACAAAAAGAGTTTTGTTTGTTTCTTTTGTTTTTAAGCCATATTATGGCAAAGAAGATTAAAGAAGGCCAGGATCACTGCTTAGGATAGGTGGAATGATGGTTATATAACAGAAAAGATGGAGATTCTCAACTTTCATTTTGCTTGTTTTCTCTAACAAAGAAAACGAACTTTGGACTAGAAAAGTCAGAACAAAACCAGTGAATAGGGAGCTGGTACCAAGGATAAGAGGGAGATAAAGAACACTTAATAATCTTTGATCCAAGTTCAAAGTACCAGACATAGATGAACTTGCTCCCAGGGTACTGAAAAATCAGTAGATGCCATAGCCAAGCAATTTTCAATGATCTTTGAAAGAAACTTTGAAAGACAAGAATTCTTGTCTTGATACACCAGGAGTCCGAAGGACTGAAACTGAAACATGCTATTCACCTCTCTCTAGAGAGGTTATGGCCTTAAAATACAGAGAGGCAATGGTCAACTGAGGAATTTCTTTTGCTGGACTATTCATTCTTATGATGAGGGTTTTGGGTTTCATTTTTGTTGTTGTTGTTCAGTGGGGGTGGGAGGAGTAGTTGGAGGGTCAGAATATAAATGCATGTAAAAATAAACTTATTTTTAAAAGAAAAAAAGATTATGTCAAATGAAAAAGACACTGCAGAATCAGAAAAGACCAAATGTCCCAATTTCCAAAAAAAAAAAAAAAAGTGAAATCTGCAAACTAAAGGTCAGTAAATTCAACCTGGGGCTCCTGGCAAAGTTCTAGAAGACACAATTAAAGGGATGGTCACTAGATATTTACCTACATAAGGGTGTTGGGATCACAAAGAGCCAGCAGGAACTTTTTGAGACATGTCATACTATATTAACTTCCATTTTGATAGGGTTTCTAGACTGGCAGACCAGGAGAATGCTGTAGAAAAGTAGATAGTTTACTTAGCAAAGCCTTTGACAAAGTCTCTCCTGATAATCTTGTGGAAAAGGAGAGATGTGCAGTAGATGGTAGTAATTAGGTGAGTTCAAAACTGGTTGAATGGCCAGACTCAGTAATTACTGGTTTTGTTTCAGCTCAGAAAGAGGTCTCTAGTGTTTCAGTGATCTGATTGACCCTGTGCTCTTTCATATAAATTTTTACATATTTTTATCTGTTCACATAAATTGCTGGCATAGATGACATGCTTATCAAATTTTTTTAACATTGGGTGGAATCTTCCTCCTCCCACATCCAATCATTTGCCAGATTTAGTTAATCCCAACATCCTTTGCATCTAGCCTCATCTCTCCAGTCACCCAACATCTAGGTAAGATCTTGACCATCTCTCAACTGGGCCACTGTAACAGCCTCAGGATTGGTCTTTTAGCTTCATTCTCCTCTGCTCTCCAAACTATCACCTACATCAGAGGTGTCAAATGGGCAGTCACATGTGGCCCACAATGTTCCAGAGTGCAGCTAGAACCAGATTAAAATATAGTTCCTATGTGACTGATGTATTAAGAATATATGTATATATATATATGTAAAAATGTGTGGTTTTCTAAGTCAATATGCAGCCCATAGAGACCCTTATATACGGTTTCGTGGCCTCTGTTTTTATTTGAGTTTGATATCGTTAACTGACATGACTGCCATATTGATATTTCTAGAACATAAATCTGACCTTTTCACTCTCCTACTCAAAAAATCTTCAATGGCTCTCTACTGTCTACTAGTCTAGTAAAATTCTAAGTTTCCTTCAAAGCACAGCTCAGCTCCTACCTGAGGCCCTTCCTGATCACCTTGCTAATTGTACTTCTTGAAATTACATTTTATACGGGGCAGCTAGGTGGTACAGTGGATAGAGCACCGGCCCTGAAGTCAGGAGGACCTGAGTTCAAATGTGACCTCAGACCAAATACTTGACACTTATTAGCTGTGTGACCCTGGTCAAGTCACTTAACCCCAACTGCCTAAAAAAGAAAGAAATTACATTATATATATTTTTGGGGCAGCGAGGTGGTCTAGTGAACAGAGAGCACTGGCCCTGGAGTCAAGAGGACCTGAGTTCAAATCCAGCCTCAGACACTTGCTAGCTGCATGCCCATGGGCCAGTCACTTAACCCCAATCGCCTCCAAAAAAATTGAAAAGAAATTACATTGTATGTATTTTGTATTTATGTGTCTCAATGTATCCCCGCTCCCAGAATAATACAAAGTCCTTTGAGGAGGCCCTTTTCCCCTTTTGTCCTTGTACACCCCAGGTTTTATCCATCATGCAAAGGACGACAATTAGAAGGGTGAAGAATCTTGAAGTATACCATATGAGGAGAAACTGGGGAAGTCTGGCCTGGAAAAGAGAAGACTTTTTTTGGGGGGGAGGAGACAGAAGTAAGGGGATAACCATGTATGTATCCAATCAGACTTTCTCTGCTTGGTCCCAGAGGGCAGAGCTAGGAGCAGCATGGGTTAGATGTAGGGAAATCTTCCTAATAACAAGTTATCCATAAGTAGACTGGGCTGCTTTGGGAGATGATTTCACTAGGGGTCTTCAAACGAAGGCTGGGGAAGCACTTCTCATTTCCATAGCAGACTGGATTCTTTTTCATGTGCAGCAGATGGTCTCTGAGACTCTAATTAATAGATTCCATAATTATGCTTCATGGAGTTGGACTTAAAAGGAGCCATTGGAATTCAACATGCAAAGATGAAGGGCAATGATTCTACAACGGTCTCTTCACACTCTTTGACTGGTTTTCCACTGGGGAATGAATATCACCATAAATTTCAGTTGGGTACTTTTGAGATTCTGGATATCAAGATTCAGAAGAGGCAGTATGGCACAGTAGAATAAGCACTAGATTTGGAAATGGCTTCAGATCTCACTTCCATCATCTACTACCTCTGTGACCTTGGGCAAGTCACTTAAGGTCCACAGGCCTCAGTTTCCTCATCTATAAAATGAGGTGGTTGTACTAAATGACTTCTCAGGTCTCCTCCTGCTCAAAATCTGTGACATTTAATAGTTATTTTTCTCAGTTTCTTTTCTTTTTTCTCTGGAAGCATTGCTTTTCCTATTATAAAATTATTTTGTTTTTTATAATTACCCATTTTGTCTATGTAGTGAGAATTACTGTCCCATAGGAGCCATTCTTGGTACCTGTGCAAATTTTTCCCTGCCTGGTTCCAATCCATTGGGATGGCAGGGCTACATGCCCCTCTCTCAAAACTCTGTTACCATCTCCTTCACTGCTTGCCTCTCATCTGGACCACACACAATAGGAAAGGAGAGGGACAGAGGAACAATCTCATTTATGCTCACAACCACCCTGGAATGGAGGTGCTGTGATTATCCCGCCCACTTTTCTCCAACTCTGCTCCTTAAATCCAGGATAGAGCTAAGGACACCACTTCCTCACGGCCATTGTTACTCAGCTCTGGCACTATCTCTTTATTTCCTTATTATTCTTTTTTCTTCCAACTTTATGACTGATAAAATTATAGAATACATCCAACCAGAATTTATTATAATGTGTGGCATGATGTATGGCTATAAACCAATTTCTTGTCATATTGCTATCCAATTTTCTTGACTATTTTTATTGAATAATGATTCCTCTCCTTTTAGAAGTTCTAATTCTTTAAAGAAGATCGAATAGCTGTTACTTGATTAGGTTGAAGAATCACTCACTATTGCTATAGAAAGAAAAATCTGAGACACCATGTTGAGCATTAGAAGCCAGAAGCTACTAAATCAAACCCATCACAGTGCTAGGCACTGGGGGATACAAAGACAAAAGTGAAAAAGTCCCTACCCTCAAGGAGTTTACATTCTATTGAGGTTGAGATTTATAACCAATTATTACTAATTAGCTTTTATAAAGGTATATTTACTGAGATGTATTAAGAATAGAAGTTACAGGCTCAGATTCTTATAATCTAGCCACTTCTTAGATTCTTATGATCTAGCCATTACTCTGATTCTTATAATCTAGCCAATAGCTCACTAACATTCAGACTCCTTAAGAGTCTGCCCAATATGAAGGATGTTCTAATAAACCTTGTCTTTGACTGAAAGAAAGCTTGGGTCGAATTCTTTTGGGCAGGACCCACATGTTCTGATTTGGGGTCCCAGCATCCAGGCTCTCGGTCCACTGGGTTAGTTCAAGGCCGTGGACCTGGGTACACCTTCCACAGCATAGAGGACAAGGATGGATGCCCTACAGGGAAGTGTATGCCCAAGTATGCCCAATTCTGTTAACTCTCTCTATGCGGCTGCTAGGGAATTAGGGAAAACTGCAGTTGCTTTTTAGTTCCCTGAGGCTTACTTACTCCCTTCCTTCTACACTCCAGAATCCTCCTTCATGGAGGTTATAGGGACAAGTTAGAACAGCTAAAAATATCTTGGCAGATTTTGGTTGTTTTGTGATTGATCGTTAAGGGAGTTTTGAAACACCTCTTTACAACCCTGGTCACTCCCTTCCCTTGAATAAGAGGGTATCTGTTAACCCCTTTCATAGGAGAAAAGAGTTTCACCCTCTCCCCCTCACTTTGATTTCACCCTCCCCAACCTGGGGAAAAGGAGGGGGGAGAGGCAGCAGCTACAGCATGGGCCCCACTGGCAATGGCCTTGAGCCCTGGGGCAACCTTTGCATGGAAGCATCACCCAGGTTCAGCACATCCTGCTCAAGGTAAAGAAGCTTGCCCCCGAACTTGGGTAAGCATACTCTTTTAAAGTTGTAGTTTTAACTGTTAATGATGAGATGTTGATTCTCTGTGTAAAGTAATTTGGAAATGCATTTAACAAAACCAAAGTCACCTGATTGGTAATGGGTCCGTTTCAAGTTTCAAATTGGTGAACTTTGTGTATCAATTATGTCAAGCAACTTTTCATAATTTGGTTACCGCTAAAACAATCTGGCTATTGTTGGTTATTGTTTTAATGTGCAAACTTGCCAAAAAGCTTGTTTGGGTTTTGTCTTGCTCAGAATTTGCAAATATATAGAAATAATCTCTAATGATTGGCTTTTTACACCAGGACAAATTTAAATTTAAGATGTAAATCCTGGAAAAGTTTCCTAAGCTGTGATTAGTGAAACTTGCTGTTTGAAGTAAAAAACTCATGGTTTTATTGAACTGTCTGATGGATCATAATCCATTGACAATCAATAATCCACCATCTGAAAGAAATGCCACAAGCTACTCAGAGAATGTGATACTGGTGGGAAGTCAGCATCGGGAAAAGCTGAGAGGACAATTTTAGCCTCAGTCTAAAATAGGATCCTCCTGGCTCAGTTTCCCCATTATGTTCCTTTGAAAAAGAATGTTACCCTATGAGGCTATGAGAATGATTTGCTACTGCATGGTTGGAAAACTGAATTATCTGAATTCAAACAGAGGTAAGGATGTTTTATCCTCTCAAAGTTGGACCCTAAATCTAGTCCCTGCTTTATATCTGGGCCCTGCAGTTTTTTCTGTCAGATTCGTGTCTTCCAGACTACAGGTCATTCACTTATAGTTGGTAGCAAACAGCGGGTACCAGCCAATGTCCCCCCCACCATTCCCTGGATGCAGCCTGTGCTCGGTTGCAACCTCCTCTTTGGGACCCCCTCGAGGCAGGGATAGCTCTATGCCCCTTGCCAGCAGGAAGCAGTTTCAGAAGCCGAGACCTTCACCCCTTACCCCAAAAGAATTTGGGTCCCATTTGTTTGAGGGGGAAATGATAAGGATGGGATCTAGACCCCAAAAAGGAAAAATCCTGGACTTTCCCACATGGCCAAATCTCTGGCGTTCCCCTGAGGCTATAATCCCATCAACTGGCCTCTCATTGTGGACCTCCCTATGGCCCCAGGCCACTTCTCCATTCTCCTTTGGCTATGCGGTCCAGGTCTGGAATTCTATTACCTCCTAGACTACTTGGCCACTCCTAGATTCCTCCCGTAGTCTTAATGTATATAAAGTTCATCTTGTCTCCATTAAATTGTTCAGATTCTTACAATCTAGCCATTGCTCATATTCTTATAATCTAGCTAATAGCTCACTAACATTCAGACTCAAGTGTCTGCCCAATATGAAGGAAATTCTAATAAACCTTGTCTTTGGCTGAAAAAAAAAATAGAAGTTACAAAACATTTCCCTCCCACATCTGAGGTCACACTCCTATATCACCTCCATCCTTCAGGCCAGTTGGTTCAGCAAAGCACTTGCTACAGTAGAGATAATAAGAGCACCTACCTCCTAGGGGTTGGTGAGGATCAAATGAGACACATGTATAGCATATCGTGCACCATAAAGCGTTAAATAAATGTTTTTGTTGTTCTGTCGTGTTTGACTCTAGGTGACCCCATGAGCTCTTGGCAAAACCACTGGAGTGGTTTGTCATTTCCTTCTTCAGTGGGTCCTGCTTACAGATGAGGAATAGATAGGGGTTAGCTGACTTGCCCAAGGTCACACAGCCAGCAAATATCTGAGGCTGGATCTGAACTCAGATCTATTATAATAAATATATAATAATATATTACATAATAATATAATAAATGCTAGCTATCGTTAACATTAAGTTCATTTCTGAATAAAGGTTGAGTCCATCAGCAGAGTACAGGTTTGGAAGATCTACAACTCCTTTGTTCAGGTAAAGAAACATGACCTAAAATAAAATGTTTTGACTTGCTCAAAGACAGAGCAAGATAATGGTAGTTGGCTATTATCTTATTCTGGCCTGCATTGAATCTCATTTGTTACTTCTCAGTTTACACACAGAGCATTTCAAATTCTTTCTGTAGTTTTCCACTTGGGTTTGGCATTTCACTAGCTAGAATGTTTTCTACTAGCTTTGAGATTTTGTCGGGGCCTCTCTCTACCAAAACATTTACTTCAATTCACATTATCGTAGTTGCATCCATGTGTTGCTGGGTTTCCCTTTTAAGTTTTATCAGTTCCTTTGGCTTTTTCCATGTTATTTCCCACTATTCTTCCTCTGAAATTCCCCCCTTCCATTACTTTTCCTCTTGGAGGAGAGGGTAGCTGCTTGTTCAAGTTGCCTGGATTAGGTCAGTGTTTGATTCCAGCTCTCAGGCTCTCTCCCCTATTCCCACTCTGGGCTCTCACATTCCCCCTTCCCCTCTCCCTGATAGGGGAACAACCACAACAGAAAAACTAGATCAGCAAAACCAAACAACACAGCACATAGGCAACGTTCCAAGCCCAGAGTCCCCAATCTCTCGATCGAGATGACGGCACAATCTGTCCAAGGTTGGTTATTGGACTTCATCAAAGATGAGCCTTTTTGAGTTGATTGGAATTGCATTAAATCTGTAATCTAAGTAGAATTTTTATTATATTGGAATGGTCCAATGATGAACTAACTCTTCAATTATTTGTCCTTAGCCATATAGAGTGTTATGTTATATACCAATTATTTTATGTATTTTGTAGTTACTTGGGAGTTTCTTTCATCAGATCATTTGTTTAAAAAAAAAAAGTCTTACATGACCAGCCCTGGCATTAATCAGCAAATATCTATTTGGTACTTTTTATGTAGAAAACACTGAGAAATATAAATAGGGATAAGGACTCTGTCCTTAAGGGTTCCTCCTGCCCCAAACTCAGCTTATACTTTTCTTCCAGAGAAGTGTCTTTATCTCTGTCTTTTGGTACATCAGTCAGTTGCTTGCAAAATATTCCATGTGATAACAAAAACATAACTTAGTTTTTCATTTACATTCCTTTGGCTTCTTTAAGGCATTATATGTTCATATAATGAAGACCTTTTCCCCCCCAAGTAAAATTCTATACTTTTAAGTTACAGCCCCCTGCATATCTCAGCTTTTCCCTGTTATCAGTCTCTGGTGATGTCCAAGAGTATAGATGGTCAGGTTAGATACATAAGGAGATCCATGGGCTTGTGTTAGCTGGCCAAATCTGAAAGTCGGAATATGGGAAGTTCTGAGTCTCCATTATGTATTCATTTGGAAGGTCACAGTGAAGGGATTAGCAGGTCATTTTGAAGAAGGGAGTTAGTGAACAATAGAAAATTTTAAATTTTAAAGCTTCAGAGTTTGGAAATTGAGTTGATGTCAATGGAGAAACCTGAAACCGCAGCTGCGAGAGGGCTTCTCATTCACACTCCTCAGGGTTGGCTTCTTATTCACACTCCTCAGCCTGGCCTTCAAAGTCCCTCCTTCAAAGATATCTATTTTCCCTGGTGAAATTGAGACTTTGCTTGAGGCTAAGTGCCACCCTTTTAAAAAGCTTCATGCACTGGCTCATTGGCATCATGATGCTCAATATCATGGCCAACTGCAGAGGGTCCGTGTGTCCCCTGGGGGACTCTTCCCTATCTGGCTTTGGCCACTGTGAAAAAGAAATACCCAAGGCCAAATGGTATAGTTACTGACCCTAGTTCCAGCAATCAGCGAGAAAGTGTCAGAACCAGGGCATAAAGAGAGGGTAGGGTGCCTTCCAGTGATCTTCCATGAACTCAAAGAGTATTATAAAGAAAATGGGCCACATTTGGACTTTTCCAGGCAAAGTGAGCTGAAAACTTTTCCTGAACACCAAGATTGGTCCAACTCCCCAACAGTGGAGCCAGACAGAGTCAACTTTGTCAATTCTGCAGGGTAACAGAGGAGGGAGCATTGGGTAATGATCTTTAACACTTGTGCAAATCTTTCTGGGCCTCAGTTTCCTCATTTGTAAAACAAGGAAGCTGGTCTAGATTCCTTCTAGCCTAAAGCTACAGTCCTAGGAAGTCCAGGGATTTCTGGGGATCCTAGGATCCACAAAAGTCCTTAGAAGCCCATGCGGGGTTTTTTCTTGAGTGGTTGTGAGCCTGCAAGGGAAGGAGTGTGTCGAGAGGGAAGGCTCTGGATGCTTGAACTCTGGGAGTGGAATACAGAGCTGAACCCTGGGTCAGGGGAGAAGAGGCTCTGACTATTTGGGTTTTGAGAGCAGAGGGCAGAGGAGCTCCCTGGGTGGGGAGAAAGGAGGGTCCGGGTCGTTGGATTCTGGGAGCGTGGCACTGAGCACCTCCCCGGCTCAGAGCTGAGGAAGGTCTGGCTGCTTGGATTCTGGGACTGGGGGGTAGAGCAGCTTCCTGAGTCTACAGAAGGGAGGACCGCAAGATAGTCTCGAAGTGTCTGTCGCCGCTCACGGGGTACACTCCGGGCCCACGGCTCCTGAGACAGCTCCAGAGATTGAGAAGCTTCAGACATCCTGTGGAGGGGGCTAGGAGTCTCATGGCGACTGTCGATGTCAGAGAAGTCAGAGGTGGTTCTGACCGAGGAGAAAGAGCTGGAGAGCTGGGTCCGCCTCTTCTCCCGTGACGGCCGCTTTCGAGGCACCTGGCTACCGCCTTGCTGGCTCTCCCACCAAATGGCTCCCTTCCCCTCCCAGGAGGCTTCCAAACGTTCAGTCAACTTGTCCTCAGGACCAAAGGGCTCATGTGCAGGGGGAGGGTCTGAGGGAGGGAGGGGGCCCAGGTCCCCTTGTTGCAGCAGCCGGCCTTCAGTCATGGCGGCCTGGAGGCCCTCTCGGACCTTACCTCTGTCTTCCTCCCTCAACCATCGGAGATAGTGTTGGGAGAAAGTAGGGGGCGTCCAAGAGGGGAGAGCTGGGGGAACCCGTAGCAGGGTCTTCAACCAACGGCGGCAGCACGCAGCAGCCCGGGGATTCCAGGAAACAGCACCGGGGTCAGGAGCTGCGTCCAAGGACGGTGTAGCAGAGGTCTGGTCATGAGAATCGAGGTCTGGGTCATCAGCATGGTCAGCGGAAGAGTTACTCTTTTGGAGAGAGTCAGCATTTTTGGCAGCGGTGTCTGGCCGGAGCCAGAGGCGCTGATAAAAAACGTCTCCGGCGGCTGAGAGCTGGAACAGCAGCATGGTGGGACTGGGACAACTAGGTGGTACAACAGCAGTCAAGCCTAGGGAAAGACCAGTGCAGACGACCTCAAATCCTGAGCTGTCAGACTTGGACAGCAGACCACCAACCTCGCAACATCCTTCTCCCGATCCCTCTGGCCCTCCCACCTCCATCAGCACATCCCTTGACATGCCTGTGAGGGGAGCCTTGAGACGGTCCTGCAGCAGCTGCTGACCATGTGGCTCGAGGACAGGAAAGCCAGGGAGTGAGTCGCTAAGCAAAGGCAGTGACTGAGGTGGTGCCACCAGCTGAGGGCTGCAACCGGACCCTCCTGGGGAAAGACGGGAGGGTGAGGGGTGGGCCGGAGACACCAGGCCGAGCACCGAGCCCCGCCGTGGGGTTCCTGCGTCAGCCCCAGGCCTCACCTGAGAGATGCAGCATGCGCAGATGGCCCCCACGTCCTCCGAGCAGCAAGGGAAGAGGCGCCCCGGGACGAGGTGGGGGCAGGAGCTGAGCCAGCAGCGGAGGAGACATGAGCGAGTGGGTCCACTTCATCATTGGTACAAGAGGCAAACGCTCGTCCAGCAGGTAGAGAGAGAACTGGGGGAGGGGTGGCTCAAGTCAGGCGGGCAGCACCCACTCTGGATGTACATGCCCTGGGAACTTTGGGGAATGGGGGAGGTCGGATCCGGGAGAAGGGCCATTGGGATGAGAGGAAAGCGTCTCCACAGTGTCTGCACGGGGGAATCTCACTTACCTGTGTACAGATGAGATGAAGGGTGGGACTCAGGGAGAGAGGACTGGACGTCCCCAAGTACTGAGCCAGTAAGATCCGCTCCCCTTGTTGACATGAGGCTTCAGCCCCTACACGAAAAAGGAGCTCACCACAGTCTGAGGGACCCTGAGGTCAGAGACACAGACAAGAAGTCACATCCCTGTGCCCCAGAGCCTGCGCCCCCATCGACATCCCCGATACCCTATGCGGTCAGTGAGAATTGCCAGCCCTACCCCATACCCGAACATCTGTGAGTCTGACTCCAGTGCGGTCAGCGACAGTCAGCATCCGGGGGTGAGCGGTGAAGTCTGCCCAGCGCCACGAAGAGGGGTCCTTAAAGACAAGGGTCTCAGGGTCCTTGTGTATTTGCTGCAGCCTTGGGAAGAGAAGGAAAATGTGCCTCACTCTTCTTGGCTAACAGGACGACAGGTATATTTAGGATGCCCAGGCTTACTTGGGCTATGTCTGACTGAGGATGACGGCAGCCAGGCCTGGGAAAGCCTTTGGAGCAGGGGGTCAGGGGAGGCTGGTCAGATCTGACCCGGGGTAAACATTACCCATCCTGGGGGCTCCACAGACACACAGCTCCTGAGCGACTGCAGACTGCCAGCTCTCCGGGAAGATGAGGGCTGCAGGGAGGGAGGGAGGGAGGGATGTCAGCATGGACATCCCCTTTCCTGTCTGTGGGACACATCCCAGGAGCCCACCTCACCTGAGGCTGATCCCTGTGGCTCCCTTCTCTGTACTCAGCACCTGCAGGGGCTCGGGATGCCCTTGACGACTGACCTGCCACACAGCACAGTGATGATCAGAGCGGACAGCCACCAGAGCTGAGGAGAGGGTAGGGGTTAGCTGAAAACAGACCCACTCTCTACTGGTCGGGATTGGGGGCAAGGGACACCAGAAGCCAAATCAGTGCAGGCTTGGGGGTGGAAAATGGGGCCACCGAACAAGAGGTTTACAGGTCTCACCTTCCTCCTGGACCGTGCGGGTCACCACCTGCCGGACTGGTCCCTGGAGCAAGATGCGAGTTGGGTCCCCAAGGGCCTGAGGCTCGCTGGTGGGGGACAGTTTTACCTTCTGGAAGTCTGAGCAGCTAGTTAAGGCAGTCTAAGACCAAGGTCTAGAAAAGATCTTTGAAACCATGTCTTCTAAGTCACTTTATTAGAGCCTGAAATTCTGGCCAGCTCACTTCAGACTCATTAGCCCCAGAGCTGGTCCCTCCCAGGCTTCCTGTACCCCTCTCCTTCCCCCACCAGGGTATAAGCCCCTGGCCAGAGAGGATAAGCCAGGCTCCTCCCTCCTTCCCACAGAAGGATACTCAGCTGGTTGTAGGCTCGCCCGGTGGGGTAGACCAGCTGCCCAACGTGGGGTTTGGCCCCTGGGACCCAAGCGAGAGCCCCACCTGTAGAGGCTTCATCCAGCAGCAGCTCCTTCCAGCGGGTCTCCAGCTCCTCATGCAGCAGCCCCCCAAGCAGACCTTCCACTTCCTCACCCAGCACTGTGCCCCCCAGGAGGGAGAATCGTCGCTGACGGGCGCTCAGGTGGGCCCAGGGGCACCTGGGACAGGAAAGATCCCATTAAAAATAATACCAGATCACCATTTCCAGAACACAGAAAGGATCACAAAGCACTTTTCTAACAGCAACCTTTCAAGGTGGGTTGTGTAAGGATTATTATCCCCCTTTTACAGATGAGGAAATTAAGGCCCAGAGTCACACAACTGATACATGTCAGGGCTGGGATTTGAACCCAGGTCCTCTGACTCCAGGGCTTCCATTGTAGCCACTGAGTTAGCACGGGAGGGTGATAGTGGGGGGATATTCTGGTTTTACCTCCCAACTCTCCCATCTTCCCAATCCTACAACCACCCAGTTTTGACTAACCCTTGCTTCTCGACTAATGCCATCCCCCCACCCCTCCCTTTTCTTCTCCTTGGGTCACTTGCCCCTTGGGTTGGTGTCCACTGAGGTCCTGGAGCAACCGTTCCGCATTCATCACCGTCCTGCCCTTGCGGGATTTCTGGAGAGAAAGCTTCAGTCACTTCTAGCCTCTGGCCAGTTTGCCATCACCTCCCTGTGTCACTGGGGGTCACTTTTATCAGTTGTCCAGCACGCAAATTTACCTTTGGTTCTCCCAGGTTAAAATTCTCCTGCAGCAGCTTTCCTAGGGGCCCGAAGGCAATGTCCCCGTGATCCCTCAAGAACTGGTTGAGCTGATGGGGGCAGACACAAGGACAGTGACCACAGATCGCAAGCGCCAAGATCACAGCCCAGAGTAACCCTCCAAAGACCCAATGCCCACTAACCTGATCTATAACATCTATCGTCGCTTTGGCCCCAAATGGATGCCTCAGTCTCCCCTGGAAGAGCAGATCTCGGGAGGTCAGATCAGGGTCCCAGGGGTCTGAAGGGAAAATGAGGGAGAAGGGGCCCAAGGTTGGCAAATGGAGCTGGGTTGGGCGGGAAATCTGAGAACATATTTAGGAGGACGTGCTAAGAAGGTAGATAAAAGTCTAAAAGGCAATCCCAGGAACCTGGTAGGAGAATCATTCTAATCCCTTGTCCGTGATCGGAAATGTGTATGTCTGACAATGCTGGGCTTTGAGATGAGAGCCTGTGGTCCAAACAGCTGCTGCTAAATGAAGCTTCTATAGAGGAAGCTTTAGGTTGGGTTCCAGGAGGGAGGGCTTGGCTGGGGGGGTGGGGTTGTTGGAAATCAGCAAGTAGGGTTGGGGCAGAAACAGCAAAAGGGGACCCCTCACCAGCCCCGGGGCGCAGGAAGGGCAGGGGCCCAGGAGTGTCAGACCTCCATCTTCCCCACTTCGTCACATAAGATGCCTCATGCTGTGGGTTAACCTAGGAGACAAGGAAAGACTCCAGTAGCATCAAAGTTAATCTCCATTTTGTGGGGGAGTGTGGTATGGTGGAGAGCCCATTGGCTTTGCAGTCAGAGCACCATCTTTGCTGCTTACTACCTGTGTGACCTGAGGAAAGTCTTCTTACCTCTCCGGGCCTCAGTTTCCTCATCTGTAAAATGAGGAGGGGTGGGCTCAATGACCTCTGAAGTCCCTTGTACTTCCAGAGGCCTAGGACCCATTCAGTTCTCGTAAATGACCCCTGCTGAGCTAGGTGAAGTCTTTTACACCGAGACCACTTCCTGCCCCTCTCAGGAATGTGTGAGCCGGTGATGGGTTTGAGTCCCAGCTCTGACACTTAGTGGGCCACTCAGCAGCTGTGTGACTTCAGGCCTCATATTCCTTACTTGTAAAATAAGGGGGCTGGAAAAGATGGTCTCAGAGGGCCCTCCCAGGTCCAAATCTATGATCCCGATGACTTTTAGAGAGCACAAGTGATGTTATTCTTTTTTATTATGGAATCGGGGACAGGGAAAGCTCTCCAAGTCAAATCTCTGGGGTACCCAGGACATCAGACACCCCTGTAACCAAGCAGAAGTGAATAGAACTGTTTGTACCAACTAACAACTGTCCAGACAACAGCTCCCCAGAAAAGGCCCCGGGGCCGCTCCTACCGATGGATGCTGGGTCTGGGGCGGCTTCAGCAGCTGCGTATAGTCACTCCAAGCAGGGGCCAGATAGGAGCCGGGGGAATCACTCAGGCCAGGGGGGCCAGGCAAAAAGAACGTGGGAAAGAGATTGTCAGGGAAATCCATCTGTGTGTAGGCTGGTGACCAGTTCTCTGGTCTCAGTTTCTGTGGAACAAAGATAAGAAGGACATGTTTTCTTTCTCTGATCAGCAGGATCCTGCACAAAAGATTTCATGGGGCCACAAATCTCCCGGAGAAGGGGCAACAAGGAGTGTTTCTCTATTGGGAGTAAAAAGGAATCCTAAGCCAAATCTGTCTTGTGCAATGTTCTCTGTCACAGGAGTCCATCTGCAGGGCTCATACAATGAAGCGAGTAGTTTATTCACCTATTCATTCACTCAGCAGATATCTATCACGCACCTAACCCAGGCAGCAGCAGTGCTATTCTTTGAGAGAGAAACGATTTAAATAAGCTCTGGTTGCTGCCCTCATGAAATGCAAGTCTATGATAAGACACAAAAATAACTAAAAAGAATTAATACTGAGTAAGTGCATTGAGAGATACAAAGTGTCACCTATGTGTGATCCAAGGGGAAAAGTCATTATCTATTGGGAGATTAATCCCAACCCTGGATCGCTCCCACCATCTGCCTCCACCCCCCTTACCGCTGCTACTGAATAGAGCTAGAGGGGGCTACAAAATTGTAGACTGGGTCCACTGCAGATTTCTGCTAGCTAAGCTCAGATGGGCCTTTAATGCTACATGCTTTTGCTGTTGTTCAGGCGTTTCAGTCTTTTCTGACTCTTCATGACCCCATTTGCGGTTTTCTTGGCAGAGATACTGGAGCTGGTTTGCCATTTCCTTCTCTAGCTCATTTTACAGATGAGGAAACTGAGGCAAGCAGGGTTAAGCGACTTGTCCAGGGTCATACAGCTAGTAAGTGTCTGAGGCCATATTTGAATTCAGAAAGATGAGTCTTCCTGACTCCAGGCCCGGCACTCTATCCACTTTGCAACCTAGCTGTCCCAATGCTACAAGACAATCCTTTAAAATTCTTCCTAATTGATTCTCTATCCCACTCCTGGGTGGCTGTTTCAAACCTCCTCTTCTCAAGCTTCCCAACCCTTTTCCAACCCCTTTCAACTGAGAGGCTGAAAAAACTGAGGCCATTCCCAGAGAGCTCCCTTCCTCTTCTCCCCATCTCATATCCTTTCAACAATCATCCCCATTAGATCCTCCCTTCCTCCAGTCTGGGATGAAGAGCAGGCCCTTCTTGCCAAGGCCAACCCCTCCACAGGGACCCTTTATCCCATCCCCTTCTGTCTTCTCCAGCTTAGGGGTCCCACTCTCAATCCACTCTGTCTAATCTTCAATTGTTGGCTATTTCCTGGCTTCTTCCCGGCTACCAACAAACTCCCAAGTCTTCCTCAGTCTTAAAAACCACCATCCCTACAATCATCCCACCTCCTCCCCTTCTCAGCTAAACTAGACAAAAGCTGGAGACAAAATGGTGGAGACAAAGTGCCAACTGTAAAGAGAGGGAGGGAAAGAGAGTAAGTAAACTGGAGATAATTAGCGAATATTAAGGAAAGCTGGGAAAGGCTTCTTGCAGAAGGTCAGGAGGAGGCACAGAGTACTCAAAGGGGAATAAGATGTAAGAATCCTGGAAGAGTTGGAAGGGGACAGGTCGCGAAGGAGAATGCTAGAGCTTCGGCTCAAGATCGTCTAGCACAAGTTGTCTTCCTCTTCCTCTTAGCCTAGAAGGGGAGGGAGACTTACCCACCGTCCCACAGCTTATCAATTGCAGACTCGGGATTCAAACCCTAGTCGAGAACACTGTTCCATCATGGAAAGCACCTCCGACTTGGCAACTGAGAGCAGGGCCTGAATCCCAGCGCTGTCACCTTAGCCGAGTTCCCTCCTCACTTCCTCCAGTACCTCGGTTTCTTCCAGTCTGTAGAAGGGGGTTGGATGACCCCCACCCTGCAGAAAAGGGAGCCAAGATTACCCAGAGCTCTTCATCTTCTTCAAGTGTAAAACGGCGGTTGTGACTCCATCCCCGAGCGCGATGTCGGTCCCACCCGTACCCACGAGTGGGCTCCCAAACTCCACCGGGCAGACACGTGCGAACACCCAGAGAAGAAAGCCGGCAGCACCAAGGAAACTGACGGGTCACTCACTGCGCATGTGCGGCACGACGGGTCGCCGGCCCGGGGAGCCAGCCCCGATTCTGAGCACCGACAGTCCTCCCTCCGCCTGGAGAGAGCTGCCTTACGAAATATGGCGGCCTTCTGAGTCTCGTCCTCCCAGTAGGAGCCGCCACTCTCCTCGGCCGCAGGGCTGGTCCCGCCCCCGTATCAGCTGCCCGGATGGTGGCCCACGTGGGCCATTCCAAGACCTCAGGAGAAACGCGGAGCTGGAGAGGAGGAGCCTTCTTAATAACCCTGAGTCTCTGGGAGGAGAGGGGAGCTCTGACCCTTTATAACTGCCCCGCAACGTTCACCCATCTTCCGTTCCTGCTCATTTTGCTAATGCAAAGCACTGTCACAACCATTACGTCATCACCATCATCCAGTGCAGGAATTACGCCTATTCTGCAGATGGATAACTTACCATATATTTGTTTTATTGGCTAGAAGGAAATGAACATTTATCAAGTGCCTGTGATGTGCCAGGCACTCTATAAATAGTAGTCAGTCAGTCAAGAAACATTTATTAAGCATCTACTGTGTGCCAGGCACTGTGCTAATCAATGAATCAATATTAAGCACCTACTATGTGCCAAGTGCTATACTGACAGCTGGGGGTTTTGTGGTTATTGAATCATTTCAATCTGTCCCACTCTCTAGAGGCCACTGGGGTTTCCTTGGCAGAGATACTGGAGTAGTTTGCCATTTCCTTCTCCAACTCATTTTACAGATGAGGAAACTGAGGCAAACAGGGTGAAGTGACTTGCCCAGGGTCATACAGCTAGTAAGTGCCTAAGGACCTGAGGTCCTCCTAAGAGACTTGTCCAAAGTCATGAATCGAATAGGGTCATGATATGTCTGGAGCTGGAAGTCACTCTAGTGTGTGGTCACCATTAGATGGTGAGCTCCTTGAGACCAGGGACTATTTTGTGCCACTGGCACACAGAAGATGATTAAGCAAACAATGTTAATTTACGACTAATTTAATCCAAACCCTTAACAGGGTGCTTTGCACACAGTTAGTGCTTTATAAATGCTATTCATTCATTCATTCATTCATTCATTCATTCATTCATTCATGACACCAGATGTAGAAAGTCCATAGATTGTGAATTCCTGAAAGTTGGGATTTTTTTTTTTTTGGCCTTTCTTGTATCCCCAGTTGAGCTCAATGCCAGGCACTGTAGTAGCTGGCACTTAATAAATGCTACCTGACTGACTAGAAACCAGATTTCATGATTCCTACCTCCCACATTGGTATGTTGGACAAATCACTTCGTGTCTCTGGACTTCAGTTTCCTCATCTGTAAAATAAGGGTGTTGGACTAGATCAGGGCTTGTTAACCTGAGGCTCATGGGCCCCCTAAAGTCAATCAATCAATCAACATTTATTATTAAAAAGGCCCATGGATAAATTTCATGGGGTTCGTGAACTTGCATGGGTAAAAATAAATTATCTTTATTTTAATATAAGTGGTTTCTTTTATATGTATAATATATAATGATATTAACTATATTTCAATATATGTTTTTTCATATTTAATGCAGTATAAAACATGATTTTGAGAAGGGGTCCCTAGGCTTCGCCAGACTGCCCAAGAGATCCATGGTACAAACAAGATAGAGAACTTTGGACTAAGTGATCCGAAAGGGCCCCTTTAGCTCAGATAGTTCATCTGGGAGAGCAGATGAAGAGGAATTTTCTGAATGTTGCCCAAGGGCAACATTCTCAGAGATTCCCTGCTTGTTTATTAGGACCTGAATGACCTTGGACCAATAGCTTAACCCCTCTGTGCCCCAGTTTCTCCATCTGTAGAATGGGCTATATATTGCAAAGGTCCCAGTGACCTTTGACATTCTGTGACTACGATGCCAGCTCCTAAGCCTTTCAGCTCTCAGAAAATGCCTCCCTTATAAAGGAGGAGCTCAACCCCACCTTTTCTTTTCCTTTCCTTTTTTCGGGTACATGCAAGAGAGCTAATTATCAGGAACTTCTACACCATGAGAGCCTGCATCTATTATACACACAAGTTTTTTAAAAAATAGTGATTATAAGCAACATTATTATTAACATGTTGGAGTTGTCTTGGATCATTGTATTGCTGAGAAAAGCTAAGTCATTCACAGTTGATCATTGTACAATGTGGCTGTTATTGTGTACAATGTTCCCCTGGTTCTGCTCACTTCACTGCATCAGTTCATGTAAGTCTTTCCAGGTTTTTCTGAAGTCCTCCTGCTCATCATTTCTTCTAGCACAATAGTATTTCATTACATTCATATATCACAACTTGCTCAGCCACTCTTCAATTAACAACAACAATAATTGCTAGTATTTACATAACTCTGTAAGGTTTGCAAAATACTTCATAAATATAGTCTCATTTTATCCTCACAACAACTCTGGGAGGGAGGTGTTATTATTACCCTTATTTTTATATGGTACTTTAAAGTTCTCAAAGTCCTTTACATATATTATGTCTTTTGAAACTGATAACAGTAAACTTTGCTCATATAATTCCCGGGTTTGTTTTAACAGGCATACTCCCAGGTATTTTATACTGTCTAGAGTTGTTTTAAATAAACTCTGAAATAGGTATTGAAGATTTCCCTGCTTTACAGATGATAAAACTGAGACTAACCTAAGGGTTAAGTGACTTACCTATGGTCTCACAGTTAAGAGTGTCAGAATCAGGATTTGAGCCCAGGGTTTCCAAACTCCAAGCTCTGTACTCTGGGCAGCTAGCTGGAGCACTGGAGAGAGTAGCTAGGCCTGGAGGTAGGAAGACCTGGGTTCAAATCTAGCCTTAGACATTTTCTAGCTGTGTGACCCTGGGCAAGTCATTTAACCTCTGCCTGGCTCAGTTTCCTCAATGGTAAAATGGGGATAATAGTGAAGGATTATTAACCTCTCAGAGGTATTAATAAGGCAATAAATAATACCTCACAGGAATTTGCTCTGAGGATCAGATGAGGCTCTGGTTGGAGGGTGGAGCCACGAACTCCAAGACTTTTGTGTAAAGAGGAGGGAGCTCAGCTCTGAACATCTCCTCATTTCTCACTTGGCTCCACTATTTTGGGCCTTCTCGGACTTTTCCACCATGAGTACCTTCCCCATTCCCCCTCCCCTCTTTCGTGTTGTGTTATGTTCTCTTCTTCTCCCCTTCCCCCAAGGCAATTGGAGTTAAGTGATTTGCCCAAGGTCACATAACTAGTAAGCATCAAGTGTCTGAGGCCGAATTTGAACTCAGGTGCTCCTGACCGTAGGGCTGTGCTCGATCTAATGTACCACCTAGCTGCCCCTCATGTTGTGTTTTCAATTAGATTATAGGCTCCTTGAGGAAGGGATTGTCTCTTTCCATATTTGTATCTCCAGCTGCCAGGCAGTCATATGGTGCGATAGGCCCACGACTTAGGAGGACCTGAGTTCCTTAGGCACTTACTAGCTGTGTGACCCTGGGCAAGTCACTTCACCCTGTTTGCTTCAGTTTCCTCATCTGTAAAATGAGCTAGAGAAGGAAATGGCAAATTACTCCAGTATCTCTGCCAAGAAAACCCCAGTGGCCTCTGGAGAGTGGGACAGATTGAAATGATTCAATAACCACAAAACCCCCAGCTGTCAGTATAGCACTTGGCACATAGTAGGTGCTTAATAAATGTTTATTGATTCATTGATTAGCACAGTGCCTGGTACACAGTAGATGCTTAATAAATGTTTCTTGACTGACTGACTACTATTTATAGAGTGCCTGGCACATCACAGGTACTTAATAAATGTTCATTTCCTTCTAGCCAATAAAACAAATATATGGTAAGTTATCCAAATAAAACTCTATACATTTTTGTAAAAAAAATTAAAAAAATTTTTTTTTCAGGCAATTGGGGTTAAGTGACTTGCCCAGGGTCACACAAAAACATTTTTTTTAACATGATAAGATCATTCTTTAAAACAAAGAAAAATAAACTGCTGAATCCTCCAAATCTCTGTGAATTTTTGAAACTCCTTTTTTAAAAAAAAATTAAATGTTTTTAAAATGTAGCTGCACTTCATCTAAATTCTTTTCTTTTACTCAGCCTTGCTTTATATCAATTCCTATCTTGCTGTATGTCGTAGAATTATTGGAAGAGATGGAGCAAGAATTTAAAAGTGTTTTTATAAATGTAATGAGAGTGCTTGAGGAAAAAATTGGAAAGGAAATGAGTGTTGCCTGTGTTTGTATTTTTCTGTCCTTCGACAAATTCAAATGACAGAAATTTAAGGTCTGCTCCTGCATTCTCTCTCCCTTGTTGTTTGAACAGATGTCTACTTGAGCACCCTTATTACAGGATAATTCCTCCCTCCCCGTAGGTCTTCCCTCCCTATCTTTCCATTCTTTTCTTATGATCACTAACACATAACAGATCCACTTCCAAGCCTTGCTTAATTGTACTCCAATGAATTTGGAAAGGAAAACACCAGTATTTGGGGGGGGGAGGGGATTAAATAAGGCTTCAAGAAGAAGGTGGTACCTGACTGGAATCTTTATGGAGTGGAGGATTTTTGTGAGGCAGAGGTGAGCATAGAGGGCCTTCCAGGTATGGAGAACAGCCAGTGCAAAGGTTCAGAGATGTGAGATGGAGAATCATGGAGTCAGCACTGAGAGAAGAAGAATTCGTTTGTTTTACAGAGGGTGGGAAAGGGAATCGTGGTTAATGAGGCTGAAAAGTTTGGTTGGGGCCAAACTGTATAGGGTTTGTTTTTTTTTTAATGTAAAAATGTTGAACTTAATTTCTTGAACTTTTTTCATACACATTATCAAATGCTTTTGCAAGCTTCCTTTTTGATATTTTAAACAATGACTGAGTCAACTTCCTTCAGAAAATCATTTTCAAAATCATTCAGAATAACTTGAAAAGTCACTTTAAATTATTAGGGCACTTAAAAACACCAACGGCATGAGCAATTTTACATATGAATTGACTGTCTAAATATATATGGATATATTTAGGAAAGACAAATGATTCTGACAAGAAAAAAAAATTTTGTATAGGGCTTTAAAAGCTAAAAAAGGGAACTCATAAGTTTCTATTTTATCTTAGAAATAATGGAAAGGCTGAGCAGTCTATTGAATAATGGTATCACATAATCAGATATACACTTAAGGAAAATACCATTTGTAGGTGTGGTGAGTAAATGTAATAAAGGTAGACTGAGGCACAGATTGAGCTAGATCAGTTTTTTAACAGTGACCTGCATAACTGTTAACAAAGGAGGTCCCTCTGGCAACCTCAACAAAGCCAGCAACCCCCAGAGAAGGTGGGGACCCTTTTTATTAACGTACAACAAAGAAGGGGTCTTGGTAGGTGTGGAGAAAAGGTGATGGGTCATAAAACTGCGGCAGGAAAATTTCTATTGGCTATACAGAGAAAGGTGGGCTAGCATTCAGGTAAAGTGGGCTGGTATTCAGGTAAGGCTAATTATGCCTCTAATAATTCAGAAGTATTAATTGTTTTATGGGGCCCATCTGAATTTGGTAATTTTTGCTAGAGTAATTTTTGCTGTCTCCTTGGAAGAGATTAAAAACTCCCTTAACTACACAAAAACAAGAAAGGACAGACAATATATCTTTTGGGGATGGCCATTTTGTGCGGCTAAGCAAATAGATATCCATGAAATATCCTAAGGGATACTGGTGTGAAAGATAACAACCTTTCTTTTAAACTAAATCAACTTTAAACTAGCTCGTCTGGATTCCTGAGGTTAATTCAAGCCAGGTGGATGCAGATGCAATTATAAAAGTAATACAGCAGAAAGTCGGTTACATTGCAGAATGAATACAGAAGAAATCAGAGGTAATATTAGCTTTGACCTTTCCACACAGGATAGGGAAAGACTTGAATCAGGGAGACCACTTGGGAGCCTGCTGTATTCATTTAGGTGAGAGCTGATAAGATGGTAGCTGTGTGTTAGAGTGACGGGATCAGATCTGAGGGGTGTTTTGGGGTTAGTAACAACAGGATTTGGTAACTTCGGAGTGAGGAAGAGTGAGAAGTCTAGATTATGAAGTTATGAACCTGGGTAACTGAAAAAGAATGGTGGTGCCTTCAATAAACATAGGAAAGTTTGGAATAGGGCGGGTTTTGGGGGGGGGATAATGAGTTCAGTTTGGGATTCTGTGAATTTGAGTTATGTTTGAGATGTCTTTGAGATATCCAGTTTGACATAGCCAATGGTCAAATGGTGATATTGGATTGTAGCCTCAAGGGAGAGACTGAGGCTGGATATATAGATTAGCAGGAGGGGTTTCTGCCTTGCAAAGGATGACCACCAGCAGAACCCCTGACCTGGCTGGCTACAAGACATGAAACTAGAAGGAACTGTTTAGACATGAAGAGCTGACATTAGATGTCATTTCAGTAGTCCTTCAAACTGTTTCATAATCTGATTTCTCAACTTCCCCAGGTGATTATAATAGTACTTCTATGACTGTTGCTGTTTATGGGTCATTGTACATTGAGGATTTTTCTGCTGGTCCTCTTTGGGGTAAGTTAAATCTAAGCTTTAAGCTCTTTTTCTTGGGGCTCCAGGTGCGAAAAACCAGAGATAATGAGCCAAGAGAAGAGCCTGACCCCTCTCTTTAAAGGTTTAGCTCCCCTGGGACTGACCCCCATCTGTACTAATCATGAGTACTAATAGTACTCATTAGTACTAATCATGTACTAATGCATGCTTCCAGATCTGAGGGGGGCCCTAATAGAAAAGAAGAGGGTAAGTGCCCCAGCCCCATAATCCCCACAGTAGGAGCATCCACTGATAAAATCCATCCTGTTATGTATGTACATATTGTCAACACCGGATAGAATGGAAACTCTATGACTAGGTGCCTAGTCATAACAGAGGGTTGATAATTGCTTGTTGATTTACTGATTCAATAATAATAATACTGATATTTATATAAAGCTTTAAAATTAGCAAAACACCTTCCAAAATACCATCTGAGCCTCACCAGTCTCTACCTCTGTGAAGTATATTTTCTACCTATTATTTCCCTTACCTTGACCACCAGGCAGGACCAAGGATTTGCAATTTGTCTCACTACCCCTCCCTACCCTAACGTAAATTGGTCACTGGTCCCTAACCAAAGACACTCATGATCTGCTTCAATCCACCTTCAGGAGACAATCTATACTCCATATTGGAGTGAGCCTTAGAGCTCAGCTGACCTGGCTGAGATTAAGAGAGGGAATACTTTAATGCACCTCACTCATTCATAAACAGCCCTACCCTAAGAAAATGAAATTGTTATTATATTTCTGTAATTGATTTCATTTTGCATCACTACTGACATTTTGTATAACTATCATAAGTCCCATTTCATTGTCTCTTAGTTAAGTTTGGAAGTTTAGTTTTCCTGCTAATCACTGTTCTATTCTTGTGTCAAGGAAATCTGTCATCCTTGAAGGATAAAGGTGGATGTCAGCGAGTGTGGTCTGTTATCTCTGCAACACTGACCGTCCATCAAAAAAATCTGATCTGTTATCACTGTGTCACTAGCTAGCCATGCAGGTGGACACCCCCAATGAACTTTCCATAGTGACAAGATGGAAGGAGGGGTTGTTGCTAGCCCTGCATTCCAAATTTCCAGCCAATTATATTATTCCCCATGTATATGATGCTTCTGACTTTGTAATCAATCATATTGTTTTTCCCCATCTGTGACGCTGCCTTCTAGTTTTTGGATGCTCCTTCTTTTGTCCATAAAAATAATCCGTCAGCCCTCATTCAGGGTATTTTGGCTTGCTGAGGAACTAAAGATCCCTTTTAATGGTAAAAGCTCTTCAGACCAATAAATTGAATGTGCTCAGAACTTTGTTGCCTCAGTTTACCTTAATTTCACTTGCGACAACACTTAAAGAGCAACAGACTAAACCTGCCTGGAAAGTCAAACCACCACCACCACTACCTCCCCTCTGCCTCCAAGGGCCCTTGTAATAACAGCACCCCACCCTAGGTGACCAAGTTTGCTTCTAGCCTCAGCAGTTCAGAATTACAGCCCTGGTAGAAACCCCTTTGTCAGACAGTTAAACATTAGCATTCGTTAAGCACCTAAGTACTGGGGAAACAAAGAAGTCTGCAGATAATCCATGATATCAAGGATCTCACAGAATAATGGGCTGTCTCTGCAGGTACTACAGTTCCTACTTTCTATGTCCTTCACACTGTCCAAAACAGCTTTATCAATGGAAATGACACTAAAGAAGATGCATTGCCACCTTCTTCACCACTGTACCCTAAGGATCTTTTCATCTGTCCTGTAGCTACTTCTGCCCCATAAGAATTGGAGCTCACTGAGTTCAGGGACTGTCTCACTTTTCTACCTGCCTGTATTCTCAATACTTAGCACAGGACTTGGCCTCTAGTAAGTACTTAATAAACGATTGTTCATTCATTCATTCAACAGGCATCAGGTGGGACCAGGGACTTGCCATAGCTCATATCCCCTCCTTTCCTTGTTTTAGAATTGATCATCAAATTAATATTACCATTACTACTGTGAAATAGATTGATTAGTCTGTTGCAGAGGCCATGGTAGTATCCAACCCTGTGATTTTGAGTTGTGGGCTGCCTAGGCAGAATCTCCCTTCCCTGACAATCATTTACTCTGTCCACTGGTACCCATCCATGTCAGCCCCATCCCTTCGGGGTCTGGGTCCCAGTCTACCCTACCCTTCTGTTGTGCCCCCTGGAACACCTGTTCGATTGTTAACAAACTGCTCTTCATGCTAGACTTGTGCCGACTTCCTCCCCACACCAAATTATTTTGTATATAGTTTTCTATGTGCATATTGTCCCCCCCCAATAGAATATAAGCCCCTTTAGGGTAGGGATTGTTTCATCTTTGTATCCCCAGTGCAGTGTCTGGCACACAGTAACTGATCAAATAAATGTTTGTCAAATTGTTGTTGAATTCCCATTTTACAGGTGAAGAAACTGAGAGATCAAGAGAGCTTAAATTACTTTCCCATGGTTACTTAGTATCAGAAGCAGGATTTGAAACCAGGTCTTCCTGACTTCTAAGTTTAGTATTCTAACCACTATCCAGGCTGCCTCTTAAATTAAACATGTAAGTTGGTACAATAAATAAGCAAACATACTTTCTTCTTGCTACTTTTACTGGCTCTCAGGAAGTATAGGGGGAAGGAGAGTTAATCCTGCTGTAGTTTTTTCCAGTACTCTTGCTAGGTTACCTCACTGTGTGTTTCAATAAATAACAATAAATTTTTTTTTAAAAAGGAAATTGTCAACTATGAATGAGGTTGGTTATGAATGAAAAAGTGAAATTCCAAATGTGGGAGGATCAGAAGGGCAGCAAGAGGATTTCCTATCTATCTGGGGCAGTTGTGTGCACATTCTAGGTGATAGTTCTAGATCCACATAGAACCCAGGAACCTAAAGAAGAACAAATTGTTCCCAGTTAGAATCTAAGCTCCCAGAGCTGTGCTGGCAAATGCTTAACTACTGGCTCTGGGGAGTGGAGTAGGGAAGGGAGATGTACTCAAGGCACTTTTAAGCTTAGTGTTCATTGTCAGCATTTTCTCTATCACTTTTATCAAGCCTGGACAATCAACAAAACAATGAATTGAACTCTGATTCGACTCATTTGCAGATTTGGGAGTTCTAAATGCTCCCCCTGAAGATTTAACAAAGCCTGTGCATAGTGGCTCCAGCAGACCTTTGTAAAGTGCCCATTCGAATCGAAGCTTCTATTAAAACATAAGTTCCTTGAGAGCATGAAATATTTCATTTTTTATACTTGTAACCTTCTTTCTGCTCCAGGCATTTTCTCTGATTGTCCTACATGCCTGGGATGTTCTTCCTTCTCTGCTCTGACCATTGACCTCCCTGGCTTCCTTTAAGTCCCAGCTAAAGTTCCACCTTTTACAGGAAAGCCTTCCCCAAACTCTCTTAATTCCAGTGCCTTCTCTCTATTAATTATTTCCTATTTATCTTGCATATAGCTTGTTTCATATAGATTTGTTTGCATGCTAACCCTCATTAGATTGTAAAGTCCTTGAGGGCAGGGACTGTCTTTTGTCTCTTTTTGTATCCCCAGTGCATAGTGTGATGCCTGGCACCTAGCTGATGTTTAATAAATGTTTATTGATTGATTGTCTCCCCAGGGCCCTGGCACAGTGCCTGTAATATAGTAGACGCTTAATAAATACTGGTGGATTGAGAGGGAGACTGCAGCCCTTAAGGAAAAGCGGTCCCTCCTCTCCCTACCCAGGGTACTGACTCTACACGCTACCTGGTAGGTAGTGTGGGGATAACACCACTTGGTGGCTAAAATTATATACTACTCTAGAGTGTAGAAAGCAGAAAAATGAACCAGGTGTGGGTGGGTACAGCTATGGCACCACCAAAAAACATGCACTTGGCTTCTTTTATGCTACTTGTCACATGACAATTTTTCAAATGGACTTAGATCCTGCTGTGATGTGATGCCATCACACTGGCCTCAATGTACCTGCTTGCCCAGAGCCCTTCAAACATTTATCACTTTCTTTTTTTAATCCTCTTTGTCACTGTGATAGATGTGAGATGGAAACTTGGAATTGCTTTAATTTGCCTTTCTCTAATTAGTAGTCATTTTGAGCATTCTTTCATAGAGCTGTATAGGTAGCCTGGCTTTCTCCCTTGAGAGCTACCTCTTCCAGGTGATCATTATTCCTCTGCTTGAATACTTTCAGTGACGGGGACCTTGATACCTAGCCATGCAGTCAATTCCATTTTTAGTCAGTTCTAACTGTTAGAAAGCATTTCTTTATATTGAGTTTTCCTCCCTGTAAGTTCTATTTATTGTTCATAGCCCTTTCTTTGAGTGTTACTTAGAATAACTTTAACTTTAGAATTTGCCTCAGATAGCTAGGTGGCCTAAAGGATATTGAGCTGGGCCTGAAGTCACAAAGACACATCTTCCTGAATTCAAATCTGGTCTCAGACACTCACTAGCTGTGTGATCCTGGAAAGTCACTTAAACCTGTTTGCCTCAGTTTCCTCAGATGGGGGAAGGAAATGGCAAACCACTCTATTATCTTTGCCAAGAAAACCTCAAATGGGGTCATGAGTCAGACTGAAAAGACTGAACAAAAAGCACTTCACCTCTCCTCTCTTGTTATCCCCAGTTCTGCCAACTAACAAATGATTTATTCAATAAACATTTATTAAGTACTTACCATATATGTCACTGTGCTAGGGATTAAGTATACAACTAAGAAAAATGATTTACAGTCCCGTAGGGAGGATAAGACATGTACAAAAAATAACCAACAGCTTAAAATGTGAAAAGTGCATAAGAAAGGTTCAATGGAGAGAGATACTTGTGGAGGGGGGGATAATTTCTATCAGGGTGGACCTGGCAGAGCTTCATTGGAGTATGACTAATTCTGCATATGACTTGTTTCCATATACCCTAACTCATGAATGCTCTCCAGTGTGTTAGTGGGCTTACTAAACCATGGAGCTCGGACAATCTTCTCTATGCAGTCCACTTAGGGCAGAAGACGGTAGAACTGCTCTTTCCATTGTTCTGCACTAGTAAGGTCACAGGGCTGGCATTGAGGTTTAGGAATTATTATTAAGAGGATAAGACCCCAACAGAGACAACTATAGCACAAGAATCTACCTCGGATGAGAGTACATTAGAAAGGTGCAGTTTTAGTGAAGTTCCAGTGGCAGTGGGGGCCAACCAGGAGAAATTAAGTTTGGCTTCATTCATCAGGTGAAGATGGGGTCTGTGCCATGTTAGTTTTAGAACCAGAAAGGACGTTGGAAATCAACTAGTCCGACTGTGTCTTTTTATCTTGTATATACAGATTTTTATATGCTGTCCTTTTGTTAGAATAGAAGCTTCTTGAGGGCAGGCACCGTTTTTGCCTTTTCTTTGTATCTCCAGAGTGCACAGTGCCTGGTACGTAGTAAGAGCTTAATAAATGCTTGTTGATTTTGACTGACTTTTTTTGTTTGAGTCTATGGCTGAAACAAACAAGATTAAGAACGTTTGCTTCAGAAAAACTTCACCCACAGGTTTTTCCAGGCTCCGCTTGGGTACTACTTGGGGCTACTTTAAGCAGCGGGCCCTCTGATTGGCTGGAAGCGGCCCCGCTAGCTGGACTCTCATTGGCTTAAGCGCGGGGCGGAAGAAGGCGGGGCTGGGAACCAAGGGAACCGCGGTAGATAACGGGCGTCCCACGTGGGTAACGGGCGCCACGTGCAGGGGCCGCGCAGCGAGGTGAAGAGCTGGGAGGAGGAGGAGGAGGAGGAGGAGGAGGAGAAGCGGGGTGCGGGAGAATCGCAGAACCCCGAGGCTTCTCCTCCTGCGCCGCAGCTTCTCCGTCGCCCCTTCTCCGTGGAGAAGCCCCTTCCCCTTGGAAAGCTGGCGGGATTCCTCCAGAGGGGCCCCCCCCACCCCGAAGCCTGGAGTCCTGCGAGGAGCCCGAGCTCGGAGGCGGGAGACTTGCTTCGGAGCCCCCGCGATTCCGGCCCGGTCGCTTAAGCCGCGTGCCCTTGGCCAAGCCCCTCACCTGCCCCGGGCCTCAGCTTCCTCGTTCATAAAAATGACAAAGACCAGACAAGAGGGCCCCAGAGTTTCCCTTCCAGCTCCCTCTGGGTACCTCAGTTTCCTTGCCTGGAAAATGGGAATTTGAGTCCTCTGACCCCTGGGCAGGTTCCTTCACCTCTGCCTGCCTCAATTTTCTCATCTGTAAAATGAGGCTAGCTCCCAGGGTGGTTGTGAGGATCCAATGTAGAAGTGCTTTAGAAGGCGCTATGGAAACGCCACCATTACGGTTGGGTGTGGGCTGTGCTCATCTTGTGCTTGTCTCTCCTCCCTCCCCATTCCTCGGCAGCTGCCCTCCCAGCATGGATGAGGCCACCCGCAGGAAGCCCCGTCTGGCAGCCTCTCTGCAGATGTCCCCTGGCCCCAGCGAGGGGCCTATTCCCTGGAGACCCTTGGAAGGCTCTGCCCAGGCTTCCTCCGAGGCTCAACCTTCCCAGGCGGAGCCCCTGAGGGGAGAAGAGAAGAAGAAGCAGCTGGGGGCTGAGGCAGCTGGGGATGGTAGGGCAGAGCCCTTGGGATTTGGAGGGTGGGTGCTGGGAATGGGAGCAGGGGCAGGAATCAGGTTGGAGCAATTGAGGATGTTTACTCTGGAATAAGGGGAATGGGAGAGTAGTTTTCAGGCAGTTAGCCGAGTGGTTAGAGCAGTGGACCTGGAGGCATGAAGACCTGAGTTCAAATGTGGCTTGCTAACACCTGCCTGCCTCACTTTACTCATCTGTAAGAATGGGGATAATAATAGCACCTCCTTCCCAGGGTTATTGTAAGGATCAAATGAGATCATGTTTGTAAAGGGCTTTGCAAACCTTGAGGTGCTTTATGCATGTTAGCTATCATTACTAAGTCTTTGAAAGGTAGTCATATGGAGGAGGGAGTAGACTTTTTCTTGACTCTTCCTTTGAATGAATGAGAAATCATTTATTAAGCTATTATTATGTGCCAAGCACTGGACTGAGGGACTAGGGTTACAGATAACAAAGGGAAGACGGTCCTTACCTTTGTGGAGCTTATAGTCTAATGGGGAAGGCAACACATAGGTACACAGACCCTCTGTATTGTTACTGTTCTCATCGCTAGTCACTCTCCGGTGAATTTTCAACGTGTTTCCCCCATATAAGATAGTTAACATTTTCTCAAGTTGAATCTTAAGTCTTTGTTTTGTTTGTTTGATTGTGTTTCCTGTTACTTTATCACTCTCTCCCTATCTTTGTCTTTGTTGGGTGTTTGGGACTGTCCGAGCAGCATGTTCGCGGAGGGCCATTTTGGTTTGGAGAGTGACAGGGGTGATTGTGGAGTTGCAAGGGAGTAGACTGGTGTGCCCCTTCTGGAAGTAATCGGTGTTAGTTGCAGAGAGAGAGATTTTGGCTCCATGTCAAGATGAATGACCGGCCAGCCTTGTTCAGAGGTGGAATGGGGTGCCTTGGAAGGCGGTGGGTTCTCTCCCACTGAGGGGCTTTGGAGAGGAGGGTAGATGACTTCTCATTGGAATGAGGTAGAGGAAAGGCCGATTTTGTCATGGGTCCAGCTAGATGACTTTTGGGGTCCCTTCCAAATCTGTTCTTCATTGGAGGCAGGTGGGAGTTGGGGAGAGATTATGAAGGTCAGTGAAGTCCCTTGGTATGAGGGAGGTAATGGGTAGTGGAAAGAGCACTGGGGTGGGAGTTGAGGCCTTTGACTTCTAGTCCCGGCTCAGCCACTCACTAGCCGTGTGACCCTGGCTGTCACTTAGCCTCCCTTGGCCCCGGTTTCCTATTCTGATCAAGCAAGAAGTTGTACTAAATGATCTCTCAGGCCACTTGAGGTTTCCATTTTAACAGTCTGTGATTTACTGTGCTCTCCTCACTCCTCTTAGGGCCGCTTCCAGATCCTCCTGCTGTGCTGAGGGAGCTGATCCTAGGGCACAAAGACCCCCCTCCAGGCCAGGCCTTGAGCCTCCTCACTCGCTACTCCCAGGGCATGGGCCTTACTCTGCGCTTTGTGGAGAGTGAGGTCCAGGGTAAGTGAGGGAGGAGGGGCATGGGTCACTGTGTACTGAGCATTGGGATGGGGTACAGGAGGACAGGTAGAGAGGTATAAAGCCAGACCTGTGACCCTGGGGACCCTGCGCTCTGGTTGGTGAGATGGGAACCAACGTGCATATCACTCTGGTCACGCTGCCATGTGTGTGAGATTAGGCAAATTGTTCCACTACTCTACAAATTAGTTTCCCCCCTTTTTTTTTAAATTAAATTTTACTTTTTTCTATTAATAAGTGTTTTTTCCTCCACGTTGATAAAAGGAAATCAAACCCCTTATAACAAATGTGCGCAGTTGGGCAAAACGCTGCTACCTGATCCATGTTTCTCATTCTGCATGTGGAGTCCATCCTTTCTCTGTCTCCATCTTTCTTTCTTCTTTATCCTGAGTCCTCTGGAATTATGCTTGGGGGTTGTGTTGATGGGAGTTGTCAAGTCCTTCAAAGCTATTCGTTTTTACGGTGTTGTCGTCATCACTGTATCAGTTGTTCTCCTGGTTCTGCTTCCTTCCTTGAGCATCAGTTCACACAAGTTTTCCCAGGTTTCTCTGAAACTTTGTTATTTCTTTTGGCGCAATAGTATTTTAGTCATAGGCCATAATTTCTTCAACAATTCTGGAACTATGTTTGGAACTGTGCCCCAAACGTTACTAAAGTGGGCATACCCTCGAACCCAGTGTTATCATTACTAGACTATCACCCAAAAGAGAGCAAAGAAAGGAAAAGAACCTCTATGTATAAAAATATTTATAGCAGCTCTTCTTTGTGGCAAAGAACTGTAAACTAAAGGGTACCCACCTATCTGTTTCTTCTTTTTTCAAATGAGGGGAGAATTAGATTAGGAAGTCTCATAAGATCCTCTCATAGAATCCATAAATGTTAAAATGTGATTTTGATTTTTCATGTAGTAGCTATTTAGAGGGAGGTCTGAGGGGCTTGGGAGGGAGCTGGGGGGCTGTGGAGACTCCTCTTCCTGACTCTAAAATCCCTGTCCTCCCTTCAGTCCCCTTCCGACACTTCTCTGTCTGTGCTGTGCTGGGTGAGGTGTCCTGTCCTGAGGGCACCGGGAGCAGCAAGAAGGAGGCAAAGGGGCAGGCAGCCATCCTTGCTCTCAACTGGGTCAGGACCCAGCTAGAGAACCCAGGTACTCCTCCCTCGGGAGGGGAAGGGCAGCTGTTTCCCCCACATAGGAAGGCTGGTGCTGCTCTGCTGCTGACTGCTCTTGTGACCTTGGGCACATCACAGCTCCTTTCAGGGTCTCGGTTTTCTGATTTGTAAAATGAGAGGGGCATGTTAGTCTAAGGTCTAAGGACCCTTTCAACTCAAGTGTCTGTGAGGTTAGACTGCCAGCAGGCTGTCCCCTAATCGAGATGGTAGAGGTGAGGCCCAGGCCTGTGGGAGGAGAGGTGACTATCTGCCCGCCCCCTGTCTTCCCGAAGCCCAGTCATGGTGTGTGTGTGCGGACTGGGCAGTGGGCTTCCTGGGTTATCAGGCCATCCCAACTCGTCCCCCTCAGCTGCCCCCTCTCATCTTTGGGGAGAGGAGCAGAGCCTTGTGTCCCAGGTAGCCCAAAAGAGAGATCCTGCAGCTCCTCTTTTTTCTTTTGCAGCACCGTTCAAAGATCCTCCCAGCTTTCCGCTCTGTTCTTTAACTGCTGGTGAGCCTCCCCTCCTCACTCCCTTCTGCTCCTCCCCAGATGAGTCAGAGTGACCCACGGTCCTCCGCCTTCTTTGGAGACCTCTAGTGAGGTGGACGCCTTCCCTTCCCAGACAGCCCAGCCTGCTGGGAGTTGGCACTTAGACCCATTCTTCTAGTTCTGCTTGGTCCCAGAAGCCAGCCCAAATTCCCCAAAGTGTACTGGATGAAGAAAGGAGCCTAGAGTCAGCACTGGGGATGGGGTGGAGGGATCGAGGGTCCTTCCTCTCCTCTCCTGCCCCCAGTGATATTCCTGCCCTTCCTTTAGAGAACATTCTGACCCATGAGCAGCGTTGTGCGGCTGTGGTGAGCTCTGGGTTTGACCGCCTGATAGGTGAAAACTCCCCTTACCAGGGCTGCAAGCGAAGTATAGCAGCTGTCATCCTTGAAAGGGGTATGGAAGCCTGAGACTTTGCTCCCCAGAACCCCCCCATCTTCCATGGCCCCACCTCGTCCTTTGGGAGGGGGCAGGGAGTCCGTAGAATCTCTTCCCCTCCTGGTTTTCCTTTCCTTCCTCCCTCCTAGGTCTCATCTCATGATATCCTCCAAGTCGTCCTTTCCTGTTTCTCTCCCCAGCATCCCCTCCCCTTCCTTCAGGAGTCTTTTCCAGACCTCCTCCCCACCAGCCCCTCCTCCCCCTGTTCTTCCCACAGAGGTCCCAGATGACAGGGGCAGCTGTAGGGAGTCCTACGAGCTGGTTGCTCTGGGTACGGGTTCCGGCGGCTATAGGGGCTGGATTGAATTCATGGGCCGAAGACTCCACGACACTCACGGCTTGGTCATTGCCCGCCGTGCCTTGGTCAGGTGAGGGGTAAAGAGAGGACGGTTGGATTCTGAGCCCGTGGTGGGGCCGCTGATCATGAGATACCTACCCACCTGTCGTCTTCTCCATCTTTCTCAGGTTCCTGTTTCGGCAGCTCCTGCTGGTGGCTAGTGGGGGCCCAGAGGGGGCAGAACGATCAGTGCTGACCCCTCGACCAGGCCCTGGACCCCCTTTTGCCCTCAAGCCCAAAATCTTCTTACACTTATACCTCAGCGACACCCCTGAGGGTGCTGCACATGACATATAGTAGGCAGGATGTTTGGATTTGGGGGTCTCTGAATGGAGCGGGGAGGGAATGGTCAGGATGGGGAGGGAGGACAGAACAAAGAGATCTGAAGACCTGCTGTTCTGCTGCCGTCACCTCCCTGATCTCGCCTCTCCTCTCCCCCTTCCAGCCTCCCTTCCCCAGGGGGCTCTCTCCATAGTCCCTCTCTTCGTCTTCAAGCCCATGCCCGGGGAGAGCTGCGGCCAGTCTGTTACCTCGCCCCGGGGTTCCGGGCAGCCAGGGTCTGTTCGCTGTCAGCCAGTGACAAGGTGGCTCGATGGGCGGTGCTGGGGCTGGGAGGGGGCCTGCTGGCCCACTTCCTGCCCCCACTCTATGCAACCAGCCTCATCCTTGGTGAGAGGCCCAGGATGGGTGGCTGGGAGGGAGGAGCGTAGAGAGGGGGTGGAAGGACAGTTCACTGCCCCTCAAAGTCTCAATTTCCTCGTTTGTATAGTGAGGGGTTGGACTGGATAATCTTGATAACTCTTAAGTTTCATGGGATGGGGGCAGTCTGGAGAGGTGGGTAGGTTATGTTTTGTGAAGGAGAGATGACCCTCATTCCCTCAGACTTCTGTTTTTCCCTCACAGCTGACTCCTGCCATGATCCCTCAACTCTGAGTCGGGTCATCCATGACCGGCCCTGCCTAGAGGGAGGGCCAGGCCTGCCGCCTCCCTATGCCCGGAATCCCCTGCACCTGTTTCTGGGACCACCTGTGGCTCCCCAGGACTCCGCACCCTCCAACTGCCAGGGCCTCAGCCTCAACTGGAGCCTGGGAGACACCCGCATGGAAGTTGTGGACACAAACACGGGATGCGTGTGGTCAGAGTAAGGCCAGCTGTTGTAGGGGAGGGGGGAGATGTAGAGATGGTAGAAAGTGTGGGGGCGGGGCCAAAGATGGGGAGGAGACGGAAATAGAATACCAGCAGAGCTGGTAACTTTGCTGGGGCCTGACGGTGGCACTGGAGGTGCCTTGGAGGGCACAGCTTCTTCTTTCCCCACCCAGAGGCTCCCTTGGTCCTCCCTCCCGCCTCTGCAAGGCTGCTCTCCTCCGCGCTTTCCGCCAAGCAGCCCAAGCCCTGGGAAGATTGGATCTCTTGGCTCTGGACACATATGAGGTGGCCAAGGTCAGTGATCACACTTTCCATTTAGCTCGTTTGTATTGTGCCTTCCACCAGGAGTGAGGCCTTGTCTTGAACTCCTCTCCCTTGCCCTGCTTCGAGACTCAGGACCATCTCTCCTTTGCAGGCAGGGACATACCGTGCTGCTCGTCAGGAGTTGACCACTTACCTGGAACAGCAGGACTTGGGCTCTTGGCCCTCCAAGCCTCTGGTGGGTGGGTTCTGTCACTGAGCACAGGCATCTGGGCTGTGTCCTGTGTCCTTCCCACAGGGAAGCCTTGGGTGTGTGTGTTGGGGCTGGGGGAGGGGGGCTGTGGCAGTGATTAAAAAGTGCCCAGGCATTAAGGGACTGGGCTGGGCACCATATAGGGAAGAGGATCTGTATTTTGGTAGTGAGGTGGTTTCATTTGAGACTGCCGATTGGAAGCTATGTGCTTTATGATTTGTCCTTAATAAATTCTTTGTTCTCTATGCCGTCTTGGTTGGAAATAATGTTCTCTATCTTTTGACTCTCACAATACCCTCGTGAGATCAGGGCGGGGGTAGTAGGAAGTATTATCCCTATTTCATGGATGAAGGAGTGGAAGTTCAGAAGTTGAATGCCTTGCGTTGTCTTCCTGCTGAAATGTGGGGAAGATGATTCACCTGGCTTGGAAAAGGTCCAGAAAGCACTCAGCCCATAGGCCAGTGCCAAAGGGAAACTTGGTATTCCCAAATTTTTGGTGGAAAATATTAGCAACCCCAAGGCAGGTCTGGGGAATCTTGAGATGGAAAATGATTCTCAGCACTGTCAGTAAGGGAACGGCTTTGTGCAGTGTTATCCCCAGGACCTGTTTGAACCGTCAGTGATGGTGATGATTCTGTGCAGGGTTCAGAATCACGAATTCAGGACTGACTGCTTGTTTATGTCAGCAAGCATAGTACACTATACAATATTATTGTTCTTGTAGGTTTCTGTAAACTATTTTCTAACCCTCATAGATTATTAACATATACTGCTAGGTAGTGACAAAAAGCAGGGATTCAGAGTCAGATCTTCTGGCTCCAATTGCAGTCCTCTTTACACTTTACAGACTTCTCAGGAGTAAGTCCTGGCCCCCTCCTCTCCGGGCCTGGCCCTCCTCTGTTCCTGGCCTCTCCCCTACCGCTTTTCCTGGATACCGATTCTCTGACCAGTCAAATCCTCCCCTCCACCCCCTCCCCAGTGAGTAGTTCCTGGGCATTGGAGAATATTGAGAGCATCTGAAAAGTTGGTGCCATCTCTGCCACAGGGGGCCCTGAGAGCATCTGGCCAGGACTCCGGACAGCTCCCAGCTCGTTGCCTTCAGGCAGTTAGCTCAAGAGTTCTCCCGGACTGTCAGCTTCCGTGATTTGATCAGTGAAATTAAATAGGGATCTTGGCGGCCATGGAAGGAAAACTCTCCTTCACTGCATCCTGCCATGTCAGCTAGCTGTTGTCCGATAGTGTCCGCCACTAACTTTGGAAGAGTTGTCGACGTTTGGTGTCTCTGCTTTCCTCTCTCTTGTAAACCCTCTGTGTCTGGCTTCTGGCCTCATTTATTGCTTTTCAGTCATCTCTGCCTTGTCCAACTCTTTGTAACCCCATTTGGGGTTTTTTTTTGGCAAAGATACTGAAGTGCTTTGCCAATTCCTTCTCCAGCTCATTTGACAGATGAGGAAATTGAGGCAAACAGAGTGAAGTGACTTGCTCAGGGTCATCTAGCTAGCAATGTCTGAAGCCAGATTTGAACTGGAAAAGATGAGTCTTCTGACTTCAGACCTGGAACTCTCTGCACTGCACCTTGTGACACCCCAGACAGGCTCCTCTCCCCCAGCATAGCCAACCAGGTGCCAAGTCTTCTTCTCTGGACGTAGTCTGTCGTGACCATCCCTTCTCACCACCCCCACAGCCACCACTTGAGCAGGCCGCAGCCTGATTATTTTCCTTGCCTTAAGTCTCATCCTCGACACAGCCCAGTCACAATCAAAGTGACTTTCCTAAAGGGCATTTCTGACCATTTTGCCCTTTTGGCCTGGTTGTCCTTCGTGCCTTCTTGAGGGCAGGGACTGTCTTGTTTATATACCCGTGCTGGCATGGTAGCAGCACTTAATAAATGTTGATTGACTACTGACTACGTGTCTTGCATATGCTGATTTATGTATATATTGTCTTCCTCCTTAGAACTTAAGCTCCTTGAGGGCTAGAACTGTTTTTTACATTTTCCAAGGTCCTCAGACCTTAGCATAGCACCGGCACTTAGTAAGCACTTTAAAAAGTGCCTATTAATGAAGACTTGAGTTCGAATCCTGCCTCAAATACACTTCGATGTGTGACCCTAGGTAAGTCACTCTTCTGTAGACCTCAATTTCTCTTCATCTGTGAAAAACAGGGGTTTGGATTTGATGGCCTCTAAGGTCTCTTCCCCTTAGGGGCAGTTAAATGGCTCAGTTGGTAGAGCGCTGGGCCTGGAGTCAGCAAGACCCGAATACAAGTCCACTCTTAGACACTTACTAGCTATGTGATCCTGAGCAAGTCACTTAACCTCTGTTTGCCTTCATCTACTGGAGAGGGAAATGGCAAACCACTCCAGGAAACCCTCATGGACAATATTGGTGTACTGTGGTCCACAGGGTCTAAGATATGACTGAACAACAAGAAAAGAGGGTATCTTCCAGCTCTAAATCTATGATTCAAGTGTCCTCATTGTATTCTCCTAAGCAGGGGTTCTTAACTCGGTCCATGAACCCCTAAGGGGTCCATGAACTTGCCTCAGAAAAATTTATCGAGTTTTATTTCAGTGTAATTGGTTTCTTTTGCGGTCCTATCTATTTTACTTTATATATTTAAAAAACATTATTCTGAGAAGGGGTCCATAGGCCTCACTAGGCTAAGGGGTCCATGACATAAAAAGCGATTAAGACCCTGTCCTATAGGATGTGAATAGTAGTATCAAGTGCCTCAGATCCCTGTGATTCAATTCAACACACGTTTACTATATTCACTCGAAGCTCAGTTGGAATGCGACCTCCCTGTCCTCAGTCGCTCGTGCCTCCCTTCCAGATTTTCTTGCGTTGAAATGTCTATATATGTATCTACATATTCTGCGTATGTGTATATATGTCCTCGTGCTATCTCTCTCTAAAGAATGTAAGCTCCTTGAAGGCAGGGGCCATTTCATTTTTGTCTTTGTATTGACAGAACTTAAGAGAGATAGTATGGTATAGCAACCTATAGAGACCTATGCTTAGAGCCAGGGAGACCGAGTTTAAGCCCTGTTTCTGACACTGGCTTTTGGATTGTGGTCCAGTCACTTATCCCCTCAGTAATGTGGGCAATTCTATAAGTCGCAGAGAAGGTGTGGACCTGCATCGGTAAGGGGAGTTTCCTCAGCGGAGATTTCCCTATACCGGTGGAATCAAAGGATCTGTCCCCATCCCAAGCACCTAGTACAATCTTTGGCACATAAGACATGCTTAATAAACATTTGTTGATCAGTTGATTGCCTATGAGAGATGGAAGACACAGCCTAGCCTCAGGGTGTAGTAGATGGTGTAGTTATTGTGTGATATTTAATTCAGATTTAGAAAGTGGGGGCCATAAATGGAAATTACATGAGATTCTAATCTTTAGAAAGTTTAAAATCTATGTTGTCCTCTTCTTTCCCCACAAACATACTGACAAATAATAATAACTGACATTTATGTAGCACTTTAGATTTTGCAACACCTTTGACAGATTTCATTTGGGGCTCAAAACAACTTTGTGAGCTGAGTACTACAGTAATTACCATCTCCATCTTGCAAATAAAGTCAGTAAAATGAAGCTTGGTTAAATGATTTGTCCATGATTACATGGCTAGCAAGTATCAGAGTCAGGCTTCATTCATTTAGCAACTAGTATCCTGGACTCAAAGATGGCAGTAGGATAAGATGGGAAGAACAATGGATCAGGAGGCCAAAGGCCAGGATTCTAGTTCCTGCTGTGCCACTATTTAGCTTTGTGACCTTGGGTAAGTTGTTTCCCTGCTCTGGGCCTTGGTTTCCCCATTTACAAAATGAGGAGGTTGAATCTCTAAGGTTCCATGATGTGGCAGGAATGAAAACAGGTCTTCTACTTCGCACTCTGGTGTCCTTTCCTCCTATTTCACACTGCCATCACTGTGGTCAGGTTTTGGGTTAGTGTTGCTAAAAAACATTTTCCATCTATCCAGTGACTGACTGCATTCTGTCGTGGCAGGACACAGACAACCAAAGCTCTCCTGATTCCATTTGCTCTTACACCCTAATGAGTGTCTCAAATAAATAAGACAGGTGTTCAAGCCGTTTTTTAGTCCGAGGCTTAAAAACTAATGCCTGGATTATTTCCCTCTGCTCTAGCCCTTGTTTTCTCCTGGGGGCAGACTGTGTATCTCCATTATGGGAGCTCGGGATGAGACTCCATTTAGTTGTGAAACAGGAGAGATTTCAGTTAGAGATCAGCAAAGGAGGAAAGGCTGAGGGACTATTAATTGTCCTTCGTCCTCCTCTTCCTATTACAAAGATCCCCTTCTTATTTTTTGCAGGTGTCAACTTGTGATGTGTGATGCTCCTGGGGAAAGAGGTGGTGATGACTTGGAATTATTACTTCAATTTCCAAAGGCCTAATTTTGGGAAACAGTTCAAGTTAGAAGTAGAACAGCCTGTGTTTCCTCCACGAGGCAAAATGTTCTAGCTGATGATGCTGTTGTTGGGGGCATTAGTATTTACAAAGACATGGTGGGAGGGAGGAGCGAGTCACATCTTCTAGCCAGCCAATTCACCTGTCTAGGCATCCATTTCACCACATTAAAAAAAAAAAGTCCTTGTACCTCTCCTAGCACTTCATGAGTGATCCAGATATCTTTGGAGTTTGTTTCAGCTGATATAAAATGAGATGGTCGGACTAAGAGATTAAGCTTGATATGACAAAAAAACAAGAAATGTGGGAAGGAAGGCCTTTGTGACTCTCAACACTGCAAAATGCGGTGATTAATTCACATCTTTAAATTCCTTTCCAACTGTAAAAACCTTATCCTTTGATTTCTAAAACCTTTTTTTCTAACAGACTTTGTGCTATGTACCTAATTTTGTGGGGTATAGAAATGACATGGTTCTTGCTCTTACGGAGTTTGCCGTCAAGTAAGGAAAGAAAACACTAATATGTCAAACAACTTAAAACAGTTAAGTGCTAACCTATAACAACAAATGCACCATTAAAGGGATGGTTAGTGAGCATGTAGAAAAGGAAGCAACCAGAAAGAATTTCATTTCCTTTCTTGAAAGAGTTCTTCAACCGGCAGATCAGGGTAATGTCGATCAGAGGTTCTTAATCTAGGGTCCACAGGCCCCCTAAGTCAGGGGTGGGAAAGCCTGTGGCCTTGAGGCCACATGTGGCCCTCTAGGTCCTCAAGTTTGGCCCTTTGACTGAATCCAAACTTCACAGAACAAGTCCTTTTATTAAGGGGTTAAATTAACCTTTCAATCACTTGAGAAAAAATAGTGAAAAGGAAGGAATGGAATAGAGAGCTTGACATGCCTCTAGGGATCATCTGGTGTTTGGTGAAATTTGACAAGCCAGAGCATTTGGTAGAATCTAATAAGATGATACTTAGTGTCTACAAGTCAGTAAGTATTTATTAAGCACTTACTAAGTGTCAGGCACTGTGCTACAAATACAAGCAAAAAGAAAAGCAGGTCCTGTTTTCAAGGAGTTTATATTTTAATGGGAGAACACAACACAAGGAAGCTGAAAATTGGGAGGGGTAGGGCTCGAAGGAAGTCTGAAGAGTCAGGGATGGAGGCCAGAGAGGGATACGGGAGTAAACATGGCTGGCTTGGATGCTTTGCTTGAAATGGAAGTTTAGATGACCAGTCAGAGGAAGGGGCTGTGGACTGAGGGGAAAAGACTGATAGGGCCTGATGGAGAAAGAAGTTCAGAGAGTCAGGAGCAGGGCCCAGAGAGGAATGAAGGAGTGAATGTAAAGTCTTGGGTTTAAAAAAAAATCAGATTCACAAGTAACATGGTTTGGGTTGAAGGATTGGTTTGAAAAAACCAAGGGATTTGTGGGGAAGTGAAAACTGCCTTCAAGCATTTGAAGTTACAAAGAGACCCATTTGGGCTTAAGGGGAGGAGAACTATCCTAATGATGAAAGCTATCCAGAAGCTTATTGAAAGCAGTGGGACTTCATTTGGGGTCTTCAGATGAAGGCGGGATGACCCTTTTGTTGAGGATTGTGTAGAAGACCTTCTTGTTCAGGTAGGGATTGAACCAGGGTCCATGAGGTCCCTTTCAACTCTGAAGTTCAATGATCCCCAAAACTGTAGGCAGCATGATGTGATTAAGGCAGAAAGCTCTGAAATGGGATCCAGAGTGAATCCCACCTTTGCCAGGCAAACAATTTATGGACTTGGGCAGGATAAGTAGCTTCTCTGGACTTCAATTTTCTCATCTGTAAAATGAGGGACATTTGCCTGGATAATCCCCAAGGTCCCTTCCAGCACTCCATCCTATATCCTCTGAATAAGTATGAAATAATGGGAGGGGAAGGGGAAGGAAGGTGGAAGGAGGCGCAGAAGAAGATATGGAAGAGTTCTGCCTCACTGGAATGGAGAATGTATATTTGGGTTAGGGGGAGATGACGTGGCTGGAGTAGGGTGAAAGTAAAACATTTTTTCCCTGAATTTTCCAGAAGATTGAATTATTTAACTGCATGTGCCTGAGTTTCCCCAAATTAATATTCAGCTACTGAATAATTGTTGTGGTTGTGGGAGAAAAAAAGAATGAATGATTAAAGACCTAGAAGCCTATTCACTAGCCCATTTGCTACAGATTGTTCCCTTAGGGGGTCATTTAAATTGATTTACTTCTTTGTGCTGGGCTAGTGACATCAATCTAGACCTAAAGATCTAGAAAAATGCCTGCCATAGCACACTGCGCCTGTACCCACCAAACCTTTTGGCACCAATGAATCACATAGTTGTTGAATAAACAAGTTAGTCAGAGTGACATTAGCCAACAACATTCTGTTAAATAAGTAAGATTTGTTCCCACATTGCATCAATCTGCCTGCTCAATCCTTGGCTCCCAGGGTAGTCTTTGCATAGCAGACCTTTGTTCCAGAGCTTAGACATGACTGATGGACTGGATGGGTCAATAAAGACCCACTTTGAAACAGTGGACTGAATCTTCCTTATCTCACATTCCATATGCTCTAGGTTAAGTCAAGTCTGCTTACTATGTACCAGGCACTGTGCTAAGCCCTGGGGATATAAAGAAAGGCAAAAACAAAACAAAACAAAACAAAACAAAAACAAACCAAAACCCAGTCTCCATTCTGTTGGCACTTTCAATCTAATGAGGGAGGTAGCTTGAAAATAACTATGTACAAGTAAGATGTATAGGCTAAATTGGGGCTTAGTTGGAGTACAATGCTCTCTGGGTGATGACTGGTGAGGGCACATTTTAATCAGGGCACAACTTGGTTTTGACTCTAGCCCAGAAGCTCACATTCCACCTCTTTAATGAGACTTCCCTTGAGTTCCCCTAACAAGGAGTGATTTTTTTCCTCTCTTTTCTGAACTCCTATTAGTAATTTCAACCACTCATGTGGCACTTACCATGTTCTACCTTTGCTTTTTCTTCTTGACTGGTTTCCACATTGGACTGTAACCTCTTGGAGGGCAGGGACAATAGCTTTTTCTTCTATTTCTTACAGTGTCTAGCACATAGTATATATATTCATAAATGTTTGATGGATAAATAAGGGGAGGATATGAACTATTCTCTCACTTTAGGAGCAGAAGACCATAACAAGTTAACCTAAACCTTTATAACTCCAGTTTCATCAAGAGTCTAATTTTTTCCACAAAAATCAGAGCAGGGATTTTTGTGTACCTGTCAGGAGGAACAGGACTTCACTGGGATTGAACATGGGGCAGAGAATCCAGGAGCCACTCTGTAAATGTCCCTTTTGATTTCCTGTTTTCTATTTCCTATAGGTCTGTTTGGATTTCCTATGTAAGCCTACTACTACTGCACTACGTAGACTGGCCACTCACCTTCTGAGCCTATCCAAATCTTACTCATCTTTACAGGCTGAATTTAAGTTCTGCCTTCCCTATGAAAAAATATTTCCTTTTAAAAATACCTCCGTGGTTCTACGTTCTTAACAGGGAAAAGTTTAACTATTGTGCTTCTGGCTCTTTTGTAAATAATGCTTGTTCCTTCTCACACCAAAAGGCAGTGGGAATCACTGCTCAGGGAACCTTTGGGACAGGAGAGCAATGGCGGCTCAGACTAGCTCGATTATGTTTTTCAGTATCTGGAGGGCAATTTAAATGATGTTTCTGGGTATTCAGGGAGATATATCAACGTCCCAAGGAAAGGTATTTCACTGATGTAGGAATTCCTTTCACTGACACAGATCACAATCCTATAGTCTTAGGGTGGCCTGAGGCTTGGAGGGGTTAAGGGACTCTCCCAAAGTCATGCAGATAATCAGCATCAGAGAGAAATAACATGGAAAGTAGGCTGTGTGCAGGACCACGTGTCAGAAGGCCCTGGTGTTATGGACAGCTAGGTGGTGCAGTAGATAGAGCACCAGCCCTGAAGTCAGGAGGACCTGAATTCAAATCCGGCCTCAGACCAAACACTTGACACATACTTAGCTGTGTGACCCTGGGCAAGTCACTTAACCCCAATTGCCTTAAAAAAAAATTTTTTTTTAAATTACCTATACATAAGTTTTTTTAAAAATTGTCAAAATATTGAACCAAATGTTCTGATGAGAACATGTAAGTCTCAGTTAAACTGCTTAAAAGCCTCTAAAATCCTTCTTTGGGGATGTCTTCATGGCTTTTTGAAGTCCTGATGACTTTCGTGGAAGTTTATTTCAGAATATATGGATCATTCTATTTTGGTTCGTTATGGTCAGCTTTTAATTTTACCTTCAACCAACTCCAGAGTCTGCCTTGCCACCAATTCCTACAGAAGGGAAGGGAATACACATTTATATAGTACTTACTATGTACTAGGCACGGTGTAAATGGCCTTGACTTGACCTAGAGCGTGATGAACGTGAGACAAGGAAGACTCGGTCCACTGTTTCAAAGTGGGCCTTTATTGACCCACCCAGTCCATCAGTTGTACCTAAGCTCTGGAACAAAGGTCTGCTGTGCAGAGACTATCCTAGGAACCAGTTATTACAATTATTACTCATTTGATCCTAGCCACAACCTTTGAGGTAGATGCTATTATTATCATCCCCATTTTACAGACGAGGAACTGAAGTAAAAAGGGTTAAGTGACTTACCCAGGGTCACACAGCTAGCAAGATTTGAACTCAGTTCTTCCAGACTCCAGGCCCAGCACTCTGGATACTGTTCCACCCAGCAGTCCTCCAGGCCTTAATATTTGCCCTGCCTCTAGGCCTTGCAGTTCTCCAACACAGTCATTTGTCCAATTTATGTTAAGCCCGAGGCTTGTTATCCACCTCACCACTTTACTCGTAGAATTTCAGGGCCTTTTATGAGCTAACTTTTACATGCCGTGTCTCCCTCAAGTGAGTTCCTTGAGAGCAGGGACTGTCTTGATTTTTTATTAGTGATCACGACAGTACTTAATTATTGATAATTATTAAGTACTTAATTAACAATTAAGTGCTTAATAAGCATTTTTCATTGGCTCACTGATTCACTGATTGATCGACAGATTCATTTGTTCCCTCTTGTGAGTCCAGAGCTGCTTTTCTATGGTCCTTGGTTGCATTTAGAATCTAGACTTGTCTGAATTCATATGCCTGTTTTCTCTGGGTGACAGAACCTGCTAATAATCAAAGATGATTGATGTCCACGGGGTAGAGCAGGCCCCTTCTCCTCGAGGTAGGAAGGAGAACATGTAAACAGGAACACCAGAATGAATGATGAAATCCTTGTGTCTAGTCCCTGACCCCAAAAGAATACTCTTGATGCCCTCTGTTTAACCTCAACTGACCTACTCCTGTTTGGTGTATCCAAAGACTCCTAGGGTCTGCTTGCCTTAACTTAGTGCGTTTGTAAAATTCTCCAATTCTCTTCATATTTGTTGTTGTTGTTTAGTCATTGTGGTTGTGTCTGACTCTTCATGATCCCATTTGAGGTTTTCTTGGCAAAGATACTGGAGTGGTTTGCCATTCCCTTCTCTAGCTCATTTGACAGATGAGGAAACTGAGGCAAACAGGGTGAAGTGATTTACCCAGGATCACACAGCTAGTAAGTGTCTGAAGCTGGATTTGAGGATTCGGAGGTGTGAATACTGGAGTTGATGATCTGGCTCCTTGTCAGACCACGTACAGAGCATTGTGTTTAGTTCTCAGCCCCAAGGTTTAGGAAGGACCTTTCATAGACTGCTTAGAGGCTGGTGCCCCCTGTTGGGGCTATTATCCCTAGCTGCTGCCTTCCTGCCTTTCTGATGCTGGGCACGTACGCTCTTGATCTCACTGTTCCTGAAGACTGCCTGACTCTAGGATTCCATCAAAAGCAGCAGAATGCAGTGGAAAGAACATTGGAATGGGAGCTGGAGAAGCTGGGTTTGAATCCCAGTTATTTTATTTACTACCTGTGTGACCCTGGGCAAGATACCTAACCTTTTGGACCTTGTTTCTCCCTCTGCAAAGTGAGGGGAGAGTTAAACTAGGTGATCTTTAAGGCTCCTTCCAGCTCAAAACCTATGATCCCTACTTTGCCCCTGCTGCATCTCACCTTCGTGTAATCACCCCTTCGAAGGTGAAGGAGCTCATAGGGAGTAAGCTCTGACTGTGCACGACCACCTTGTCCTTTCCTGGCCTCCAGGATACCATGGGTTCCCTGTGTATTTGTGAGGATGATTTCTCTGTTGGACTGTTGGATGCCAGCTGTCCTGTACTGTGTGCAGTGGTGTGTCTGCTTGATTTAGTTGTGTCTGATGACTCCCTGGTTGTAGATCAAACAATAAAAGTACAAACATGGCATGTTTAGGGTAATTTCCATGCATTGCTTTTGGAATAAGCATCCATTTCATTGTTCCAAGCCTTGTTTTAAAAACCAAATCAAACAAAACTGAAGCCATGTTCTTTAAGCACCAGCCACTGGCAGGGGGATACATCTCATGTTAGCTGCAGTAAGTGGAGGACTGGGGCCATGACAGAAAGGTGAAGCTTCCACCCACAGGGTCTTTGAAGTGGAAGCTGAACGTGAGAGCTTACCAAGTGCCCGCGTCCCAGGACAAGTCTGAGGTAGCTATACTCTCCCATTTTCACTTTCCTCTCTCCCCCTTTCACCGTTTTTCTCCCTCTATTCTATCGCCCTTTTCTCATCCTTTCCCCTTCTTCCTTCTCCTTCCTCCTTCCCTTTTCTCTCTATTGTTCCTTTCCTTCTGTCCATTGTCTTCTTCCCATTCTTTCCCTTACTTCTAATCTCTCTTGTTTCTCTTTTCTTTTCTCTCTCTTCCTTCCATATTTCTTTTTCTCCCTCCATCTCCATCTTTCCTTTCTTCCTTTCCCTCTGATCTCTCTCTAATCTCTCTTTTCTCTTCCTCTCCCCATCATCTCTTCTCTCCTCTTCCATATCTCTCTTCCTCTTATCTCTCCTTTCTTTCCCTCTTGTTCTTCCCCTTCCCTATTCACCTTTCCCCTTCCCCTACGTTGGTATTTTTGAAATCGGATCCCTTTAGAGTTATATAAATATCCTCCATTGATAATTGAGATTAACAAAGATGTTTGAGTGAGACAATTTTTGCTTTCTGTACAGAAGATGCAAAAACTAATTTTTTAATGGCATTTAACATTTCTCTTGGGAAATTGGGGTGGGGGTGGGGGTGACAGAAACAACCCTGCAAGTAAAGTTATGGTTCAGAGAATGCCGAGCATCTCCAAGAAGGTTTTAATTAAAACTGATTAGTGAATGATTTACAGCAAGAGCCTTGGACAGCAGTAATATCAGCTAAATTTAACTTGAGGCACCAGATTCATCACCAAATTGAATTACACAGGAACGAAATGTCCCACTCAACTTTGCTCCTGTGAAAGAGCTACAACAAAGACACTGACACAATTTCGGGTGAGCAATTTACAATCTATGTCTCATCCTCTTATCTAGACTGAGTTGCTGCATAGGCATAGTTGAGCAAGGCTTATCACAAGCAGAGATGCATTAGGATGCAAAGCTTTTGGTCTCTGCAGCCAGGTAGCAACGAGTAGTTTTCTTCCACTTTTTCTTGGCACATGAAGCAATCCCCCCATTTTGCCTTTTTATAGAACTTCTTCAGGACTTGTTGTATGCTCCAGAAGCCGCCAAGAGCTCACATTTCTGAAGGGGCTGTAGAATTTCTGAAGCTTTCCCCCCAACAGCTCTGAGGCATAGTCAGGCAAAGCAAGGATTTGTATCTCAATTTTACAGATAAGGAAACTGAGGCTCAAGGATCAGCACTTACTAAGTAGCAATGTTTTCTGACTATTAAAGTCCAGCAGCTCTCTTTCAACCACACAATGGCTGCCTCTTACTATGGAGACTTGAAGCCATATAGTGGAAAGGGCAGTAGGCTGTAAGAAATGATAAGGGGGGGGTGGATTCAGTGAAATCTAGGAAGACTTGTATGAACTGATGCAGAGTGCAGTGAGACGAACCAGGAGACTAACTTACACAATAACAACAACGTTGCAAAAACAAACAACTATGAAAGACCTCTGATCAATGTAGGGACCCGCTAAAATTTCAGAGAAGTCATAATGAAACATACTACCCACCTCCATATACAGAGTTGAAGGACTCAGAGCACAGATTAAGCCACATTTTTTTAATCTGGTTATGATCAACATGGGAATTTGTTTTGCTTGACTATTACATGCTTATTTCTAAGTGGTTGGCAAGGAGAGAAGGTAGGTTTTAATTGATTGAAAAAAAAAAACTTTAAAAAAGAAGAGAGCAGGGGGCAGCTAGGTGGGGCAGTGGACAGAGCACGGGCCCTGGAGTCAGGAGGACCTGAGTTCAAATTCACTATCAGACCAGACACTTGACACTTACTAGCCATGTGACTCTGGGCAAATCACTTAACCCCAATTACCTCACAAAGAAAAAAAAAAAGAAGAAGAAGAAAGCAGTGGATAGGCAACAGTCAAGAGACCTGCCCACTAACTGCCTTTGTCACTTAGTCCTTCTGTGTGACTTTAGGCACATCACAATGGCCTGTAAGGACCTTTCCAGATTTAGCTTGTCTGTGATTCTATGATAAAGTAGTAAGAAAGTAATTGGTGTTCCTAGGTTGACTTGAGAGAGTACAATCTTAAACTCTTCCACCTTCAACCAACCAAGTGCCATGCAACCAACCATGCTTAAAGCCCTGTCCTAGGTGCTGAGGGTGATAGCAAAGTTAAAGAACACAGCTCCTGCCTTCATGGAACTTAGTGTAGCAAGAAAATATGACACATATAGAAAAAAAAATTGGGGGGAGAGAGATCTGTGATTTCAAAAGTATAGGAAAACTGACACAGAAATTCTGTCCTCTGATAGCAACTGTATGCAACTTATTTTAGACCGGAGGCTCTTAACTTTTTTTTGGGAGGGGTCACAGATCCCTTGGGCAGTCTAGTGAAGCCTATGAACCTCTTCTCAGCCTGATGTTTTAAAATAATTTATGGAAATGCTAAATTCTAATTAGGGATTAGTAAAAGTAAAGATACAGTATTTTATCCCATTTGAGTTCCCAGATCTCCTGAAATCTACTGGGTTAAGAATGCCTGTCTTAGAGAGTTACTGGGCCACTGAGAACTTAAATGATTTGTCCAAGTGATTTGCCCAGTGTGAGCTGTTGGCCTCTTACGTTAAGTGACCTACCCGTGACTAGTATGTCCCAGAGGCAAGACTTGGACCTGACCCCAAGGGTGGCTTTCTCTCCACAGTGGTGCCTCTCGTAGAAATCATTGCAACGTGAACATGGTTAAGTGCACTAGAGAGGGAGTAAACAAATTGTTATGTAAAGTTCAAGGAAAGAGAAGTAGCTGACTGGGGGATTAGGGAAGACTCCATAGAGATGGCTCTTATAATAATCCAGCACTTAACGCAGTACCCAGAACATAGTGGGCACTTGATGACTAGCTAATTGACTGGTACTAAGGGCCTATACTAAGGTGGTAGAATTTTGGAGAAATGAAGAGAAGGAACTGGATGAAAGAAATATTGTGAAGGTAGAATCAATAGGATTTATTACCCAGTAAGATGTGGGAAGTGAGGAAGAAGGAAGAATCAAAGGTGATTGAGATTGTGTGTGTGGGTAACTGGGTGAATGGTGGTGTCACAAATAGAATAATCAAAATGGGAATTAAGAAGAAGAAATGGATTTGTGGGACTAGAAATCCAGTTTAGAACATGTTGGTTTTGAGGTGCCAGCAAGAATACCCAGTGGAGAATACCTGATTGTAGGTAATTGGATACAGGGGTCTGGCACTTAGAAGAAAGGTAAAAGGAGTGGAGCATGGAGATAGAGAGATCTGGGAGTCATCTGTACAGAAGAGATCACTGAAGCCATGGGTTAATGAGATTCCTCAGAGAGGGAGTGTAGAGAGGGAAGACAAAAGAGCTGATGAAGTCCTGTTGGGAGACAATCACACTATGGGCTGGGAAGAGGGTGAAGGAAAAAGACAAGGAACGGTTAGAGAGAGCTGGGAGGAGAACCGGGAGCCAGTGGTGACTCAGAAGGCAAGGGAAGAGAGAAAAATTCCTATGCTATTTTACTTGGCTAGTTTGACTTGATGGATCAAACTGGCGACCATGTTGTACCAAATTTCTAGAGAAGTGGCCTCAGTTGAATAAAGGCCATGTATATGCTGTAGCTCACATAAGCCTTAAATAAAGGGTTTTCTTGGTTTTTTTTTTAAATGTTTAAGTAATAGTATATTCCCTCCCCCCATTGTGTGTAAAAACAATTTTTAACATTTGTTATTTAAGTTTTGAGTTACAAATTCTATCCCTTCCTCTCTTCCCTATGTCTCTGGGTTTTCTTCTTGAATATGAAAGCAATTTACCCTTGTCTAGAATTTTTCTATAGTTGTTCTTAGCAATATTACTTAACCCATAGGATATAAATTTATGCACAAATATACACACCCATGCACACACACACACACACACACAAATGTGTGTATTTATGTGCCCACACACATGTCACTAATTGGGGATCACATGGCCTTGCATTGGCCAATTATAATGAAGAAAAGTATTTCACAGGAATGATGACAATGGAATAGCTTATAAAATTCTCTTGGGAAGTTACTATAATGAAAAAAAGATGGACAATTTAATTAAGCTGTGTTTGACCAACTGAGTCTAATTTTCTTCTACTTGAAATTAGCAGAGAGCTTCGATTTGTTTTTATGCTAAGACATTAGGTGTATTGAAATTGAACTGAATTAAATTGAGATTTAATTAAGAGTTTTGCTAGTATATACAGTGCAATTGGGGATTTGATTGTTTTTAAGGGTTTCTAGTAGCAAATATATTTTAAAAATTCAACTTTTTTGGAGAAGAACATTTAAGGAGGCAGTATAATGTGATGAAATAAGAATTGGGCTTGGAATTTAGAGAACATGAGACCTGGTACTGGCCTTGTCACTAAGTTTGTTGTGAACTCGGGCAAATCATTTTCCCCGTCTGGGCCTCAGTTTCCTCATTTGTAAAATGAAGGGTCTGGATCAGGGATAAAGATTTACTCACTAAACTCGGCAGGGAGGGTAATACAGGGGAAAGAGATGTGGTCGCAGACCTAGAAGATCTGAGTTCAAATCCTGAGTGACCTGGGGGTGGGGCACAGAGATGGGGTGGAGCTCAGTTTCTTCCTCTGTAAAAGGATGGATTTGCAGGAGATGACTTCTGAAGTTCCTTCCACCTCTAGGTATGGGATCACCATATAATTCTAGGATTCTGTAATCCCAGATGAAAAATGTGATACCAGAGAGCCCTGAACTAGGAGTCCAAAGCTTTGACTTTTATCTCTGGTTCTGCCCCAACTTGCTGTGCGATATTGGGTAAACCTCTCTGAACCTCAGTTTCCTTATCTGTCAACTGGGGAATGTAGTATTTGCCTTGCCCATTTTGTAGGTTTGTTGCGAGTATTGGATAATTAATATATGTGAAAATGCTTGGAAAAGCGTAAGATGTCTATACATGTAACTGTTATGCTTATTATGAACAATGATGCATAATAAAAATTAATGGAATTTTTCGAGGAACTGCTTGAGACTGCTTCTCAACTAAACCCGCAGCAGTCACAGACTGGAGCAGTATGACTCTTTATATGGTGATTATTTACACATAGTACCGTCGTTAAAAGACTTCATGTGCTTTTATATTAGCCCTCCGTGCCTTTTGGCTATAACTCTAATGTGTACAGCTAGCTAGGAAGTAAATCTGGAAGGTCACCCCTTCTGGACTGTTCCTTATGAGAGGCATATTGCCCTTCTGCACCATGGGACAGCCGATTAACCATGGCCATGACCACCTCTCTATTTGTCTGTTGTTAGAGGCCAGAGGACCCCCTTTTGTTTAAGGGAGGGTGCAGAAGTGTTGGTAGCGTCTGTGGGGCTGAGGGTGGGTAGGGATAGAGGTGAGGTGGGTAGATAACACTGTGAAGCGAACCTTCCCTGAGCAACCAGGGAGGCTAGACTGTGGCATCTGGGAAAAGCACCAGTCAGAGGACCTGGATTCAAATCCCAAATGTGCTACTAGCTAGCTAAGTGGCCTTAGAGAAGTCACTTCTTTATTTGTAAAATGAGAAGAGCTCTCAGGTCATTTCAGGCTCTGGTTCCTACAAAGCAGCCTGGTTCAGAAGCAGAGAGCCAGAGACAGGAAGGACAATGCCTGTCCCCCAAAGTCTTTCCTATAGAAGAGCTAATAGTGAATAATGGTTACTTCAGGATGACTTAACTGGATGGTATAGAGAGAGACACTCGTTCCTTAGGTGCCCTGAAGAGGCCGAGTGCCTGCTCGGAAGAATTCTGAGCCCTTAAGTAGCTATAGTGCATTAGCAGAGCATTGATTCATGTCAAGAATCAGTATGAAAAGCCAAGAGCTGTCAAGATCCTGTTGGGCCACCTGGGAGCAGCTAACGGGATACCAAAAGCTACAGAAAGGGTCCCAGGCCTGGGACCCTTTGAAACTTGAAATCACCAGCATCTGGTTTGTGAATTGTCCCAGAGAGGTGGCTAAGGCCCTCATGTTAGGGTTGTGGTAAGCGTGCTGGACCTGGAGTTAGGAAGACTCATCTTCCTGAGTTCAAATCTAGCCTCAGACACTTACTAGGTGGGTGACCCTGGGCAACTCCCTTAACCCTGTTTGCCTCAGTTTTCTCATCTGTAAAATGAACTGGAGAAGGAAATGGCAAACCACTCCAGTATCTTTGCTGAGAAAACCCTACATGGGGTCACAAAGAGTCAGACATGACTAAAATGACTGAACAACAACAAAGGGAAAGAAAGGCTTTAGAATAGGGGTGGGAAACCTTCGGCCTTGAGGCCACATGTGGCCTTTTAGATCCTTAAGTGTGGCCTTTTGATGGAATCCAAATTTTACAGAACAAATCCTGAGGCCACATGTGGCCTTCTACATCCTTAAGTGCGGCCTTTTGACTGAATCCAAATTTTGCAATCTAGATTGTTCTGTAAAATTTGGATTCCATCAAAAGGCCACACTTAAGGATCTAGAAGGCCACATCTAGTAGGTTCCCCACCCCTGCTTTAGGAGGATGCTACCTACCCCATGATTTGATGTGGTAAAACCTCTAGAATTCTGGGTGAGAGTGTGAGCCAAAGAAATTGGGGAGTTATCTCATTCTTAGATTCCTACTGAGGTTATGGTTTATGAAGGAGGGTTTAGGAAACATAGGCTCCTGTGGGTCTCCTTTTCTAAGGACCAAAGACACCCAGCCCTGTAGGAAGTCCATGACTGGCTTGGGAATAATAATAATTCATATTTCTATAGCACTTTAAGGGCTACAAAGCATTTCCCCCAAAATAACCCTCTAAGGCAGGTAGCATAGTAGCATTATGCTCATTTTAGAGGTGAGCAAATGTAGGCTCAGAAAGGTATGAGAATCCTAGGAAGTCAAAGGGAAATAAAATGAGCATGATTTAATACATCAAAGCATGACCCATTTGTTACATGGAGCAGGGCAGCAGGGGCTCAGGGTAGATAACTGGAGTGGAACAAGTCCATCTTTGTAGGGAGGGGTTTGAAAAGGTCACAGCTCAGAGCTAAGCCTCTGGTATTGAGCTTTGGGTGGGCTCCGTAGAACCCTAGAGAGCTATAGCAAGTAAGCTTCAGCTAATTACAATTTGCATATGACTGTAGTGAGCTGGGAGGGAAGAGATCTGATTCATCCTAGACCTCTCTCTAGCTTGCTGGATGACCGTAGGCAGATCGCATCCCCTTTCTGAGGCCCATTTTCACCTGTAAAATGAAAGTTGTTGGACTAGTTAATCTCTATGGCCTTTTCCACCCGGAACACTCTGTGAATCTGGTTCCTCCCTTTACCCTCTTCCATCCATGAAGGTTTCCTTTCCCCATCTTTCACAGTCAGAGGTATTTTATAGGCAAGGATTTTCCTTCTCAGAGCAGGTTGTCCGTTTCCTGCAGGGCAGGTTCGTTGGGTGAATTGGTGTTTTGTATGCGCCTGAGCTGGGCCCGCAGCCTCTCCTGTTCCTTTTTCAGTTCTAGATAAGAATGAGAGAAAGTGTGAAAGATGGACGTTGCTGGGAACGCCATGATCAATATTCCACTCAGGATGCTGCTCAGGGCAACCACTTGTCCTGGGACGCTCCGGGGCACCATGTCCCCGTAGCCCACGGTGGTCATGGAGATGATAGCCCACCAGTAGGAAGCTGGGATGCTGGTAAACTCGAGGACCCTCCCTGATTCTTTCTCGGCCACGTAGACTAAGGGAGAAAAGAGGGTGACGGCGACGCAGAGGAAGAGCAGGAGAAGGCCAAATTCCCGGGTGCACCGGCGCACGGTGAGACCGAGGGTCTGCAGGCCCAGGGAGTGCCTGGCAAGGCGCATGACGTACAGGATCCGCAAGGCCCGCAGGATCCGTAACACCAGGCCCACCTTCTCCAAGTAGTTGTTGCCTCTGGACTTCTCCCTCCTTCCTGGGGCATCATCAGATACAAAGAGTGACACGTAGTAAGGGGAAATAGCCATGATGTCAATGATGTTCAGGGGGCCCTGGAAGAACTGGCACTTGTTCCTGGCCTGGATAAACCTCAGGCAGAACTCCAGGGAGAACCAGGCAACGCAGATACTCTCTATGATGAAAATGTAATAGCACTTCTGAGAACATTCACCCTGTGGGGGATGGGGAGGGGAAGAAAAGAACAGACACAGCAAAAAGCAGATCAGTGGGCTGGGCGAGAAAGGTCAGGGCCCACCCCCTTGAGGAGTAGGGTGTGAGTCAGCAGACCTGACTGAGTGCTGCTCCTGCTGGCTCTGGGATGAATACCTGCACAGCCTGCAAAATTCACCTCCCTTCTCGGGTCTCAGTTTCCTTTTATGTAAAATGAGCATCTCTAAGGCCCCTCCCAGCTCTGACATTCTGTGTTCTAAGGGCCCTTCCAGCTCTGACATTCTGTGTTTTAAGGTCCCTTCCAGCTCTGACATTCTGTGTTCTGAGGTCCCTTCCAGCTCTGACATTCTGTGTTCT
>NW_020945064.1:13995283-14013570 GCF_900497805.2 Vombatus ursinus | reverse complement strand
ACATTCTGTGTTCTGAGGTCCCTTCCAGCTCTGACATTCTGTGTTCTAAGGTCCCTTCCAGCTCTGACATTCTGTGTTCTAAGGTCCCTCCCAGCTCTGATATTCTTCTAAAGCCCCTCCTAGCTCTGATATCCTACGTCCTAAGGATCTTTCCAACCCATAACATTGTATGAATCTTTAATTCTAGGGCAAAGAAAGTCAAAGCAAAGTCAACTGTCTTTCTTGTGCTGCCTACAGAAAGAGGAATCCTGATTAATTCAGTCAGATAAACCCTCTGATACCCTTGTTACCTGAAAACACAGTTCATTGTGGTTGGAAGGCATTCCTGCTATAATAAATGTTTATTTACTGATTGACAACTGCCTCCCTGAGCTTTTCCTCTTAAATGTCAGGAAGACTTGAGGTCGTGGCCAAAGGAATAAGCAAAGACTTCTCTAAACTCATGGTGGTGGAGTTGTAGTTCTCATCATTCCTAGCTTATCTTACCTCTCTGAGCCTCAGTTTCCTTACTTGCATATTCTATTTGCCTCATAGGGGTATTATGAATTAAATACATTATCAAAATGTGAATTGTGACTATTTCTACCTTCAAGTGATGGCATGAAAGAGTACTCCAGGATTAGATGAGAGGCTAAAGACCTCCCCCTCCAAATATTCCTTGATCCGACATTTATTAAACTCTTTCTGTGGGCAAAACTCCAAAAGTGATGGTCAATGAGAACCAGCCCCTGCACTCAAGAAGCTCATGTGGTAAGACAAAGGCACAGAGAGCTTGGAGCCAGGAGGCATAGATTTAAATTCTGCCTCTGATGTTGATGTTGGATAAATCCCTTCTCCTTTTCTGAGTTCAGTCTCCTTAGGTGCGAAGTGAGAGGACTGGACTAGATGTATCCAAGGTCTTATCCCAGTCCTAAATATCTGTGATGTGACTTATAAATAACAAAGCCAGGGCAGAGGGTAAGCATCTTGGGACTAGGTTTAAAAAAAAAGAGTTGTCTTGCTAAGAGCGTGAGATCTTTCCCCTTATCTAGAATTTTTTAAAATATTGGCTGCTGCTATGTTACATGCTAGGAAGGTATGCCTGGTCATCTGGGAATCCTGAAGACCTTCCCTCACCTCCTCCCTGACCCCAGGTAAAGGGAGTGAAGAATAGGGATCGGGGGATTCATGTAACCCCACTTCAGCCAATGGGAATAAACATAAGCTTTCTGTAGGAAGGATGAGATTAAAATAGTTGATAAAGTTCTCATGGGACAGAAGAAATACAGCATTCCATTCGCCAAAATGCATATTCACTTATGGCCTCCCCAACCCCCATAACACATAATCTCTTTTAATACTTCCAAGAAACCCATATCACCAATGCTAGGATGAGAACCAGAGAATTTAGCGAACCCCTTTAGCCTGGTCAGGGCAGCATAAGTTGCCTTGCTCTCTAGAGGACAAAATAAACTCAGAATTTTTTAAGGCCCTAAGAGTGTTTAGCAGGGCAGAGCCTGAGGTCCCCACAAAAGACTCACGTAATATTTTATAATCATAGCAGTGCAAAGAACTCATTTATGTGAGGTCACTAAGGGCTTCCCTCACAATAACTGTAAAGTCTGAGGCTTGAGGATTGTTATCTCTATTTTACAGATAAGGAAACTGAGTCTGAGAGAGAGAGACAGAGACAGAGAGAGAGAGAGAGAGAGAGAGAGAAAGAGAGTGAGCAGGAGAGAGAAAGAGCAGAGAATGGAGCAAGGACCTTTGGGATCACCTCAAAGTTCACTAATGAGGGAGGTGAGGCCCTTCGAGTTTGTATTACTTGATCAAAGTCACCCAGGTGTTATGTGGAGGAGTTGGGATTTGAACCCGAGGTCTCTGATGGGTCATTATTTCCATTATACTGTGGTTGTTTGTCCTTCATTCTCAAAGAGGACCATGACATCAGGGAGGTAAAGCCATGACTTGCAAATGAACTGGAGTTAAGTGGGGGAGGGCTGTGCAAATTCAGCAGCCTCACTCTCTCCTCCAGAGCCATCTGGGTCTGGTGGCCAGGTAGTGATCAGGATGACTGGAGATGACCCTCTCCATTGTGCTACTGAAGTGATTGGGCAAAGGCCACGTGGTTAGTGAACCTGAGTCTCTTGTCACCAGGTTTGGCATTTGATAGATTGTGTTTCTGTAGGACTTGAAAGGCACTTTCTTCATGCCAGCTTGCTGATGTAGGCTTTGAAAATGCCCCAGTTTTAGAGTCGAAAGATCTGCTACATTATAGAGGAGCATAGGTGGTAGTGCGGTGGATAGAGTGCTGGACCTAGAGTCAGGAAGACCCGAGTTCAAATCCAGCCTTAGAGTCTTATTAGATGTGTAAACCTTTCACACTGTTTTCCTCAGTTTTCTCACCTGTAAAATGGGTATAATAATAGTATCTACCTTGCGGGGTTGTTGTGAGGATCAAGTGAGATGATAGTTATAAAGCATGTAGCACAGTTCCTGGCACATAGTAAGCATTATATAAGTATTAGATGTTATCATCATCATCATTATCATTATTATTAGATGTAGATCTGGAAGGGACTTAAGCAGTCATCTAGTTCAGTCCTCTCATTTTACAGATGAGGAAACTGAGGCAAAGGGAGGTTAGGTAACTTTCTTGGGGTCGAAGGGATAAGACGAGATTTGAACTAAGGCCCAGAGAGCAGAGGCCTAGAGAAATAAAGTGACTTAATGCAGGGTATGGTGACATAGGTGGGATCTGAACGCAGGACCTCTCTGTTCTGCCAGAAACTAATGGTCAATTTGTTCTCGGACCCTCCTTATGCACTTGACTGCTAGCACTCTCCTAGTCACAAGATCAGAGATTGATAAGGTTTCTAGTATTTAACAAAAAACAAACAAACAAACAATTACTCCAAGGGACAATAACCTTTGAAACCCTCTCATTTTTGTAACATCCCCCCACCTCGAAATCCTGTCACAGACAAATAAGTGACTATACTGTGCTGGACATTTGGGGGTGACTTCAGACTGACAATGAGGCCTGGGGAATCCTGCTCAAGAGAGAAAAGAACAGTGACTTCATCTCAGACTACTGGGACCATCTCAGTGACCATGTATCACAGTGACATAAACTGATCACTTTTTAACTACGGAGGATGATGTGAACATTCCCAGCTTCCTCTTGGAAATTCCGGATTCAGAGCTGTTGAGACTCTGATTCTTGTCGTTGGGGTGGTGGTGCCACGGGATGAGGTTGGCCCATCATTCCGAGAGTGCAAACAGATCTAATCATGTTTGGCCATAATTGCTATGCCTCAGACTTTCATCTCTCAACTTTTCCTAAATTGTATTTGCCAGCCAGGTACAGATGTGATTTGAAGTCATGCAGTATATTATGATTAAAAAAGAAAAAAAAAAGACTCTACTTTCCCCCTGCTCTGACTCCTGGTCCTCTGAGCCCAGTATCAATGCTCTTTCTCCCGTTACTTCCCTTAGATGGCATCTGGTTTAATTACTGAATTTTGTAGATGGGGACTGAGGCCCAGAGAGAGATTAAGTACTTTGCTCAAGGTCCTAGAGTGGATTAATACCTAGACTTAGACATAAGCCTAGTACCAAAATTTTCTAGTTCCTAGGTCAAAGACTCTTCCCACTAGGCCATAGCAGCTAGACTAAAACACCCTTTTCATATGCTGGCCTCATTAATTGGAATGCAACCCTATATCACCAATACTAGGATGAGAGCTAGAGAACTTAGCAGATTCCTTTAGCCTGGTTGGGACAGTACAAGTTCTGGAGGAAAAAAACAAACTCAGATGGGACTTTTTGAGGCTCTGAGAGGGAAATTACTTTTAAAAATAAAGGATAGCTAGGTGGTTGCAGTGGATAAAGTGCCAGGCCTGAAGTCAGAAAGATTCCTTTTTATGAGTTCAAATCTGGCCTCAGACATTTACTATCTGTGTGATCCTGGGAAAGTCACTTAACCCTGTTGGCCTCAGTTTCCTCATCTGTAAAATGAGCTGGAGAAGGAAATGGCAAACCATTCCAGTATCTTTGCCAAGAAAAACCCAAATGGGGTCATGAAGAGTCAGATATGACTGAAAATAACTGAACAGAAACATAGTAAAGGTTAAGTACACTGAAAAGAGTGCTGACTCTGGAGTCAGAAGATCTGGGTTCAAATCCTACCTCTGACTCTTACTACGTGAGTTTCCTCATATGTGCAGTGAGGGGGCTGGATTGGGTAGCCTCTGACGGCCCTCCCATCCTTGTGGTCCTATGATCTTGTAATATATACCCTGTTCAGAAGAAAAGGAGGAAGGTCATTATGGGTGACTAATCGGGTCAAAGGTTGTAGAGAGGTCTAGAAGGATGAGGACTGAGAAAAGGCCATTAGATTTGGCCATAAAAGATCGCTGGTACCTTTTGAGAGAGCAGGTTCAGTGGAGTAACAAGTGGGCAGGCCAGACTGTGGAGAATGAAGAAGAGAGTGAGAGGATATGGAAGCATCAATGGTAGACTGCCTTCTCAAGGAATTGAGCCCCAAAGGGAGGAGAGATAAAGGAGAATAACTAGAAGAGATGGACAGATGGAGTGAGGGATCTTTGCGGATGAGGAGACATGGCTGTGTTTGTTTGTAGGTAGTAAGGAAGAAGCCAGGAGGCAGTGAGAATAGAGGTAATTTGCTGGAGAAAGCAGGTTGGGTTGGGATCACTTATGCCTGTAGAGGAGCTGGCCTTGGCAAGGAGATGGGCCAGCCCATTATGGGAGACTGGGTTGAAGGAGACAGTGGGGGAAGATGTCTGAGTGATGTGAGATGAGGAAGGTCGAAGAAGAAGCAGATCTTGATGAATGGTTTCATTTGCCTAGGCAAGGTTCTCAGCTGAGAGGGTGGGAGACAGGGAGTCTGGTCATGGGAGGGCTTGAGGAACGATTAAAAGGTTTGGAAAAGTTGCTGTGGTGAGTGGGTGTAGTGAGTTAATTGGATGTGTGTGTAAAAAGATTGCCTTGCAGCAGTGAGGGCCCAGTTGAGATTATGTAGCATAAATTTGTTGTGGGTCCAGTCTGGACGGTTTCATTACTTTCTCTAGCTTGAATATGAACACAAGGCAAAGGAGATGGATGGTGGGAATAATACAAGATTGGGGTTTGGCAAGGAAGCAAGGGACTTGAATGTGGAGAAAGTCTAGATTTGAACTTATTCACAGAGTCTGGGAAGGAAAGAGAATGGAGCCAGTGTAGAGGTGATAGCCTGAGAAAAAACTGAGAGATAGAGGGATTGAGGGTCATGGTAAAAATGAAGAACAGTATTAAAGGTTGTAAGGCATAGAGAAAGGTGGAATGATAAAAGATTATGAAAGATAAAGGAATTTTGGAATGAATGAATATGAAAGTGAAATGACTTATGGATGACAGTAAGAGCAAGGGTATAACCATCTCTGTTTGTAGCTGAGGTAGAACGGAACAATGAATGATGGGAACTGAGTAGATTGAGAAGTTAAGAGTGTTTGGGGGAGCATTAAAATGCACATTCAAGCCCCCTACTATGAGGGCAGGAGTTGAGATGGAGAAAAATAACTGAACCAGGTACTGAACTCATTAAGAAAGGAAAGAGAATGTCCTGGGGGTCAGTAGATAATAGCTACTAGAATCTTGACTGGGTGATACATTTGGATTGAATGAATCTCAAGGGAGGAGAGGATACTGAGTGATGATGGGGGGAGGGAGAGTCTGGAAATGATGATGGGGAGTACCAATGCTTTAAAGGGCGACCAGCGATGCAGTGTCCTCAGGAGGGACCGAGGTATCAAGGAGATCCAGAAGATGGAGGGAGTGGGGAAGGAAAAGCTTGAAGGTGAAGCAAGCATATTCATTATGGAGTAGGCATCAAGAGAGCACTGTGGAACGAGTGAGTAGATCTGGAATGGGACATTGTGAAGAGAGGTTTGAGGGATATAGGGGTGAGGGAGCAAGGCATGGGGATGAGAATGAGTGATGACTAGAGGCTTAGAATCATTGGGAATCATTCTAACTACTGAGGAATGAATCCAGTAGAACCAACTCTACCAGGTGAAGAAGCTGGATCTTGGTGGATGAAGAGAGGTCTGTTGAATGAGAGGCAGGTGGTAAGATTGTTCAAAGTCCTCCCTCAAGGTCCAACCTAGGGGTAGGTGATGAGGCTGTGTCCTGTGAGACCCAGGAGACCCACCTCACATCAGGTAGGAGGAGGCAAAGGTACAGCCTTGAGGAGTGTGGACAGGAGGCAAGATCTGGTAGGTCAAGGTGAGGCTGCTTCATGACAACTTCCAAAGCCCAGGAGAAGGTTCTAGGGCAAAAACAAGGGCCTGGAATTGGGTGGCTGGGATCCAGGTCTGATTCAGGGTTCCTTGGGAAGGTCCACAGAACTTCCTTTTCCTCTGCATTTCTTCTTTACTTCTTGCCTGCTGTAATCCATTCCAAAAAACAGGGTTGGCTTGGGTATCGTTTATGTTGGCTACAAGATAATCATTTGGACCTCATTCTATGTCCTACTAGATAAGGCTGGACTCAAAGCCAGCAAGATCTGGGTTCAAGCAGGCCTCTGACGTATGACAAATGAGGACAAATGAGGAGGAATGTTCTGAAGAACTTCCTGTTTCTGGCACCAAAGGAATTTGCTGTCCTGGTTTGCCTTCTCAACCTAGGCTGCTCTGTACTATTTCTGGGAAAGGGCAGGGTGAAGGAAGGTGTAGGAGCTCTCCCAAAATGGTAGGGAGGGAGCAAAGTACTCTCTAAGGAAAGGAGAACAGGGATCATGGTCATGAGAGCTGGAGGAGTCCTTACAGCATACAGTGTCAGACCTGGGAGCTCCCTTATTGTTGTTCAGTCGTTTCAGTTGTGTCTGACTCTTTGTGACCCCACTTGGGGTTTCCTTGGCAAAGATACTGGAGTGGTTTGCCATTTCCTTCTCCAGCTCGTTTTACAGATGAAGAAACTGAGGTAGACAAGGTTAAGTGACTTGCCCATAGTACACAGCTAGTAAGTATCTGAGGTCAAATTTGAACTCGGGTCTTCCTGACTCTAGGTCCAGTGCGCTATCCACTGTGCTACCTAGCTGCCCTTAGAACAAAATAATAAAGACTAGCAATTCTAAAGCACTTTAAAGTTTGCAAAGCACTGTACCAATATTAGCTTATTTGATCCTCATCACAGCCTGGGATGGAATAATTTCCATTTTACAGATAAGACAACTGAGCAGATAGAGGTTGATTTGCTCAGGGTCACGCAGCTAACTGAGGCTGAATTTAAACTCAGGTCTTTCCTGGTTCAAGAGCAGCACTCTATCCACTGTGCCATTCAGATCCTTGTAGCACAGAACATGTAATTCAGAGCTAGAAAGGACTTTGAACACAGAATCCTAGATTTAGAGTCTTAAGGGACCTCAGAGGCTATCTGGGCCAGCTCGTTCCTTTTACAGATGAGGAAACTGAGGCCCAGGGAGGGGAATTGACTTGTGCAGACCACTATACTTAGTGCAGGAGGAAATATAAAGTTTAGCTAAGAATGAGAAGTCATCCCAGAGCAGCAGGGTAACAGCTATGATGTAAGTGGAGGAATTATGTTTTAACTAAAGTGTGGGAGATGAGTGGCTATAAAATGACTTTTTGCCACAGTATATTTTATGAGAAAAGCATATCACATTTTAATTAAATTCTTATGATCGTACTTAACTTTTTTGCATACATAGAAAAGGAGTTTGTAGAATCACACAATTTTCAAGTTGGAAGGGGTCTCCATGGCTATCTAGCCAACCTACACATGAAAGGAATCCTCACTATAACAATTCAGTAAGTGGTCACTGGCCTCTGCTTACTGAAGACTAAGGAAGGGAGTCCAGCATTGGCATCTTGAGGCATCTGCTTTTGGACAGCTCTAACGTGGGAGGACACCATGCTTACTTTGGCTTTTGCAAATTCTATCCTTTGCTCCTGCTTCTGCCTTTTGAGGCCAAACAGAAGCGATCTAATTCCTCCTTCATGTGATGGCCCCTCAGATACTTGAAGACACCTATCACGTCACCCCTGAGTCTTCTCTTTTCCAAGCTAAAGATTCCTTCAACTATTCCTCAGATGACATTGGCTCATGACCTTCGCCATCCTGGTTGCCCTCCTCTGCACACTCTCCAACTTCTCAATGATCTTCTTGATCTGGCCTCAATGAACCCAATGATCATTGATCTTGATCTGGGCTTGGAATCTATACTCCAGATGAAGTCTGATGAGGGTAGAATATAATGAGACTATCACCTCCCTATTCCTGGAAGCCATGACCCTCTTAATGCAGCCCAAGGTCCCAAGGTCCCAGTAGCTTTTATGGTTACTTCATTGTTGTTGTGTCCAGTCATTTCAGTCATGTCTGACTCTTTGTGACCTTATTTAGGGTTTTCTTGGCAAAAATACTGGACTAGTTTGTCATCTCCAGCTCATTTTACAGATGGGGAAACTGAGGCAAACAGGGTGAAGTGGCTTGCCTAGGCTCACACAGCTAGTAAGTGTCTGGGGCTAGATTTGAACTCAGGTCCTACTGACTCTAGGGCTAACTGTCTATCCACTGAGCCACTTAGCTGCCCATGGTTGCTACACCACACTGCTAACTTATAAGGGCTAACTTATACTGAGCTTGAAGTTCACTAGGCCAAGATCAGAACAACTGCTTTCTAACCAGGTAGCCTTCATCTTGTATTTGTGAAGCTGACTTTTTTTTTTTGCTCAAGTGTAAGACTTTACATTTATCTAAGTAAATGCGCTGGTAAATATTTAGTAACTAGCTCTCAAAAAATGTATGTATAGCATGCTTTTAAGTTTAATGTGCATTGTTAATATTTTCTCCCTCACTTTTGTTAAGACTAGGCAATCAACAAAACAATAAATTAAGCCCTGATTTGTGGCATTTATGGATTTCTGAGGTATTAAGTGGTCACACTGAAAATTCAACAATTGACTCTCACAAGCCAGTATGAGCTGGCATACCCCTGAATTTATCCCTATTCAGTTTCATCTTATTAGATTCAGACTCATGTTCTAGCCAGTCAAGATCTTTTTGCATCCTGGCTCTATCACTCAGTGTGTGATAACTGTCCCAGCTTTGTATCATCTGCAAATATAATGAACCTGTGTGCTATCTCTGCCCTTATCCAAGTCATTGATAAAAATTTCATTCAGCACAGGACCAACCACAAATCCCTGATGCACTTAGCTGGAAACCTTCTGCTTTATAGACATGGAACCATTAACAATTATTCTTTGAGTCTGGCCATCCAGCCAGTTCTGAGTTCATCTGATTGTATTTTGTTTAATCCATACCTCCTTATCTTCTCCAGAACAGTATGAGGCTCTTTGTAAAATTTTTTCTAAAGGTTAAGTAAACTATATTTACAGAATTAATTTTATTTGCTAATTTAGTAATCCTGTCCAAAAAGGCAATGAGGTTAGTCTGGCATGACCTGCGCTTGGTTAAGCCAGGTAGGTCTCTGTCATCACAACTTCCCTTTCTAGCTGTTCACCAACCATTTCTCAAATGATATTTTCTGGAGTTTTCCCAGGGATCAGAGTCAGGGACACTGACCTATGGTTTTAGGACTCTATTCTCTTCTCTTTTATGAAAATCAGTATGGCATTTGCCATTTTCCAATCTTGTACCTCTCTTGGTTGCCATGATCTTTCAAATGTCATGAACAGTGGCTTAGTGATCATATCTGCAGTTCTTTCAGAAGCCAAAGATGGAGTTCATCCAATTCAGGTGACTTGAATTTATAGAGGGCAGTGAAGTATTCTCTTGCTATCTCCTTACTTATCTTGGGTAACCAACTTCCTGGCAGTCATTTCTAACACAAAGGTCATTTTCTTTTGCTTAGGATGGAGAAATAGCATAAGGAATTAGCAGTCAGTCCTGCCTTGTCCCTTATCATCATCATATCCATGCCAGTTCAAAGTCCTGTTCCTTCTTTGATCATCTTTTTTTCTCCTAACATAGCTTAAATAACCCCGAATTACCTTTTTGGGTTGTCCTTAGCTTCCCTTGGCAGCCTCAGCTCATTCTCAGGTCTAATCTGCCTCTTTGCATAAAAAATTCAATTCCTTAAAATTAAGGGGTGAGAGAGGATTATACTGGGAGAAGGAAAAAGGGAGAGGTAGAATGGGGTGAATTGTCTCACATAAAACAGACAAGAAAAGGCTTTTACAGTGGAGGGGAAGTGGGGGAAGGTGAGAAAGAATGAGTGAATCTTATTCTCATCAGATTTGACTTAAGGAGGGAATAACATACACACTCAATTGGGTATGGAAAGCTATCTTACCCTACAGAAACATAGGAGGAAGGAAATAAGAGAGAGAGGGATGATAGAGGGGATGGCAGATTGGGTGAGGGGGTAATCAGAAGCAAACACTGCTGAGGAAGGACAGGGTCAAAAGAGAGAATAGAATAAATGGGGGGGCGGGATAGGACAAAGGGAAATATAGTTAGTTTTCCACAGCATAAGTACTATGGAAGTGTTTTGCATGACTATACAAGTATAACCTGTATCTAGTTGCTTGCCTTCTCAATGAGGGTGGGTGGGGAGGGAGGAAGGGAGAAAATTTGGAAGCCAAAGTTTTAAAAATAAATGTTAAAAAAATTGTTTTCACACGCAAGTGGGAAATAAGATGTACAGGCAGTGGGGTATAGAAATCTATCCTGCCCTACAGGAAAATAGAAGAGGAAGGGGATAAGAGAAAGGGGGTGGGATAGAAGGGAGGGCAGATTAGGGGAAAGGGTATTCAGAATGCATGCTGTTTTGGGGTTGGGGGAGGGAAGAGATGGGGAGAAAATTTGGAACTCAAAATCTTGTGGAAGTAAATGTTGAAAGCTAAAAATAAATAAATTAATGGACAAAAAAATTCAATTCCTCTTTTTTTGTTGCCTAAATTTGTGCATTTGCATAGAGACATTGGAGGCTATGGGTTTTGCTTTGGACCATTTTCTTGGATTTTGTCTCCTGTGAATTTCTGGATATCTCAGCTGCTTTTCTTTTTTTGTTTGTCTATCTTTTTAATTATTTTTCTTTTTTTTTCAGCTACTGTTCTTCAACTCCTTTTTTCTTTGCTGCTGTTCTCTAATTTGGGGGATATACTTAGGGAGTCTTCTCCTTGCCCCATCCTTTTCAGTTTAAAGTCCCTTTGATTAGATTTGTGGGACACCTGGCAAGTACATTTTCCCCAGTTTTTGTTAGGCATGTGCCATCTCTGGCCTCAGGAATCTGTCAGCCCTGTGGTAGAAGGCCATAAGCTATGGTCCAAAATGCATTTTCAGATACCACCTTTTTTTCCAGTTGTTCATTTCCCAGATTAATTTTTCTTTTTTTCATCCCTTTCCTCCAATGGGTGAACAGGGAGGAAAACACAGCCTGTGCCCAAGACTTTGTACATTTTAGCAATATTTTCAGGTTCCTTTTGGAAGTGATGTTTATGCCTACTTAAATCACAGAAGTAGGTAGTAATCATCCATTTTGATAACTCTTGGGAGATTCTCTGCGATGTGCTCTTGGAAGACAAGAGAGCTCTAGAGAGCTGTGTCTCTCTTTTTGTCATCAGGTCAATAAACAACTGCCTTTGCACCCCCCCACCCTCCAGGAGTGGGGAATGACCAACTACTCCTTTGATTCTCTTCCTTCTCTGCCTTTTTGTGGACAGTCTTTTCCCAGTGGCTTCTGTGGGAGGATAGGTGGCTTCTTTTCCCTCTGATCATCCAGCTCTCTCCTTTGAAACAAGAGCTTTAAATCTGGTTTTAAGCTTTCATTGTGAAGCTGTCCCTTCCTTCTCTTCCTCCTCTGTGTTACATTTTTCCAATGTCCATCATTCTCACAAGGGTAGATGCTCCCCTCTTCTACCTCAGTTTCCTTTTCTCTCCACTGAAACCTTGTTTCTGTTTCCCTTAAGAACACATCATTGTCCCTTACAACCTGGAACACAGACAGGCGTTCCTGGAGTCCTTTGACCACATGGCTTCTGGCTCTGACATTCTGTGTTCATTCAGGCCACACTTGGAACATCGGCTAGGTGGCACAGTGAATAAAGTGAACAGACCTGAAGTTGGGAAGACCTGAGTTCCAATTTGGCCTCTGATATTTACTAGTTGTGTGACCCTGGGCAAATCACCTTTGTCTGCCTCAGTTTTCTCATCTGTAAAATGAGGAAAATGCCTAACTGCCAGGGTTGTTGTGAGGATCAAGTGAGATATTTTGCAAACCTTAAAGTGCTATATAAATGCTATCAATTCCTGGGCTGTGACGCATTCCATAGAAGTTACCACCCAGTTTCCTCTTTTCTCCATAATAGTTGAGATTTTCAGCCTTTTTTCTTTGAACAACTGGTGGGTGTATATCCTAAGCAGCTGGATAAGACTTTTATAACCAGTGATCACCTCTTCACTTGACAAACCCAGTCAAATTCCTTTTCTTTTTCTCAAAGACTTCATAGGCACAGGCAGACCCACCTCCTTTTCAGCCTGGTGCCAACCTTCTATTTCACCAATTTCCTACTGTCTTCAGAGTAAAAGTAAGAAGAGACCAGAGTAGAAATAGCTCACCATTCCCTAGGACAGAACTGACACTCAGTGTTTCGATTCAATACAACCAACAATCTATTCAACCACATATCATGTGAAGGACATTGGGAATGCAAAGAGATAGATGAAGCTACCTTTGTCCTCAGGGAGCTATTTTTTTTTTTTTTTTTGGACAAATGATCAAACAGCATTAGAATGATTCTCCAACCCCAGCTTTGCATTCAGCCCCATACTCTGTAGTTATGGCTGCAACATAGTATAGTAGAATGAACACTGACTTTGGATTCAGAGGCTGTATTTCAGATGCTGGCTCTGACACTTGGTAGCAGTGTAACTTCATGCAAAGCGTGTGATCATGCCAACCCTTGTTTCCCCAACTGTAAAAATGGAGGAGTTAGACTGACTTCTAAGGTCTCTTCAGCTCTGTAGCCTATCATTCTGTCTCTAGTCTGAAGACCCATGTAGCAGCATTCTGGAATTATCTAAACTTGGCACCTTTTCCTTTAAAATGTAGGCTCCTTGGGGTCAGAGACTTTTTCACTCTTACCTTTGAATTCCCTAAACTTAGAAGAGTACTTGACACATGGTAAAGACTTAATAAACATTTGTTGATTGATTGATATCATAGAACAAATTGGATAATGGGTAATAACATGACTTTCAGTCAATCATCAAGCATTTACTGAATACCTAGTATATGCAGTATTCTGTGAAGGATATAAAATATATATAACTGTCAGAGCCCTTAAATTTTTTAAAATCAAGATGCAAAGACAAAATATGTTTGGAAAAACAAAATACTAAAACTAATAATATATGATTGAAATTTTAATGTTATTACTTTTTACCCATGTCATCTTGAACAAGTAATTTCCCCTCTCTGGCTCTCAGTGTCCTCATCTGAAAGATGGAGTTAGATTGGATGACCCCTAAAGTCCCTTCTTCTTCTAAATATATACACTTGTAGAATAAAATGTTAAATAATAAATGAGGGGTGTAGAGAGTGCTACAGGAGGTCATTGTGGGCTGGAATGGTCATAGAAGGCTTCCTAGGGGAAGCTTTTTCTTCTTTCCTCCCTTCCTTCCTTTTCTTTCTTTCTTTCTTTCTTTCTTTCTTTCTTTCTTTCTTTCTTTCTTTCTTTCTTTCTTTCTTTCTTTCTTTCTTTCTTTTTTCTTTCTTTCTTTTTCTTCCTTCCTTCCTTCTTTCCTTCCTTCCTTCCTTCCTTCTTTCTTTCTTTCTTTCTTTCTTTCTTTCTTTCTTTCTTTCTTTCTTTCTTTCTTTCTTTCTTTCTTTCTTTCTTTCTTTCTTTTTCTTTTTCTTCCTTCCTTCCTTCTTTCCTTCCTTCCTTCTTTCCTTCCTTCCTTCCTTTCTCTTTTTTTCTTTTTTTCAGGGATGAGTAGGATCCAGAAAACCAGAGAGTAAAAGACCTGATGGAGGTAGGGGTGAGGGAGATGGTATTAGCAGTGCTACAGAGATGAAAATTCACAAGTTTTGTTCAGGGGTGGGAGAACAGTCCAGTTTAGCTCTATCAGAGGGCATGGGTAGCAAAGTGGTGGGAGATAAGGAAAGAAAATTAGGTTGGAACAAATTGTTGACAGTCTTGAACGCTAGGCTAAGGAATTTTTACTATTCTGTAGGCAATAAAGAGTGATTAAAAACTATTAAATAGAAGTGTAACATGATAAAAAGTGGAGCATTAGGAAAATTAATCTGGCAAAATCTTGTACTTATGACTATACGGGATCATTGACTGAATAAATGTCAGAGTTAAAATATCTTGTCCTGGGGAAAATGAATATATGAGGAATAAGGAATGTGGCACTAGTAAAGAGGGCTGAATAGAAACAACTGATGAATTTGCCTGGGAAGAATAAATTTAATAATTTTATTTAATAATTATAATTATAATATATAATAATATTATTTAATAATATAATAATTGAAGCTTTGCAAGTAAATAGGATTTTTTTCTGAACAAAAACAGAGGAATAGTGGATTTATTTTGTCTGAGACTTGCTTGCCAGTATGGAATCCTCTAAACACTTTCCCCTTGGATCTACATTTGATCTAGAGTTACTCTTGGAAACTGTGTATGTGAAGATATCAAGGCTTTGCACTAGATATGAGAGAGCACAAAGGTCAAGAGCTTTGTTGCTAGAAGATATACATGGTAAAGGACTGGGTGAGGAGGGTGGGAAGCAATAGACTTGCCTTATTTGCGTAATTTTGTTCAATTCCACTTGCTTGTTAATTGGAGAGGACCTTAGGCATGAAGTGGACTTCACAGCTTTGGCCTCCACATAGCTCCTATGGGTGTTTTTGGTCAGAGCTCCCAATTTAGGTTTTGTAGGCACATTATACCCATAAGGATTAAATCAAAGTTGCGAAGAATTTGTTACTCTAAGTCAGAGAGTTGTTTGGAACCTCTCCAAACACAGACAATAAAAAGAACAGGCAGTCTATCTAAGGCACCTTCCTTTAGCAGCACTTCATTAAGTATGGTGGCTCATATCCGCAGTTTCAGTCTAAAAAGTTGTTATCTTGCCTTGGCCAGGGAGAGGCTTTCTAGTCACTACACCTTAACAAATGGGAGCCAAGACCCTAGCAGATGACCTTAAAGAGCTGAAGCACAGAAGATTCTGACAGAAATTCAGTGACCATGGCAGCAGTGGGAACACCTAGCTAAGACATGCATCCAGCAGAGACAGGGTTTAGCAGAGACAAAATACCCATCGGAAGCATTACACCCATTAAAAATCAACAAAGAGTAGCATGATGATATTATCAGAGAACATTAGTAGCCTTGTAGCATTGGTGTTTTGAGTTGTTCCGGCCACATTTGTCCCCTGTGCAAGTGTCTTAATCATATATCAGATTGTAAGCTCCTGGAGGGCAGGGACTGTATTTTGCCTTTCTTTGTATCTCTAGAGCTTAGCACATTGCTTAACATAGAGTAGGTACTTAATAAATGCTTATTGATTGACTGCCCAACACAGGTTCCTATGTTTCATATATGTTCCCTGGTCATATGTGTTCCTTATGAATGTCCTCCATGAGTATTCCCTGGTCATGCATATTTTCTGTATGTTTCACATTGGTAATGTGGCAGTCTGTGGGAGGGTATACCGCACGTGTACATGGAAGGAATTTTTTATTGTCACTTTATTTGCTCTTCTGTTTGAGTAAATGTCTTTTGCTCTGAAGACATCTTCTAACCAGCTGGTAAAAATAAATACATTGGTGTGGGCTCATAAGCTAAGGTTTTAAGTGGCTACTGGTCCACAATGTGCTTTTAATCAGGGGTAGCTCTTCAGGAGGTCTGCATGTAAAAGGGGCTACAAATATACTGGATTGAGTCAAGTGACCTGAGTTGAAGAGACATAGTGTGGAGATCATAGACTCTGTTAGGGTAGGGAGTTCATAGAATCATAGCTTTAGAGTTAAAAGAGATCTTACAAGTCATATAGTCCACACACCTTATTTTACAGGTCAGGAAAGTGAGGCCCAGAGAGCTTAAAAGATGTGTGACTTTCCCAAGGTCAAACAGGGCTTAAATAGCAGAGGCAGAATTTGAAAACAAGTCCTCTGACTTGAAGTCCTGCGGTCATCTTTGTTTATCCTCCAGTGCCTAGCACAGAGCTTTGCACGTGGGAGATGTTACCAAATGCTTGATGAACTTATATTAGAAACAACACTTGACTGGGAGTCAGGAGGCCTTGGTTCCAGCTTTGGCTTTATTATTAACTTGCTATGACCTTGGTCCAGTCACTTCCCCTCACTGGGCTTCGGTCTCTTTAGTCCCACTCAGTTTGAACGTTCTCTGACTTTATTCCTGGCTTACAATCCACGGATAACTATCCTGAGTTCTGGTCGAATGAGAAATCAAGACGGTGCCTCCTGGGAGGTGGGTGAATGCTAGGTCTGGAGCCTTTCCGTTTGAATATTCCAGGCATGCAGCAGCCCTCCCCTCTCTGGGCCCCTCCTTGCCCAGGGCCTCCGAATCACACTGCACTGCAGCAAGAGCATGCTGACTCATTCTGACTGCATTGCTGCTCTCGTTGGGATCGTTCAGTCACCCTCTCCAGTCCAGCCCCACGCTCAGAGAGTGGGAGAGCTGAGTGATGATGCACCCCTGAGGCTGCCGCCGCAATTTATGGGTCCTGAGATGAGAAAGGGAGAGGGAGAGGGAGAGGAAGAGAGCAAGAGAAGAAGGAAGGAAAGAAGAGAGGGAGGGAGGAAAAGGGGTAGAGAAGAAAGAGAAAAAGAGGGGAGAGAGAGGAGGGGAGAGGAAGTAGGGGAGAAAGAAAGGGAGAGAGAGGGAAAGAGGGGGAGAAAGAAAGAGAGAGAGAGAGAGAGAGGAGAATAGAGGAGAGAGGGAGGGAGAGACAGAGGGGAGGGGGGGGAGACAAACAGAGAGACAAACAGAGGGGGGAGGGAGGAGAGAAAGGATGGAGAGAGAGACAGAGGGAGAGAGACAGAGAGAGACACAGAAAGAGAGAGAGAGAGAGGAGAATAGGGGAGATGAGGGAGACAGAGGGGGAGACAGAAAGACAGAGAGGGGGGGGGGGGAAGGGAGAGGGAGAGAAAGAAGCATATAGACTGACAGAGGGTGGAGAAGAAGAGAGAGAGAGAAAGAGACACAGAGACAGAAAGACAGGGAGAGCCAAGTTTTGCCAAGTTTTTAAATGGTTTTCTTTGCCAAGGAAGTTCCAAATGTGATTATCAAGTCTCACAAGCTCATAGAATTTTAAACTGGAAGGGCTGTTTGAGGTCATCTGCTCTAACACCCTCAATTTACAGATGAAGAAATTGAAATGAATAGCCCCAATTCACAGGACTAAAAAGCTGAGATTTGAACCCAGAACCTTAGATTCCAAAGCTAGGGCTTTTTCCACCACTATACTAAGCTTTTTCTCCTTTTAGCTAGTGACAGTGGTATATTTTGGACTGCTTTGTTCAGATATACATTAATCAAATTGAATTTTGGAAACCTGTTAACATTTTGACCTAGAATTAAAATAAAATTTTACTTTGGTCTTGGCAATTGTATAATGAGTACCTGGGTTTGAATCTCCGTTTTACTATTTAATACATGTATGAACTTAAGCGAATCCCTTTGCCCCTTCTGGCCTCAGTCTCTCCATCTGCAAAATGGGTAAATTGGACTAACTGCTTCTTAAGGGCCCATCTGGCTCTAAATTCTGTGCTCCTGTGATTTATTACCTGACACAGGAAGCAGCTTGGTGAGGAAAAAGGGCTGGAGGGGGGCCAGGACAACCAGGTTCTAGCCCTTTATGTGAAGGGTCCTAGTCAAGTTAGTTTTTTTCCTGGTTTGACTCATTTGATAGACTTCTCCCTCTTCTTATGAATAGCCTTCCTATCATCTCATGAGCAGCCCAAGCCTTGCTCATTTACTCCACTCTCTCTCAGGAGTTTTCCACGTCCTTGATATGAGCTTTCACCCCACACAGATACCCTCTTCTCCATCTCTTCTTCCACTCTCCCTCCAGTGCCTCCTTTACTTGTGGTCTTCCTCCATTGGAATGCAATCTCCTTGAGGGCAGGAACTTATATTTGCATCCCATGAACTTGCTTAGCACAGTGCTTAGCACATAGTAAATCCTTAATAAATACTCTCTCTGACTCTCTGTGGTCTCTTTCTGTGGTGTCTCTTTGAGCTCTCTCTCTCTCTCTCTCTCTCTCTCTCTCTCTCTCTCTCTCTCTC
>NW_020945064.1:13984087-13995273 GCF_900497805.2 Vombatus ursinus | reverse complement strand
TCTCTCTCTCTCTCTCTCTCTCTCTCTCTCTCTCTCTCTCTCTCTCTTTCTCTCTCATCTATCTATTCTAGCTCTCCCACTTCCCTGTGTGACCTTGCACAAATGACATGACTTTTCTGAGCCTTGGTTTCCCCATCTGTAAAATGTGGGGGCTGGACTTGATTCCTCAGTCCCCTGCTGTGCTGAAATTCCTTCTGTGATTTCCCGTGACAGTGAATGCTGCCCCTTTCACAATAGCCCCTTGGGGGAGACAATAGTCACACATTCCCGTGGTCACCAAACACTTGGAACTCCTTTTCGGGTGTAGATTTCAATGCTGATTCACAAACCACACATGAATACCAGGCTTGTTAGATAGGTTAATAACACTTTCCAGAAACAGTATTCTTGAGTCTCATTTAAAAGAATGATCAGTTTTGTAGAGAATATGAAATGAGTATTATAATGACAGGGATCCAAGGATCTCTGCTTTGCCCTGTGCTGTTCAACATCTCCATTAATTACCTGGATGAAAGCTTAGATGCCATTTTTGTCACATTAGCAAAGGAGGTGAAGCTGGAAAGGATGGCTAACACTTAGGATGGAAGAATTGAGATCCCAAAAGATCTCAACAAGCTAGAATAGTGAGCCAAAGTGAATTACATGGGATGAGTGCAAAGTCCTGTACTTGGATTTTAAAAATGAATTATCCAAGAATAGAATGGGGGTGCTAAGGTTAGATTGCAATTCATTTGAAAAAAAAAAACAACCTAAGGTTTTAATGGACCACAAACTCAACATAAGATAATAGTGTAACCTGGCAGCCCCAGAAGGCAATACTATCCTAACCAGCCTTAAGAGAGGCATAGCATCTACATACAAAGGTTCTTGAGCAAGGTCCGTGAACTTCATTTTTTAAAAAACTATATTTGGATAACTGTCCTTTGTAATTCCGTATGAGTTTTATTTTATGCATTTAAGAACATTAGTCTGAGAAGAGGTCCATAGGCACAAACTAGATGAAGGACCTCTGGCTAATGAGAACGGTGATGAGTCTTCTGCACCCTGCCCTGGTCAGACCACTCATGGAGGATGGTGCTCAGTTCTGGGCACCCCACTTTAGGAAAGACATTGCCAAGCTGGAGCATGTTCAGAGGAGAGGACCCAGGGTAGTGAGTTAAGGGAGACCATACCATAAGAGGATTGACTGAAGCAACTGCGGGTGTTTAAGGCCAGAGGAAAAGATTTAGGGATGGACATGCACAAGGGTAGCTAGATGGAGCAGTGGATAGGGTGCTGGACCTAAAGTCAGGAAGACCTGAGTTCAAATCTGGCCTCAGACATTTAGCAGCTGTGTGACCTTGGGCAAGTCACTTCACCCTGTTTGCCTCAGTTTCCTCATCTGTAAAATGAACTGGAGAAAGAAGTGGCAAACCACTCCAGTATCTTTGCCAGGAAAACCCCAAATGGAGTCAGGAAGTCAGACACAACTGAAATGACTGAACAACAACAAAAATGCCCAACAGCTGTCTTCAAGGACTCTGTGGAAGGATACGATTTGTCCAGCTTGGTCCCAGAGAGCTGAACTGGGATCAATAGATGGAAGTTGCAGAGAGGCAGATTTCAGCTTAACAAGAGGAAAAGTTATTATTTTATTTATTATTATTCAATAATAATTAGATTTAATAATAATAATTATTATTATTTATTATTAGAACTAACCAAAAAGTGGAATGGACTTCTTGGAGGCAAGTAATAGGCTTCCCTTCCTTCTCCAGTCAATGGCTGGATGATCCATGTGTGGAATGCTGCCCTGGAGCCTCACTACTCTGCAGACACAGATTAGTCCAGAGGAGCCCTGATGAGGGTTCCTACCAGCTCTAAGATTCTGAGATTTTGGACTTAGTGCAGACAATGGGGAATCGGGAATCAGGTGCCCTGGGTTCCTTAGGAGGTCCTGATGAGGCTTGAGTTTTCTTTCTTCCTCCTTCTTTCCTCCTCTATCCTGTTTCCCTCCCCTACCCCTTTCTGTAATAAAGCAGAAAATGCTTATGTGGGCAAAAGTGAGAATCTGTGGTCCTGGGAACTCCTACCTGGGATCATTTTGCTAACTCATATCCTGGAATCCTGCTGATGTCATAGAAAAGGTTGTGAGCCTTACCACCTTAACTCTCTAGCAGATGGTAGATGGGGCTGAATTAATGAGGAGTTCACCTAAAGCGGTACTATGTCTTTGTTTACCATCTGCACTTGGGGGAGAGACCAGCTGCCGGGAAACCTGATTGTGTACTTTTGAGTCTGCCTTGGGCATTGTGTGCGACCTTGGTCCTGGGCCTTTGAAAAATGACCAGAGCAGGGGTTCTGAACCCTTCTGGTATCACGGCCCCTTTTGGCAGGCTGGTAAAGCCTTCTCAGAATCATGTTTTTAAATGCATAAAATAAATTACTTAGGATTACAAGGGAAACCAATTATATTGAAAAATAGTTATCAAAATGAAAAAAAAAAAAAGTTCACAGACTCCAGATTAAGAACCTGGCTTCTAAACTCCTTCCCAGCTTTTAAATCTTTTGATCCTGCAAACCACTAACATTCTGGACTTCCCTAGAATCTCCAGCTCTTGTCTTTTGTCCTCCTATCAGTGGATCTGCTGGGTTCACCAGTTTTACTGATTCCCAAGTGGATTTGTCTTGACAAGCTTCCAGGGGAATGTGGGGCCTGAAATAGGGTTTGCCTTTTTCAAGTACTCAGCTTGAAAGAGAAAAGTCGTTCTTAGAAAAGCCAAGCACAGACAGCCCTCTGCTTGATTGATCACTGACATTTTCAGATGACAATCATTGACATCTAAAGGCGATTTCAGGATGCTACAGCACTTGACTTTTTGTGAGCACTGTTCGGCTGTCCTCTGAAATGGTCTGTCTATAATGCGAAGCAGGAACTGTGTTCACAGGTTCACAGATTTAGAACTGAAAGAGAACTTTCAATTGAAATTGGATTGCCCAAACCAGGGGTTCTTAATCTGGGGTCTATGAACTTGTTTTTTAAAAAGAAGTATTTATTTCCTTTGAAATCTTAATTATTTTATTTTATATATTTAAAAACATCATTCAAAAGCATTACCAGATTGTCAAGTAAGTCCAAGATACAACACAGAAGGGGTTAAGAACCCTTACCTGCTCTAGTCCAACCCCACTCTTCTACAGAGGTAACTGAAAACTAGTGAGGGGGGGAGTGACTTGTTCAAGGTCATGTAGCCCCAAAGCAGTAGAGATAGGATTTGACACTCCCCCACCTCCACTCCTGCCATCCATTTCTTTCTAGGGCACTATCCTTGTGTCTTATGTTGCAGACTTGGCTCACGTGTGGCTTCCTTTAGGAGGCTTTCCCCGATTCTTCCCTGGTTGGAAGTCAGATGGCTACCGCCATCTTTCCTGTTACCCAGAACTGTAGGATCAGAGAGCTGGAAACTACCTTCTAGGTCACTTAGATGAGAAAATGGAGTGATTTGCCCAAAGTCACAAAACTCAGGAAGTGGTAGAGGCACGATTCAAACCCAGGCCCTCTATCTTCAAATCCAGAGCTATTTCTGTTATATTTCGCTGCTTCTCTCCATGTTCAGATCACTTAGACCACTCTATTCACACCTCTCTTATGTACTTCTCATTTTCTATTTTATACTTTCCATTAGATTGTAAGCTCCTTGAGGGCAGACCTTGGGTTTTACTCATCTTTATAATGTAATACTTGTATATAGGAGGTGCTTAATAATTGAATAGTAGAAAAGCAACATAATATAGTGGCAAGAGAATTGCATTTGGAGTTAAAATACCTGGGTTCTTACTTATTGGGTACTTGCTACATGTGTGACCTTGAGTAAGTCTCCTCACTTCTCTGGGTCTTAGTTCGCTCATCTGTAAAATGAGACTAGATGACCTTTAAAATTCCTCAAAGCTCTAAAATCTGATGATCCTAAATGTTTCCTGAATGAATAAACAGTAGTTTCCCATAAAAAGTTTAGCCACTTATTGACCAAAAAAAAAAATGGTGGGGGTGGGGGAAGGGGAGTAAGAAGGCAACAGAGGGAAGTCACTTTAGTGGGAAGAGTATTTGTCTAGCTACCTGGACTCTCCTCCTGGCTGCCTGATCTTGGCCAAATCATTTCCCCTCTCTTTTCCTCAATTTCCTTATCTGTGAAATCGGGGGATTGGAATTGATGATCTCAAAGGCTCCCTCCAGATTTAATGGGCTGTGACTCTCTAAATGCTGAGATGATGATTTACTCCAGCAGATTTTTCTGATATTCCAGGTCAATGGCTGTCTTCTTTTTGCCTATTGACCTCTGTAAAGGGGCTGGAAGCCCCTGTGGACACCCCTGAAGGGCAGCCTGCCAAAGGAAAGAGCAATCCACCATGGGCCATCCTGCTGCTCTGTGTCGTCTCCTTGTCTCTTCACTCCTGTGTGGTATGAGGGCGTGTTATGCTAGCTCAACCTCTACCGGGCTCCTCTACCAGGAATTCCCAGCTCTTCTAGAGATTGAGAAGAATCATTTTTTACCTGAAGTCATTTCTTTCCAGTTCTGATATTTTTTTTCTTCTAAGGCCTCTTCCAATTCAGAAATTGTATATTCTAAGGGTGCTTCCAGGCCTTTTCAATATTTTAGACTCTGACGTCTCACCCAAAACTAACATTCTACTTTGTTCTTTGGTCCAAGATTCCTTCCAGCTCCAACATTCTATGTTTCAAAGTTACTTTCAGGTCTAATATTTCATATTCTAACACATTATGTTCAAATGTCTCTTATTATGTCTAAAATTTTGTGTTCTGTGTTCTATGATCCCAAACAGATCTAACATTCTGTATTCTAAAGCCCCAGCTCTAAGTTTCTTTGAGTGAAGGATAATATGATTGTAGGAAGAAACTGATGCGAGAGGTAAAGTGAAAACCTGAGATACTGAAAGGCAAAGGAAGAGAAATAGGTAAGTTAAGTCCTGAAGGACTGAGAAGGCCAGCTTAGATACTCCTCAAGAAGTTAGACTTTGTCATTTCTCTGTTTCCCCAGGTTCTTGGACAGAGTAGGCACCCCTAAATATTGGTGGAATTCAATTGAATTGAAGAATGCTGAGTCAAAACCCTTGGTAAATTTCATATTGGTAAAGTAAATGGCATAAGACCCTGGGAAGACAGAAACAGTCTATAGGACTGTACAAGAAGCAGGCAGAACTGGGTGCAGTCAAGGGGCAGGAAACCCAAAGGTCGTGTCTAGTCCTAATATCTGGGAACAGAACTGAAACTAGGGAAGTTGTCTGGAGCTTTGGCTCAGGGTGTTGAATTTTGAGATCCATGACCCCCCCCCCCCCATATCACTAGCTTTGTTAGCAAGAATAATTCACTAAAATGGGAAGCCACCTGATGGTGGGTTGGAGTGGGCCATTCTTTCCTCCAGCCTAGTCCCTTATGTACTGGATGGTGACCTGAGATTCTCTCTCTTCTGCATTCTTCCCAATCCCTTCAGCTGAAGGCATCTGTCCTTCCTACTGCTTGCCTTGGGGGATGGTTGTGTTACTTTCCTCAGGCCCCCAAGTTCCTAGTTTTGTCTCAGTAAAATTTGCACTGCTCTGTAAGATAGGCCAGAGTGGGGGCTTTCCGTGATCACTGCTAGAAGCTTTGTATGAGTCTTAAGAGTGATTGCCTGAATCACTGCTGACATCCAGCTTTCCCTTCATTAGCTATAAACAATTAATTCCCCATGGAACATAATGGAATTTGGCTTCCAAACTAGCTAACTTCAGCAAATATGATCCCAAAGAGAGACCAAATGAAAGAAATATTTCATGGAATTTTAGAAGAGATTTTAGGGGTCATCTAATCCAATTCCCTGCCTCATGTTGGTCATCTAACCTTGTTTGAATACCTCCAGTGACAAGGAGCTCACTACCTGCCTCAAGAGATAGTCCTTTCCATATTTGGACAGTTTGCTTTATTTTTTTTTACTGAACCTCTCAATAATTTCCACCCATTGGTCCTAGGCTTGTTTTCTGAGTCCAAGCTCTCTCTGTCCTTCTTCAGATGAATAATACTAACATGTTTCTATCTCACTTTAAGGTCTACAAAATGCTTCCATCACAACAATCCTGGAAGGTAGGGACAATAGTTATTATTGACCTTACACTTGGTTAGGCCACAGTTTCCTCATCTGTAAAATGAGGAGGCTGGACTAGATGGTCCCTTAGATCCAGGTGAATCGGAGACACTGAGCAGGTAAGCAGCCTGCCTGCCCCTCCTCTGCTGGAGACCAGACATCCCCAGACCCTCCCACTGTCTTTCTTATGCCACCCTTCCTCACCATCCTTCCTTTCCTTGCTCCAGCCTGTTAAAGTGAAACTCAGGGTACAGTCAGAGGATGGCTACTTCCTATGATGATGACATGAGACTCTTAAGAATGTAGCTTATGCTTATGGAAGAGATTGTTGATAAATCAAAATAAATTAGTTAAAATAAAATAAAATAAAATAAGGAGGCTAAAAAAATATAAATGCTTATTAACTCAAAAAAATGTAGCTTATGACATTTCTTTTTACTGACTGAAGGTGGTTTGGATTTTTCCTCCAAATCCTTTAAAAGAAGATTATCAGGATTATGCAGAGGTAAGAAGCTTCCCACCTAGTGTTGGTTGTAACCCAGACTTTGTTCTCTTTCTAAAACTTTCTTTGCTGCTCTCCTGCCTGCCCAGGATTTTGTGTGGCAAGTGGAGGTGGGGGTGGAGTGGGGAAAACAGCATTTAATAAGCACCGACTATATGCCAGATACTGTGCTGAGAGCTTTCACAAATATTATCTCCTTTGATCCCTGCAGTAACCCTGGGAGGGAGGTGCAAAGACTGCCAACAGAACCATGGACACTTCTGCTCCACCTCTTCTTTTTATCAATGAGGAAACTGAAGCCCAGGGAACTGAGTTGACTTGTCCAAGGTCACACAGATAGTAAGAGTCAGAAAGGGGAGGAGAGGAAGAAGAGGGGTGAAGGGAACAAGAATTTATTAAGTGCCTACTGTGTGTCAGACACTGTGCTAAGTGCTGTACGAGCATTATCTCATTAGTTTTGAACACTACTCCTCCTCTGAATTCAAAGCCAGAGTCTTTTCTCCCTTTACCGGAGGTAGACCATCCTTGGAGGCTTTCCATTTTGGGGGGCCCTGATGAAACTTGTGTTTCATCGGCTTAACCTTGGAGAAAATAGGGTCATGGGTGAATGAATGAATGAATGAATGAATGAATGAATGAATGAATGAAAAGGAATTCATTAAGTGCTTACTACGTGCCAAGCACTGGGGGATCCAAATACAAATAAGCAAGATGATCCTTGCCCTCAAGGAGCTTCCATTCTAATGAAAGAAGGTCGGAGTAAGGAAGCCAAAAAAGAGGGGGTAGGGGAAAGTGGTTCCAAATAAGGTAAAAACTCATCAATCAGAGTTTTGTTGTTGCTGTTCAGTCCTTTCAGTGTCCTTGGAGTTTTCTTGGCAAAGATACTGGAGTGCTTTGCCATTTCCTTCTCTAGCTTATTTTACAGATGAGGAAACTGAGGCAAACAGGGCTCAGTGACTCGCTCAGGGTCACACAGCTAGTAAAAGTCTAAAGCTGGATTGGACCTCAGGTCGTCCTGACTCCAGGCCTGGTGCTTTACCCACTGTTCCACCTAGCTGCCCAGTCAGAGTTTAGATGAACGGAATAGAATTTTAGTGGACTATATGTCTGTTGAGGGAGGTATAGATATACCCCTGCCCTGTGCCCTAAAGACACACATTGAGAGAGAACCTTGAGCTCAGTTCAGAAACCTCTGGGTCTAAGACTTGCCACAGTATAGAGACAGCTGATGGTGAAGTGGAGAGAGTACTGGGCCTAGAGTCAGGAAGACCAGAGTTCAAATCCTACCTCAGAAACTTACAAACCGTGTGATTCTGGCCAAGTCATTTAATGTCCACGTAGTTCAGTTTCTTCAACTATAAAATGGGGATAATAACGGCACATATCTCCTGAACAAGTACCTTGTTCAGGTACTTGCTGGCTCTATGACTGTGAGCAAGGCACTTAATTTCCATCTGTCTCAGTTTCCTCTACTGTAAAATGGGGGAAATAATAGCACCTACCTCCTAGAGTAGTTGTGAGAATAAAATGAGATATTTGTAAAGTGCTTTGCAAACCTTGAAAGTGCTTTATAAATGCTAGATGTTATAATCATATAAGACTTTTAATAAATATGTATATTTGAATATCAGGGAATTCTGCTCTGAATGGCATAGAGGCCTTTGGTTTTTATTTCATGAGTGACATCACATGTGTTACAGTAAAGGCTCTGTCTAGTAGAGAGCACTTCTCCAAAGAGCATCAATGCCTTGTTTCCGTTTCTTTCATTTTGAACCCATGAAGTGCCAACACTTCCGTATGCAAAAGACAGAAATCAAGCACTGTCCATGAACACACAGCTCCGTCCCAAATGCCTTTGCTCAGCTCTGTTTTGTCTCCAACAGACAAAGGATATGAACAAACAGTTCACAAAAGAGCAAACATGAAGGGTAAATAAAGGATTTCAGTCAGGATAATGGTAATAAGTATGATTATTATAGCCAACATTTGTATAGTGCCTACAGTATGCCAGGCACAGTGCTAAGTCACTATGATGATGATGTGGAGATGCCCCCCCAACTTGTTTTCTTGAGTTGCCCTATTTCCCAAGATGAAGCCCCCCTGAGCTAACATAATTTGCCACTTTCAACTGCAGCTGAACTCTCAGTGTGCCCTTGAGAGTCCAATTAGCTGCACGACAGGCACCAGTCAGCCTAGCTAGCATTTCTGTAGTGTCAGGCACTAGGCTAAGCACCATAATAATAATAATAATAGCTAACATATATGTAGCAGTACTATATATCAGACACTGTGCTGAGCACTATAATAATAATTAATAATAATAGCTAGCATTTATATAGCACTTACTAGGTGCCAGGCAGCATTATGCTAATAATAGCTAGAGTTTATATAGCACCTGCTGTGTGCCTGTCACTATGCTAAATAATAATAGCTAGTGTATCTAAAGTACCACTATGTGCTAGGCAGCATTATGCTAGTAATAGCTAGCATTTACATAGCACCTACTATGTGCTAGACACTATGCTAAATGATAATAGCTAGCATGTCTATAGCACCTACTATGTACTACTCTGTGCCTGGCGCTGCGCTGAGCATTGTACAAATATTATTTCATATGATCCTCACAATAACCCTGGGAAGTAGGTGCTGTTATTACTTCTGTTTTATGATGAAGAAATTGAAGCAGACAGAGGTTACGTGACTTGCTCAAGGTCACACAACTAGTATATGTCTGAGATCAAATTCAAACTCATGTCTTCCTGACTTCAAGCCTAGAACTCTATCTGCTGTCCTATTTGGCAGCTTTTAAAATGCCTAACCTCACTAATAATTAAAACTATTTATTTAAAACAATTTGTGTATAAGGTTTTACTGAATAGCAATGAAATGTACAAAAAAAAAAAGGGTTTTGCCCCTACCTAGATCAATGATTTCATTGGTGTGGCGAACTCCCTGGTGGGGAAACTCTATCCATTGATGCAGATTGGTAATTCCTCTATAACTGGCGGTCTTAGAAATTTGTCTAGAGCCTTTCTTTGTATCTAATAGTGTCCAGTACACAGCAAGCACTTAGTAAATGCTTATTGACTGACTTAGGGTCTAAATGATATCTTTTTTACTCCAAGGCTGACTCTCTTTCTACTACACATACTACTTCTTTCAAAAGTAAGTATAAATGATCAAACACAGTGTGGGTGGGGCTGTGAGGAAACTACTCATACACTATGGGTAGTATTGCAAATTGTACAATCTTTTCTTTAAAGTAATCTAGCAATACTATACAAGAGTCATAAAAGTGGCCGTAACCTTTGACTTAATCATGCTACTGGGAATTTATCCCTAGGAAAAATTTAGAAGTTTAAAAGATGTTTTTATTAACAATCTTTACAATGGTGCTGTATTTAATACTGGAAAAACTAGAAAAAGCATAAAATCCCAATAATGAAGAGCGGCTGAATAGATTGAGGTCCATTGATACGATGGAGCCAAAGACTATGGAAAGATCTGTGTGAAATAATACCAAGTGAGAAAAGCAGAATTTCAAAGACTTCTTACACACTGGCCACAACTATCTCCTTCCTAAGAAAAAAGAAAGGAAGAAAGGAAAAGAAAAAGAAAACAAAGTCTTAGAATTTCAGAGCAAAATCTTTAGTCCAACTCCCTCATTATACAGATGGGAAAACTGAGGTCTAGAGAAGAAAATAACATATCCAAGGCACATAGGTAGTTAGAGGCAAAGCCAAGACTGGACCCCAGGCCTCTTTGCCCTCACTCAAGTGTTCTTTCCACTGTGTTTATATACATACATGAATTTCAAATATAAGGGTAGGAATGGTTCATAGTGTAAATTATTAAATTGCTGTGGCCAGAAAATTAATGGAGGCCATCCATCTACTGAGGTAGAATATAGGTATTCACACTGATCATAGAAATCAGGAGCCAGGGATCTTCTGAAGTATTGTAACATGTTAAGTTCCCATTAATTCATGTCTTTACAACATTACTTTTCTTTTTTGGGGCAAGACAATTAAGTGACTTACCCAGGGTTGCGCAACTAGTAAGCGTCTGAGGCCACATTTGAACTCAGGTGCTCCTGACTCCAGGGCCAGTGCTCTCTCCACCATGCCACCTGGCTGCCCCTTACAACATTACTTTTCATTGTGAAGTTGACTTAAAATAATTTTTATAATTATTATCAAATTCCTCCTCAGAACCTCCATTTAAAAAGTACCCAACTTGCCATGCTTATTTCTAACTGAGCTCAGCTCCTGACACCCCTGACCACATCTTCACTTTGCTTCTATAAGGGGACCTTCCCTTTCCTCTCCTGCTTTTCATCTCCTTTTTAATGTATTGCTTTCCTTTATTAGAATGTAAGCTTTTTGAGGGCAGAGATGATCTTTGTTTCTGTATATGCTTTGTATCCCTAACATTTAGCACAGGCCTAGAACATAGTAAGTGCTTAATAAATGCTTCCATCTATCTATCTATCTATCTACCTATCTATCTATCTATCTATCTATCCATCCATCCATCCATCCATCCATCCATCCATCCATCTATCCATC
>NW_020945064.1:13983858-13984077 GCF_900497805.2 Vombatus ursinus | reverse complement strand
ATCCATCCATCCATCCATCCATCTATCCATCCATCTATCCATCCATCTATCCTTCCATCTATCTATCTATCCATCCATCTATCCTTCCATCTATCTATCTAGCTGTCTGTCTATCTTTCTATCTATCCATCCATCTATCCTTCCATCTATCTATCTATCTATCTATCTATCTATCTATCTATCTATCTATCTATCTATCTATCTATCTATCTATCTATC
>NW_020945064.1:13852855-13983848 GCF_900497805.2 Vombatus ursinus | reverse complement strand
ATCTATCTATCTATCTATCTATCTATCTATCTATCTATCTATCTATCCATCTATCCTTCCATCTATCCTCCCATCTATCTATCTGTCTGTCTATCTATCTACCATTCTATCCATTCACCCATCTATCCTTCTATCTATCTATGTATCTATCTATCTGACTGTCTGTCTATCTATTTATCCATCTAGCCATCTATTCTTCTATCCATCTGTCAATTCATCCATTTGTCTATCCTTCTATATATACATCCATCCTTCTATCATCCATCCATCTAATATCTGTTTATCCACCCATCTATCCCTCTATCTATCCATAATCCATCCATTTATCCTTCTATTCATCCATCCATCCATCCTTCTATCCATCCATCTATCTATTATCTATCTGTCTCTGTCATTTAAAGGAGGCAGGTAGTATAATGGGAAATTCACTCAACTTGGAGTCTGAAAGACCTGATTTCAGATTCTACCACACACATTTACTGGTTGTGTAATCATGAGCAATTCCTTTAACCTCTCTGTGCCTCAGTTTCCTCATCTGTAAAATGAGGGGGTTGGATTTGATGTCTCTAAGGTGCCTTTCAGCTCAAAATCTATGATCCTATGATAAAGAAATTCCAAATGAAAGGAGGTTTCTAAGTGCAGAATATCTATTCTTGGCTAATGTCAAGCATAAGTAGGAAGAAAGGATGGAAGCAAAATTAGTGAAAAAAGATCTAGACTGGAAGGTCAGGAGAATTGGATTTAAGTCTCAGCTCTGCTGCTTCTGAGCTGTGAAACCTTGTACAAGTTACTTCTCTTGGAAATTCCATTTCCTCACAGGGATTTGTTTGACTAAGTGATTTCTAAGGTCCTTTCCAGATTTTACACTCTGGGTTCCTGGTGATTCTCCAAGAATGGATGAGGGAGATCTGTGGAGACAGATTAGGGTCGAGGTGATGGGGGAAGGAGCTTGAGCAAAGGCACCCACAAAGAATATCTTATAGAGTGCAAAGAAAGGAGGGGCAGGTTTAAAGGGGATAAAAACAGGGAAAATGAGAGGGGGCTTCTGGAAAAATCATCAAAACTCACAGAGCTGAAGGCAAAGCTGCAAATAATCACAGAGTTCATTGTGGGATTGTTTCAGAAGTCAAGGAAAAGTGAGGAAAGAGGGAAATTCCAAATGTCTTGTGTTGTTGTTATTCAGTTGTTTCAGTTGTGTCTGACTCTTGGTGACCCCATTTGGGCTTTTCTTGACAAACATCCTGAGTCATTTGCCATTTCTTTCTCCAGCTCATTTTACAGATGAAGAAACTAAAGCAAACAGGGTGAAGTGACTTGCCCAGGGTCAAACAGCTAGTAAGTATCTGAGGCAGGATTTGAACTCAGGTCTTCCTGACTCCAAGCTCAGCACTCTATCCACTGTGCCAAGTAGCTATCCACAAAGGTGGGGAGGGAGGAAAGATATAGATATAAGTATGAAACCACAAATCCTTGGAATTGTTAAATTATGAATTACTTTGTCTCTGGAGGAAGGGTGACTGGATAAGAGATCCATGCAGAGCTATAACTAGTCACAAATGTGCCTAGGGTAAATCCAGTTGAGTAGCTGTGGAGGGTACCTTCAAAGGACAGTTGAATCATGAATGCTTCTGTGTCCCAGCGAGTCTCATTTTTGCCCACATGAAAGTTGCGGGGGAAGGTGCCAGAGGTCCTGTGTATCCATCCATCCTTCCATCCATCCATCTATCTATCATCTATCTGCCTCTATCATTTAAAGGAGGCAGGGAGTATAATGGGAAATTCACTTGACTTGGAGTTTGAAAGACCTGGTTGTGTGAGATCGTGAGCAAGTCCCAGAAGAGGGCTTTCACAATGATGGAACCCTGGGAGTAGCAGCCCAGGGACACCTGGGCTGCCACTGGAGAACTTCGAGGTGAGGTGAGAGGACGGCAGGTATCTTGGAGAGGAAGTCTGCACCCATGTGGAAGAAAGATACCCATTCCCTGCTGATGTCACCATGGGCAAAAGCTCCATTTGTCCCGCACCAGAAATAGTTTTCCACGCACAAGGTTATTTTGTAATTCAACTTTTTAATGGTTCAGTGGTAATAAAGATCAAGGGACCAAGAATTGGGGAATAAGCTTAAAATTCCATCTGCGATGGGTAAATTCCATCTGGTCTACTGTGAAGGGAGCCCGCCAATGAAATGAAGAGATAGCAGAAATTAAAAAGAGTGCAAAGTGGATTTTTGAAGAGAAAGGCAGAGTTAAAACAAAGGTGAAGGTCCCTGGGGTAAAGACACATAGTGCAGTTAATAACAAAATTGAGACTTGAAACTTTTGCTAGATTGCCACCCTGTCTGTCTCCCATTATGCCCTAATAACCCCCATCTCCCCCCAGGCTGCTCCTAAGAATAAAGGCTTTCATTTTTAAATGATCCCAGCAATGTCATAGTTGGTTCAATGAATATTTATTGAGTTTCTGCCATGGGCAAAGAGCCCTGTGTTCAGTGTTGGGGGACATAGAAAAAGGAATTTAAAATAGTTCCTATTTTATTTTAATTTTAATTCATTCATTCATTTATGTTGAAGATGGAGTTTCCCTCTCTTACCCAGACCTGCTCATTTCCTACTTGGGTTGGTTTGCCCCTTCTTAATCTACCTGGCAGAGCCCTGCTCCTGGGCACTTGCCATCTTAATGCCAAACTTAGTGCCTTGTGTACTGCAGCTCAAAACTCCTGAGTTCAAGAGATTCTCTAGCTTCAGTTATTCCAGGTGCTGGAATTACAGGTGTGCCCCTTATCTTCAAAGAGCTTGAAGCCTAATCATGGAGATCACATAGACCTTCAGGGAAAAAGATAGCTAACAGTACCTCTGTGGGCCTCAGTTTTCCCATCAGTGAAATAAGGAGATTGGATCGAATGGTTTCAAGTTCTCTATGAGTCCAGGACTTTGAATGGCACAGATATTTAGTTTATCATTACGACTGAGAAGGTCTGGGAAGGCTTCCTATAGGATGAGAGAAGGAAGAGGAAGGGAAGGAAGGAAGCAGGGAAAGAGGGAAGAAAGGATAGAAGAAGGGAAAGAAGGAAGAAAGGAGGGAAGGAAGGAAAGAAGGAGGGAAGGAAGGAAAGAAGGAAAGAAAGAGGGAAGGAGGGAAGAGGAAAGGAGAGAGGGAAAGAGGGAAGGAAGGAAATGAAGGAAGGATAGAAGGAAAAAAAGGAAAGAAGGAAAGAGGAAGGGAGAAAACATTTAATAAGCCTTTACCTACTGTGTGTCAGGCACCGTGCTGAATGCTCTACAAATATTGTCTCATTTGATTCACCTGGGAGGTAGGGGCTATTGTTATCCTCATTTTACAGATGAAGGAGCTAATACAAAGAAAGGTTAAGTGACTTCCTCAGGGTCACACAGCTTATATGTATCTGAGGCAGGTCTTCCTGACTCTAGGCCCAGTGTGCTATCCACTGTAACTCCTAGCTGGCCTTTGCCTTAGAAGATGAGTGTGATTTGAATTTGGATGAAGAGAACAGAGGGGAGGGGACTTTGAGTCAGGGGGAAGAACTTTATTAAAGTAAAGAGCTAGGAATCTTCTGGAGTGAGTCACCAGTTAAGGAAGAAGATAGATATAGAAAAAGAGTGGAATTTTAAAATGTACACATATATGTAAATATGAATGTATGTAAATATGAAACATACACATGTATGTAAATGTGAATTTCCACAGAAAAGAGTGGAACTAAAATATACACATGTATGTAAATATGAAAATATACACATGTATGTAAATATGAATGTATGTGTATACACACATATGTACACGTGCACATACATATACCTATACATGGCTGGAAAGGTAAGTTGGGACCAGATTGAGGGTAGCCTTGAATGCCGCACTAAGGAATTTTATCCCTTAGCCATGGGGAGCCACTGAAGACTTTTGAATTGCAGAGTGACATGCTTTTTATTAGAAAGCTTAATTCATGACCCATTTTGATGCTCTCTTGTATTTTTCACGGACCAAGCATTTTGATGCTCTCTCAGTGACATAGGACTACAGGAGCTTAGATGTAGAGCTAGAAAGGACTTTAGAGGCCCCCCCATTTGTCAGATGAAGAAACTGAGGGCCCAGGGAGGTGAGGGGACTTGCCCAGGATCATCCAGGTACTAGGTGTCAGAGGCAGGACAGCTATCAGGATCCTGTTTTGTCTATACCTCACACTCAAATCAGGGAATTCTCTCTGGTCCTCAGGAAAAATCACTGGCCTTCTACAAGAAAAGGAGCTTCCTGCACTGCATGGGCATGAATGTAAATCTGCTGGTTTCAGGTTCCAAAGGCAAGATCTGCAAAAGAATTCATTTGTTCTTGAGACAAGTCATCCGGCTGCCTTGAAAATGGTCAGTGCAGGGCCTCTTCCCCAGGGAGGTTCCTCTGAATTTTGCAGGAGATGGGGGAGTGGCTGAGCAGAGTCCGAGCTCGGAATCCGCGTATCAGTGCGTGACTTTGTTCTGCGACCTTGTGAGAATCATCTGATTGCTCGACGCTGCAGTTTCTTCATTTGTAAGAAAGAGGAGCTGGGGCATCAAGAATTTTAGATCTGTAAGGGACCTTAATTTGAGATTTTATAATCTTGCTTCCCAATAGGTTCATGGATTTGGAGCAGCAAGAGGCTCACCTCATACAGTGGGTAGTGTTGGCCTTGGAGTGAGGGAAACCTGAGGTTCAAATCTTCCCTCAGGCACTTACCAGTTAAGGGACCCTGGACAATTTTCAGTCTCAACCTCTCAGCCTCAGTTTCCTCCCCTGTAAATTGGAGATAACAACAGCACTTGCCTCCCAAGGTTGTTGGGAGAATCAAGTGAGATAACTTGCGTAAAGTACTCTACAAAATTTCAAGTGCTGAATAAATGCTAGTTATCATCATTGAACCCCACCATTTGGTAGGCCCAAGAAGGATAAGTGACTTATCCAAGGTCACATGGATAGTAAGTGGCAGAGTTGGGTCTCAAACTCTGGCCTTCTGACTCCTAATCTTCCCAACTATACCACATTAATAATAACCTAATAATTAGTTTAATAATTAATAGTAACCTAATAATTAATGGATTTAAAAGTTAGAAAGGTATGAATATAGTGGCAAAAGTATTGTATTTGGAGTCAGAGAAATAATCACTTTCCCTCTCTGGGCATCAGTTTCTTTCTCCATAAGATAAAGAGGTTGAACAAGATTATTTCCAAGGTCCTTTCCAGCTCTTAAAGTCCATAGATTTACAATCTGGTTCTGCCACTTACTACTTATGGTGTTGTTCAGTCATGTCTGATTCTTTGTGACCCCTTTTGGGGTTTTCTCGGTAAAGATACTGGAGTGGTTTGCCATTTCCTTCTCCGGTTCATTTTACAGATGAGGAAACTGAGGCCAACAGGGTTAAGTGACTTGAGCGAGGCTGGATTTGAACTTGGGTCTTTCTGACTCCAGGCCCAGTGCTCTATCCACTGGGCCACCAGCTGCCTCATGCTTGGACAAGTTCCTTCTCCTTCCTGAGCTTCTGTTTTCTCCTCTGTTAAGTGAGAGGTTTGAACCACATGATCTCTATAGACTATGATCCCAATGGCCAAGTGCCATATACAAATACATGAAGGAAATGCCCTTTCAGCATCATGGGGAGCTCCTGGTGTGAGGGCTAAGGGACTTACCAATGGTCACATGGCTAGGAAGTGTCAGAGGTGAGATCCTTCCTTGCCCCAAGCCCAGTGCTTTATCTATCACACCTATTTGCTGTTATACTATAGAAATGCACGATGTTTGGTTTCTAGTACTGGAGACTCCAAACTGCAGAACTTAGCCTGTTTTGTTCATATACTTTGTAACAGCCACAAGGATTTGTTTTTAAAAAGGAATGCACTATTTCGGTGGCCCTGGCTGAGGCAGCTAACCGGGACTGGGTGCCAGGAGACCTGAGCCCTAATCCTGGCTTTGCTGCTAATGAACTAAATGACCTTCCACAAATCATTGACTACATCAGAGCCTGCTTTTCTGAAATCCATTCATCTTCTTTTCCTTTACTGCGTTTCTCCTCCACGCCAATCTTTAATGAAGGTGGCCTTTTAAAAATTGGGAATTGTACATAATCATAAGGACCAATATGGAATGAATCTAAGTGTAACCGACGCTTAGAGCAGATTTTCAGTGGATGCAGCAAGTCATCTTGGGAGATTTTCTTCAAAACTGATATCATCGGAAAGAGAACACGGAGTGCAAGGGGAATATCTGATTTTTCTATGTACATTTATAGATGTTCATGAAGGATCTGAAGTTGTCTTCAACTCTCAGACTGTTGCACCATGTATAGTTTTATTTCAAGTCATAAATTACATTCCCTGGCTCTGAATTTCTACCTGAACAATAACATAGACATGCTTCTGGGCAGTACACCTTTCCCTCTGTCTCTCTCTTCTCTCTGTCTCTGTCTCTCTCTCTCTCTTTCTCCTTTCCTTCTTTCTCTCTCTATGTCTCTGCCTCCCTCTCTATCTCTGTCTGTCTCTGTACTACTCCCTCCCCCTTCTGTCTCTCCCTTCTCCCTGTCTCTCTCTGTCTCCCCATTTCTGTCTGTCTATCTCTGCAGTCCATATGAAAATATGTTTCATTAGATGGGATGTACAGTGATGCTGCCATTCAGAAACTGCCTCTGGAGTCAGAGGAGATGGATTCAAACACCACCTCTGAAACTTATCTGTGGCACCTTGGGCAAGTCATCTAACTTCCTTTGGTCTCAGTTTCCTCATCTGTAAAATGAGGGGCTGGGACTGACTGGCCTTTGAGGTCCTTTCCAGCTGTAGTTTTAGGATCTCATTATCTTATGGACTCGATGGACACAAGTGTTAAAAAAAAAAAAAGCAGCATAGTCACCAAAGGAAAAGGGATCTTAGGGCATAGAATGTGACAATACCAAATGTCAGAACTGGGAGAGACATTAGAGATTCTCTTGTCTAGCCTCCTCATTTTGTGGATGAGGGGACAGATGCCCAGAGAGAAGCAGGGACTGGCCCAAGGTCTCACAGCACTTAAGAATTCAAATTTTAATTTACCTAATTCCGTTGATCTTTTATACATGACGTTTGGTTTCTAGTACTGGAGACTCCAAACTGCAGAACTTAGCCTGTTTTGTTCATATACTTTGTAACAGCCACAAGGATTTGTTTTTAAAAAGGAATGCACTATTTCGGTGGCCCTGGCTGAGGCAGCTAACCGGGACTGGGTGCCAGGAGACCTGAGCCCTAATCCTGGCTTTGCTGCTAATGAGCTAAATGACCTTCCACAAATCATTGACTACATCAGAGCCTGCTTTTCTGAAATCTATTCATCTTCTTTTCCTTTACTGCGTTTCTCCTCCACACCGATCTTTAATGAAGGTGGCCTTTTAAAAATTGGGAAGCAATATGTCATTCTGCACCAAATAAACTGTATCAGGGACATAGTTACTTCTGAAGGAAGCTCTTTGGTTAGAGGAATAGCATGATAAATTGCTTGGGTTTTCTATTGTTGTTTGTGAATATCCTTTTTATGAATTCAGATTAGAATGTCTCAGTATTTCGAGTCACATGATATTGAGTGGAGTGAAAACTTGTTTATAGATAGAAGCTAATCAATCAATTGGCAGGTAGTGACTAAGTGCCTACTATGTGCCAGGCACTGTGTTAGGTGCTCCTGGGGAGAAAAACATAAAGAATGAAACAATATCTACTAGAAGAGAACTTAGATTCTAATGAAATGACCCTGGACTAAACGGGGACCTGGCCTCTAGTTCCAACATAGCCATTTATTAGATGTGTGACCTTGGGGCAAATCGCTTCCTTCTTTAGGACTCAATTTCTTCTTATGCAAAATGAGGAAGGCTAGAACAGGTGGTCTCCAAGTTCTCTCCCAGCCCCCATATTCTGTGTTCTAATCTCCCTTCCAATTCTGACATTCTATGGTCTAATGTCCCTTCCAGCCCTGCCATCCTATGTTCTAATGTCCCTTCCAGCCCTGCCATCCTATGTTCTAATGTCCCTTCCAGCCCCGACATCCTATGTTCTAATGTTCCTCCCAGCTCTGACATTCTATCATTTTATGATTCTCTATATGCCTCTTACTAACCTATATATAAAATATGCCCTGGGAAACTATTGTTTGTGATTCTTGGACGGAATGTTTGAGATTGTTGGTTTGTCTAAATTCTAAGCAGCTCTTCTCTGCCCACCCACACACATGTGACAAACAAGCCCGTTTCATAATATCAACGATACGTAAACTGTTCGATGGCTGAGAGGTGAAAGGGACTTACCCTGTCTTCTTCAGCCCTTAGGTCCGGCATCGTGCTGACACAGAGGCTTATGGCCGTCGTGGCCACAAAGAGGACAGAGAGGCAGGCAAACACCTTCCCCGGAAGCCCCGATTGCGGGTTTTCCACCATGTCCCTAAGGTGGCTCATAAAGAGCCCCCATCGTGTGTCCTCCGTGGAGATGCCGGTGGCCTCCTTCTGCCGGTGCAGCTCCTCGTCCTTCTGGACCTCGGCCAGCTCTTCCAGCTTCTGCCGGAGCTTTCTCAAGCAGCATTTCTCGAGGTTGGACTCCTCGACCCCCCAGTACCTCAGCTCCTCCTTAAAAGACAAGGCACACATCTCCCGTAAAAGCACGAGTTTCCCGGCTGCCAGAAAGCTGACGATCATCCCGAAAGCACTGGGGCTCCTGTCGAAGAAAAACTCCTGGCTGTCTTCATCATAGTCGTCGCAGAGCTGGGCGATCTCCTCGTGGTTCCTGCAGAATTTCAGCCTGCTCAGGCGAGTCAGGGGGAACTCGTCTAGCGTGCTCCAAGGTAGAAGGTACTTGTTTCCACCAACGTTGACGATGATCTCCCGCTTAAGATCAACGGTCAGGAACTGGTCTGGATGGACGACTTTCCGGGCCCTTTGGTAGTAGAGTCCTTTGATGGAAGAAGCCCGGACTGGACAGTGTGAGACCTGATCCAGAGAGCTCCAGGACGCATAGCAGCGGTCACCTTCGCTGCCGCCGCCTCTGGAAAGCATCGGCATCTCTGTGGGAGTCTTTGGAGAGCCACCACAGCTGGATTATAGTGGGTTTGTCTGTCGTCCAAAGGAAGAAAGAAAGTGGGAGACAGAGTGAAAGAGAACAGAGGGGACAGGGTGGTGGTGGTGGTATAGAAAGAGTGAGGGTGAAGGAGAAAAGGAGCAAGAGGAATGAAAGAGAAAGTAGAGTGAAAGGCGAAGAGGGGAGGAGAGAGTGAAGAAGACAGAGTGAAAGAGAGAGGGGGTAGAAAGAGAGAGGAAAGAGGGGGGAAAGAGTGAAAGAGAAAGAAAGGAGAGAGTGAAAGAGCAAGAGGGAAGGGGAAGGGAAAGAGAGAAAAGAGAAAGGAGAGGGGAGAGAGAGAGGGAGGGAGAAGGAGAGAAAAAGAAAGAGAAGAGAAAGAGGAGAGGGAGAGAGAGTGAAAGAGAGGAGAGAGAAAGGGAGAGAGAGAGAGAGAGAGAGAGAGAGAATTGTGTTTGGATAGCATGTCATAAGACTATTGATTTGGAGTTGGAAGAGACCTTAAGAGGCTAACTAGTCCACCCACCTCCCCATTTTTACATGAGAAAACTGAGGCCCAGAGAAGCTAACTTCACAGAATCATATATCTAGAGCTGAAAAGGACTACAGTGGCCATCTAGCCCAAACTCCTTCATTTTATAGATGAGGAAACTGAGTCCTATAGATGGCTAAATGACTTATCCAAGGCCTCACAGACAGTAAGCACAGAGTCAGGATTTAAACCCAGGTCCTCTGACAAACTCAGCATCCTTTCTGTGGTACTATATGCTACCCTCTCAAATTTGTGGCCTCCCCAAATCCTGGTTCTGCTACTTTTTAGCTGTGTGACCTTGGACAAATTGTTCAATCTCTCTGGGCATCAGTTTCCTCTTCCATAAAAGGAGTGAGTTAGACTTTATACCCTCTAGGGGATGTCCATTCTAGCTTCCATGACCCTACGACTCCTAGACAGCAGGAAAAGTGAGCCTTGTGGTTTTATACAAAAGCCACAATTACCTTGCCTTTAATGGCCCTGAACAAAACATACTTTGGGTCTATCCTTGCTTTCCATCCATCTCCACGCCCTCTCTAGTCCTCAGTTTCTTCTTCTGTAATATTGAGGGGAGAAGCAGTGTTGGGTTCCATGTTCTCTAAGGCCTCTTTGGAAAGAGCCTTGCATTTGGAATCTTCGGAGTCACCTCAAATCCTGCGTGACCTTGAGTAAGTCTCTTAACCTCTATGAACCTCAGTTTCTTCCTTTGTAGCTTGGGGACTTTGTAGGTCTGGTATTTTATATTCTCAAGTCCCTTCCAGTGCTGACATTCTATCCTTCAAGGCCCTTTCCATCCTGAACACTCTACGATTAAAGGATGCTGTAGAGAAGCCTGGGACCCCTGTGGGCTGGGGGTCATTAGGGAAGATTTTCTTGGTAAGAATTAGGACTTGAGCTGGGGAGCCCTTAAGGGATAGGAAGGATCCAGAGCAGCAAAGAGAATGGGGGAGGACATTCTAGGTGGGTGGAATACAGAGTGGGAGAAAGCACTGGGTTTGGAATCAGAAGACCTGAGCTTGAAAGCCAGTCGGCAGTTTCTGCCTCCTGTATGAGCTTGGGCATATCACTGAACTCATCTGGGCTTCGGTTTCCTCATTTGTCAATGAAGGGACTGGACTCGATCTCCAAGGTTCCTTCGAGCTCTTGGTCCCCCGCTCCTATGGCTCTGACCATTTCAACATCACTACTAGCTGTTAAGGCCAGTTAGAAAACTCCAACACCTTGTTAGCTTTGCCAGTGGGGTGGACACATCTTTAACGCTTCCATTGCGACTACTTTCATTTAGTCTTCCTTTAAATGCTGCCCACATCTGCTAACCCCTAGCTATGTGACCTTGGACAAGTCCCCTTGGTTCTCTGGGCCTCAGCTTCTTCTTTTATAAAATGAAAGGGTGACGTTTAGCACAGTGCCCGGCACATAACAGGCATTTGAATAAATGCCTTTTGGCTATTTGACAGACTGGGTTGAATGGTCTGCCCGGTCCCTTACAGCTCTGACAAGCTATGATTTTACCTTGTTGACTCAGTATGAGTGCATTACATTATTATTCAGCATGCAGTTTTGTTTCCAGTTTTATACACAATTTCAGGAGCCCTGTGACCACGTTATGGGATAGTCCTTCCAAGCCGGCATCATTTGTAAAACTGCCCACAGCCTCAGAATCCAAAATGCACCTCAATAGAGAAAGAAACTCCATAGCCTAAGAGAAATAAAAGTTCCTCCCTTTTCCGGCATCAGCTGGATTTCTGGTTGACATGGAGCAGCTTGATTCTGGCCCATGTATTTCATGCTTACACGTTATACGTTTTCTCCCAATACCCTGCTTTTATCGCCACATCCATATTTTATGGCCAATAACTAAATGCAGGTGAACCACACTCAAGAGAAGTGTGTTCTTACGCAGAGTATGAAAGAACCTCAGAGCCCTAGAGCTAATCTATCCCCTTCACTGTACAAAGGAGGGAATTAAAGTCCAAAGACACCCGAGGCCATGCAGTAAATTAGCAGCAGAGCCCCTGTGGAAACCTGGCCCCTGACTCATTAGCCAGGGATCCTGCCATCATGCATTCACTGCAGAAATCCCCCTTGGAAATTCAGTTTCCATTTATTGACACCCTTCTTTGTTCCTCCCTCCCCCCCCAATTTGGCAAGCAAAGCCAGCTGTTGTTACCTTTTGAACATCTGGAAAAGGTGCCAATTGGGAACAATATTCCCACGCCATAGATTTTTAAATACTTGTTTGGCTAAGTCAGCCCCATCAGTCCTACATGCCATCCTTAAGGGCAAACAGGAACTTCCCCAAAGTTTGACTCACCATCCTGAGGTGGGGGGGATTGTTTCCAGGTGCTCAGCCTCCTCCCTGAGAAGACAGTACATTCCTCATTTCCCAGGGAATAGACATGTAGGGATGTAGTAAAGAGGGAAGGAGGAGGGAGGAAGAAAAGCTGTTTTTGGGCAGTTAAGTTTCAGTCTCTCTGCTTTGCCTTTGCTCTTCCAGGGAGAAGTCCATTCATTCTTCGCCTCAGAAAGCCCTGGGCTTTCAAAGGTACCTGTAAGTGCCCTCTTTCTAGAAGGGGACTGGCTGCCTGGGCTTCCTAGCTCAGTGAGCTAGCAGAACCCGCTCTGCTTCCTCACTGAGCTCTGACTCCCGGAGGGACAGTCAGTGTGGTCCTGGCAGGCGAGGGGGGAGAGAATGGGAAGAGCTTAGGAATAATCTCTCCATCAGCCATCCAACCATCCAGCAAGCAGCAGCACCAGCAGCAGCAGCAATGCCAACTGCCAGGCAGGAGAGCAGAGAAATGCCCTCCCCCTTGGCCAAAAACAGAGCAACTTAGAAGTAACAATAATAATTTGCAAGCATTAGACACAGCAGGTCCTGGAGGAAGAGGATTGGATCAGGACTCAGGAGCCCTGGATTCTGGTTCCAGCTCTGCCATTCACTCACTCTGTGACCTTGGGGAAGTCACTTCTGCCCTCTTGGCCTCACTTTCCTCCTTCTTGCAAGTGACCATGCCATGTGTGGATCATTTGAAAATGCCGGGACTATTTAATCAATAAGCATTTATTAAATATTTACTCCTATGAGCTAGGCACTGTGCTAAGTGCTGGAGATACAAAGAAAAGGCAAAAACAAAATGTCCCCTTAAGGAGCTCACATTCTAGTAGGGGAGACAACATGCAAGTAACTATGTCTATATAAAATACACAGAGTAGATGGAAGGTAATCTCAGAGGGGAAGATATTAGCAGCTGGTGGAACTGGGAAACGTCTCCTGCACACGGTGAAATTGGAACTGAATCTTGAAGGAAGCCAGGAGGTGGAGCAATCCAGGCATGGTGGGGGAGAATTGTTTAGTCTGGGAAAAGAAAAGAATCTGTGTGTGTGTGTGTGTGTGTGTGTGTGTGTGTGTGTGTGAGAGAGAGACAGAGACAGAGAGACAGAGAGAAACAGACAAACAGACAGACAGACACAGAGAGAATGGCTGTCTTTAAGTGTTTGAAAGGTGCTCATGTGAAAAAGGAATCAGGCTTATTTTGCTTGGTCCCAGAGAGCAGAACCAGGGAGTCCTGGGTGGAAATTGCAGAGGCAGATTCAGGCTTGATGTCAGGAAAAGTTCCCTAATAATGAGATGCTATAGCAAGTGGATTCCCCCTCAGGGGAGGTCTTCAAACAGAGTCTGGGTGACTGACCTCTCATCAGAGACGTTGTATGATGACCGATGTTCAGGTGAGGAGGGGTGCACCAGCCAATGTCCGAGATCTCATCCACCTCTCAAAGTTGGTGTTGCCATGATGGAGGGCGGGGGTCAGAGGAGGCAAGGGGGAAGCTGGGACTAGGTGACCTGTCCTTCCGGCTTTCACATTCTGTGATACAGTGATGCTAGCAGACAGCCAGCTGTCACTTTTCATACCCAGAGTTCTTTCCGGTAACTTTGACTAATTGTAGCATGACTGAGTGCTTTTGAGAAGTTACAGAAATAACTTTCCTTCTCTTTCGGCTTTGGCTGACTTATGGCTGACTCCAGTGAAACTCACAGATCTTAGCTCTGGAAGGGCCCTAGAGAGATGATCTGGTCCAGTCCCCGGCTGTCAGACCCATGATTTATGATTATTGACTCTGTTTTACAGATGAGGTTTGCTCAAGGTCACAGAATCAGTTAGGTGATGACAGAACTAACTAGCTGTGACTAGAACCCAGGACTCCTGGGTACCATGTGTCAAATCATCAACTTGTAGATTATAGGATTTAGAGCTGAAAGAAACCTTGGAGACCCATTTACACTTTACAGATAGGGAAACTGAGGCCCAGAGAGGTCAAGTCATTCAGCCATGGTTATACATGGTTATACAGGTACTAAGAGACAGAGCCATGTTCTGAATTCAGGTTTTATGATTCTGATTTCCACTGCCCTTTCTATTATATTTTACCTTCTCCTTGAATCTGTTGTTCTGAATTCTCAATACCATGTCCTACTGAGAGAGGCAGGATTCTGCAATGAGGTACCTGGAAGTATTTGTTTTTTTCTTTCTGCCCCCAGCCCCATCCCATCTTCATGCTGAGAGGCTGATCTTTTTTTCTCCTTCTCTTCAGATTGTCACAAAGATGTAGGGAGGAGTGGGGAACCTGCAGCTTTGGGGCCTCGTGTGGCCCTCTAGGTCCTCAAGTGCGGCCCTTTGACCCAATCAAGGACCACAGTTGAGGACCTACAGGGCCACATGTGGCCTTGAGGTCGATGGTTTTATAGGGTTTTCTTGTTGTGTCTCACAGTGCCTTCAGCTCGGATCATGGGACCATTGACTTAGATGTGGAAGGAACCTTACAGAGCATCTTGTCCATCTTCCTTACTTTACAGATCAGGAAACTGAATCCCGGGGAGGTTTAAGGTATTGTCTCCCCGATTAGAGCCTGAGGTCGTTGAGAACAGGGATGGTGTTTTCTTTATATCCCCAGAGCTTAGCACCGTGCCTAGCACATAGGAAGTGCCAGGGATGTGCTGGAGCCCATTCTCATGAGCTCGATTGTTAAATGTTCAGTGTGATTATTTATATCTCAAAAATCACCAAATGCTGCAAGTCAGGACTTGACATTGTTTTATTGATTGTCTAGATTTAAGAAACTGATGGAGAAAATGTTAAAAATGCAGATTAAACTTCAAGTGTTTCCTGCTTACATCTGCCAGCACACCCTGGTAAGTGCCTAATAGGTGCTTGTTGACTTACTAAGTTTACAGATGACAAAACTGAGGCAGTAAGAAGTTGAGTGACATGCCTACAGTCACACAGCACCAGAGCAGCAGGGAATGGAACCCAGGTCCCCAGCTCCAGATCTAGAGTTCTCTCCCTAGCAGGACGATAGGGTGCATTGATGGGGACGAGGAAATCCAGGGTGAAGAGCCTGGGCCAGCTGTGGTCTCTGAGGGCAGGTGTGGAGCTAGCGAGTGGCAGTGGCAGCCCCATCAGGGGCATGGCATGGGGATGGGGTGACCGGCTGCGGGTCTTTCTATTCTGACCCACTCTGACCGCCATCTTGGCAGCTCCATCCTCCAAGCATCCTCTGTCCTGCCTGCCTGCAGTCTTATAGACAGCATGGTGCTCTGTGCTTGGTAGATGCTTGGACAACTGTAGTTGGATTGAATTTATTGCCAGGCCATGTGGAATAGTGGAAAGAGAGCTGGCCTCAGGCTCAGGGTGACCTGGGTTTAATTCCCATCTTTGACATGTACTGGCTGTGTGACCCTGGGCAAATTCATTAACCTCTCAGTGTACTGGGCATAGCTTCGTTAGTCTTGAAGACTAATTTTCAGTACAGTTGCTCTTTGGCCTGGGTAGAGGGAGCTCTTTCATTAGGGAGCTCACAATATCAATGAAATCACAGGTTTGTTGTTGTTCAATCATTTTTCAGTTGTGTCCGACTCTTCGTGACCCCATTTGAGGTTTTATTGGCAAAGATACTGGAGTGGTTTGCCATTTTCCTTCTCCAGCTCATTTTATAGATGAGGAAAGTGAGGCAAATAGAATTAAATGACTTGCTCAGGGTCACAGAGCTAGTAAGTATTTGAGGTCAGATTTGAATTCAGGTCTTCCTTATTCCAGACCCTGACTCCAGGGCAGCTAGGTGGCTCAGTGGATAGAGCACTGGGCTTGAAATCAGGAAGACTCATCTTCATGAGTTCAAATCATGCCTCAGGTAGAAGGGAAGAGAGCTAACACAGGCAAATCTCCCATAGGAAGAAGCTTTGGTATACCATACACTGATGGGACAGAGAAGGAAAGTGACCAGCCCAGGTGCACCCAGACTCATTAACAGCAGAGCTGGCATTCACATCCAAATCTCTTGACTTCTGATCCAGACCTCAGTCTATTGTTGTTGTGCTCTCTTTGGCTCTCTGCTTGTGATCTTGGCTTTGCAAGTTGGTCCCCACTTCAGCATCTTGGTACCTAGGCAGCTAAGTGGGATCTGGTGTCAGGAAGGCCTGTGTTCAAATCCAGCCTCCTACTTACTAGTTGTGTGACTCTGGACAAATCATTTAACCTCTGCCTGACTCAGTTTCCTCACCAGCAAAGTGGGGATAATAATAGCACCTAGCTCCCAGGGTTGTTGTGAGGTTAAAATGTAATATTTTGTAAAACAGTTTGTAAACCTTAAAGTGCTATATGAATGCTAGTTATTATTATTATTGCTTTTATTATTACCATCCAATTATCTTCTCCCAAGCAACATATTTCCTGGATTTTTTCCAAGAGTCAAGGGAAAGATGGATGGGTAATGGGTTGATACCAATGATTAATTTGAGGAATGGTAAGCACAGACAGTTCCCACTTTTAAACTCGATGTATTTTTGAAATCGTATTTTAAAGTGGAGTCCTATGACATCTAGGCAATCGGAATTAGACAGTTTAGGTTATGGGCCAAGTCCTGACTTGAAAGAAAGAGAACTGGAGGGGAGGGAGGTCTAAGTGAGAGACAAGCCATTGCCTTTGTCTTGGTCCCAGTTTCCTCATTTTATAAATGAGAAGACCAGACTAGCTGGTTTCCAAGGCCCCTTCCACATTTGATAGTCTTGTCTTCTAAGGCGTTTCCCAGCTTTGACATATGGCATTCTAAAGTCCCTCTGTGCTCTCAACAATTGATGATAACTCCATGATAAATTTATTCCAGAGAAGAGAGAGGCTTCAGTAAGTAAAAAAGAAAAACCAGTCTCTAGGGTAAGCATTTCTCCCCAGGGGCCAGAGAAAAATGTATTCCCTCCTTGAGCAAACAGAGCCCCTGGTATGACATTAACCTAAGTCAAAATTGGGCCCCAAATTCTCAGAATAATAACTTGGGATTTCTATAATGCTTTGAGGATACAAAACTTTTCGCACATATTGTTTCAATGGAGCTGTACAAGAGCCTTCTGCTGCAGACACCACAATGATTATTAACCTTTTCTTCCCCTTGATCTTGTTACTGAGACAAGCATATCCCCACCCCCACTTCCCAGACCTTTATAACAAAAGGTACTTGGTGCCACAATCATTGGGTAGGGAGGAAGTAGTCTTCTCAGCAATGTCCTGTGTCTCGCCTCTTTACAGTATGACCAGTGGTGATAGCCAGTCTCACTGCTAGAAGGATGGCATCAGAGATTTCAAGATCATGCATCCTAGGGATGCATGCAATCTCACGCTGGAATCCTAGTCAGAAAGTACAAATGCCGGAAGGCACTCACTCACTACTCCAGGTCCCTTCTCCAGTTCGTCTTGGGTGTCTTTTCTTTGAAGCATGAGGACTCTCTTTTCTTTCTTTCTTTCTTTCTTTTTTTTTGGGGGGGGCTAGGCAATGGAATTAAGTGACTTGCCCAGGGTCACACAGGTAGTGAGTGTCAGATGTCTGAGGCCAGATTTGAACTCAGGTCCTTCTGACTCCACAGTTGGTACTCTATCCACTGTGCCACCTAGCTGCCCCAAGGACACTCTTTTCAAAGGTCTCTTTCATAGGGTAACATTAACCAGGGGAAACTTGGTTCATGCTAACCACCTGAGGCTGCTTACACTACCCATCTCTTTGATGCTTTCAAGATGTTGACAGTGATACATGGTCAAAGGATGTGAACAGTCAGTTTTGTGATGAAGAAATTAAAGCTAGCTATTGTCATATGAAAAAATGCCTTAAATCGCTGTTGATTAGGGAAATGCAAGTCAAAATAACTTTGAGGCACCACCACACACCTACCAGATTGTCTAATATGACAGAAAAAGAAAATGATAAATGTTGGAAAAGATGTGGGAAAATTGGAACACTAATGCAATTGTTGGTGGAGTTGTGAAATGATCCAACCATTTTGGAGAACAATTTGGAACTATGCCCAAAGGTCTCTAAAAATGTGAATACGCTTTTTCCCAGCAATATCACTTCTAGGTCTGTATCCCAAAGAGATCATAAAAAAAGTGAAAAGGACCCACTTGTACAAAAATATTTATAGCAGCTCTTTTTGCAGTGGTAAAGAATTGGAGATTGAGGGGATGCCCATCAATTGGAGAATGGCTGAACAAGTTGTGGTATGGTGGTATGTGAATGTAATGGAATACTATTGCGCTTTAAGAAATGATGAGCAGGCGGATTTCAGAAAAACCTGGAAAGACTTACATGAATTGATGCAGTGAAGTGAGCAGAATCAGGAAAACATCGTACACAGTAACAGCCACATTGCAGGATGACTAACTTTGATAGACTTAACTCTTCTCATCAACACAATGATCAAAGACAATTCCAAAAGACTCATGATAGAAAATGTTATCCACCTCCAGAGAAAGAACTATGGAGTCTGAATGCAAATTGAAGCATACTATTTTCACTTTTTTTTTTCTTTCTCGTAGTTTTTCTCTTCTGTTCTGATTCTTCTTTCACAACATGACTAATATGGAAATATGTTTAACATGATTGTACATGTATAACCTATATTGGATTGCTTGCTGTCTTGGGGAGGGAAAAAGGGAAGGAGGGAGGGAGAAAAATGTGTAACTCAAAATCTTAGAAAAATGAATGTTGAAAACTATCTTTACATGTAATTGGAAAAAATAAAATACTATTAAATGGGGAAAAAAGATGTGTGCAGTGCAGGGAAACATCTGCAGCGCAGGAAGCTATCCCAGGAAACCTTCCAAATATAATTAGCATTTATTAAGCACCTAGACTATTCAAAATACTACATTAAGCAACTTCTATCACATTTCCTGTAGTGACTATTCTAAACCTGTCTCCACTAGCCCTACTCCATCCTCCAGTTTACAGCAAATGACCCAGCTTCCTCCTCCATTAAGAAAACTGAAGTTGGCAAAAGTCTCTTTAATCCTCATCCCTTTAACTGCTAAATGTCTCGCAAAAAGTGCCTATACCCAATGCTGCCACTTCCTTACTGCCTCTTACTAATTAGGCTTCTAGCCCACCTCCCTCCCCACCCTTCTGTACTGAAACTGGTCTTTCAGACCCATGACCTCCTAACCATCAAATTCAATAGCATTTTTTCAGCCCTAGTCCTATTCAATTAGTCAGTCAATAAACATTTATTAAGTGCCTACTGTGCTAAGTTCTGGGGAGATAAAGGCAAAAGATACTTCCTGCCCTCGAGAAGTTCACAAAACTTTGCTTTATATCAGTTCATATAAATTTTTCTGTGCTTCTTTATTAATTTTCTCATCATTTCTTACAGCACAGTAATATTACATTTCATCCATAAGCAATAATCTGTTTATCCCTGAATCATGGCTGTGCATCTTTATTTCTGGTTCTTTGCCACAACAAAAAGCACTACTATAATTATTGTGGGACCTTCCTTTTTTGTTGTTGACCTCCTAAAGATATATGCCTAGTAATAGAGTCAAAGGTGCAGACATTTTAGTCACTTTCATTATACAAAATTCCAAATAGCTTTCCAGAATGGTTGTACCAGTTCACAGTTGTTCCCACAATGCATTAGTGTTTCCATCATCCCACAACCTATTCAACATTGACTATTCTCCTTTTTTGTCATTTTTGACAATTTACTAGGTAAGAACTAGTAAGAGTTGTTTTGATTTGTATTTCTTTTATTATCAGCGATTTGGCACATTTTCTATGGTTATAAATAGTTTGACATTCTTCTTTTGAGACCAGTTTGTTCCTATTCTTTGTTCACTTATCTTTTGGGACCTTTCCAATTTTTGACATTGTTAACAATTCTCTTCTAATGGATGGTCCTTCCTCTCTTGGTTTAAAAAAATGCCCTACTCTCCTGGATCATCTTCTATTTCTCTGTCTCCTTCAATGACTCCTTTTGCTCTTCTTAATGTGGACATTTTTTCTAAGATCCCTTCACAGCCTCCTTCTTTTCTCTCTTTTTCAAGGTAAACACAGTCACTCCAATGAGTGACTTCAACTACCTACTGCCTTTATGCAAATGTATCCCAAATCTGTAACTCTCATCCTATATCACTCTTCTGAGCTCATAGCCTACATCTCTAATGGTCAATGGGACATCTCAATTTGAATTCTTCATTATATTTAATACTCAACTTATCCCAAACCTGGCATATTATCTTTCTCATTAACTAACTTGGTCCTTCTGATTTCACTGTTTCTGTCTTTGGTACCACCATTGTTCCAGGGACCCAAGTGAGCAGTTTTAGAATTATTTTTGACTTTAATCTTTCTTTTCCAATAAATGTCTAATTCTCGTCACTTCCTCCTCTAAGACATCTCTGGAATCTACTTCCTCCCCTCTATTTCTACTGCTATCACCCTAGGACTGGACCTCATTATTATTGCAATAATCTCCTAATTGGTCTTCCTGCTTCCATGCCCTCTCTTCTGCAATCTGCCCTTTTTACCATTTCCAGAATAATTTTCATTATGCATAGATCTAGTCATCTTATTCCTCTGATAAAAAATCTTCAAAGGCTCCATGTTGCCCACTTAAAGTACAAACTCATTTGTCTGGCATTCAAGGCCATTTACAATCTATATCACCATACTTTTCCAGTCTTTTCTCAATACAATACCAACACAACATAACACAATACAATAAACATTTATTAAGCAGCTACTATGTGACAGGCACTTAGCCAGTTCTAAGTGCTGGGTATACAAATAAGAGGAGGCAGGTAGGTGGCTCAGTTGATAGAGTGCCAGGTCTGCAATCAGGAAGACTTGAGTTCATATCTGGCCTCCAGCACTTACTAGCTGTGTGAACCTGGGTAAGTTACTTAACCTCTGTTTGCCTTAATCCATTAGAGAAGGAAATGGCTAACTGCTCCAATGTCTTTGCCAAGAAAACCCCACGGACAGTGTTGATTTGCTATGGTCCCATAGGGTCAAGAAGAGTCAGACAAAACCGAATGACTGAACAATATTACAAACAAGAAAAAGAAAGATACTCCTTGTCCTCAAGGAGCTTACAATCTAATGGGGATAGACAACCCACAAAAGGAAGCTGGAAAGTGGGAAGGGGGCCACAAGGGGATATTTTGTTCTGTGGAGTTGAAACCAAGCAGAGCTACAGATGGAAATTGTTTCCTACTAGTCTCCTCCATGCCCTGGCCAAATTTTGCTCCACTTCCTGCTAAAACATTTGAAGCACTCTAGAGGCAGCTAAGTGGCCCAGTGGATTGAGTACTGGGCCTAGAGTCAGAAGATATGAGTTCAAATCCAGCCTCAGATACTCACTAGCTGTGGGATCCTGGGCAAGTCATTATCCTCTGTCTGCCTCTTTTCTTCAACTGAAGCATGGGGGTTAATAATAGCACTTACCTTCCAGGGTTGTTGTGAAAATCAAATTAAATAATAATTGTAAAACATTTTGCACAGTGCCTGGCACATAGTAAGCGCTTAATAAATGCTAGTACCTGAGGTAGAATTCAACTCAAGTCTTCCTAACCCCAATTCTAGTTAGTTCTCTCTCTACTTTGCCGCCTAGGAATGGACCTAGATTTCATTGGTATAATATATTTCATGATGACAGTACTACCCAATGCAGATTGGCATTTTCTATGAAACATATATTTTATAGAATTGCCTATAAAAGGAAAATTGGGATCTGGGACAGAAGGTTCATAGGAGGCCCCAACAGCTCCTTGAAGCCTTCTCTGTTTCTATTTCTCAGTAATGGCCTTCTCTTTCATACTTCAATTCAATAAATAGTTCTTTTCAATAAACATTTGTGAAGTGCCTACTATATGCTAAGTGCTGGGTATGCAAAAAGAGGCAAAAAACAGTCTTCAGATGACACTTTCTTCCATAACTCTATAACGCATTTTCATGTAATATTATATGTCAAAAATATGCAACAGGGATTATAAATCTTTTTCTACCAAGCATGAAGGCAATGTGTGTTTCTCCTGGACATTACAGGCAACTGCTCTTGGTAATTTGAATAGCTTTCCAGCTGCCCAGGAGGAAATGTAATAAACTGAGAAGCTAGTGGAATAAAAAAAAAATGAGTTAATTCCCCCTAATCCCTAGACCTAGGGTGACTACCGACATAAGCAGAAGACACAGCAACCAGACACTAGAAGGGGGAGGACATGAAGTAAAAGAATCCATTCTGAGCCCACATGAACTGAGGAGAGAGAATGACATATTTATAAGGTACAAGGACATACAATTCCTGGCCCTGAAAGGTTTCTTACATGTGAGACTTGGAATTGACATTCAAAATAGGACTTAAAAAAATTAAAGCACTCTGGCCTAGATTTTTATTTTAAATTGTAAGCACATTTGGCCAAGACAGAGACTACAGATTATTTTTCCCCCATTGGTTAAATAGGAGAGCTAATCCTCTGAGAGTAGGCACACATGCCATCTGCTGGAGGCTGAGAAGGACCACAGGAAAAGAAATGGATGAGGAACTGCAGAAAAATAGAAGACCCAGAAAGGGGCCTGTGACAACCAACAGCTATTTAGTGAGAACTAAGAAGAACTGTGGACCAAAGGGGAACATCAAAGGGAGTTACCATGGGAAACTTGAATGGTGACCACTACTAGAACCAGAGGAGTCATGGAGGGGGAACCAATGTGAAGGAGTAAGTCTACTCCACCAATACCTAGGGTCCCCTGCTGAATCCTTCCCCAGGCTAGTACTGTAAAAAGTTCATTCTGTATGCATTCTCTTGTGAGAGAGACCACTCATCAGTGGGTATTGCTACTTTATATGGCAGGGATTCTTAACCTGGGGTCCATGGACTTAAAAAAAATGGATAACTGTATTTCAGTATAGTTGATTTCCTAATCCTATGTATTTTAATTAATGCATTTAAAACATTATCCTGCGAAGGGGCCCAAAGGCTTCACTAGACTGCCAAAGGAGTCTATGGTACAACAAAAGGTCAAGAACCCACGTTTTGTGGGCTCTTATAAGAGTTCAGCTACTTTCCATTAACCTCGCAGGAAATCTTGTGATGCCTACATTCCCAAGGAAGGGGGTATCTAAATTCAAATTTCTGAGATGAATCAGAGAAGTAAGAAGTCCCCAAATGATATCCAGACAGTTCAAGTCAGGAGGGAGCCTCTTCTACAGGGGTCATAGAGATCTATGCTCGTGTCTTATTCTCCTACTAGATTTTAGCCTCCATGAGGGCTGAGTTATGAGCCAGAAGTTGTGGGCACCAAGAAAGGAGGAACAATCGCCATCTTGAAAAAGGCGAAAAGGGGAATAGCAGACAGCTGCGTTGGCCCCACTGCTTCAGGTGCCCAGCTCTTTCTCCCGGCTTCTGGCCGCATTCTCTGCCCTCGTGATGCTTTTGGCCGGTGTTAGTCCTCTTGAAGATGTGAAATTGGCCTGAGACTGATGAAGAAAGGAGAGCAAACTAAGAATGAGAGTTCCACTAAGAATCACTAAATTGGTACATGGGGAGAGAGCCCAATAGTGAGACAGATTCAGTTTGACATGAGGATTCAGTTCCCACATGACGAGGTGATTATGGGGACTTAGAGACAGTGAGCAGTGAGTGAGACTCAGGAGTTCAGGAGGTGGTAGATGCTAAAACAAGTGTGGAACTGGGGAGACCCAGGCCACATCCCTGATCTGAGAGGGACTATAGGTAGGGTCCAGAGGTCTTGATTCCCCCTCCCCATATAGCATAAGTATTAGTCAGCAAGAGCAGGGATGAGTAACTGTTGATAAGATTTGGTCTTGTATCACTTATGTGGAGCATGTATTTTCTGAGCTCTTCCTAGGTTATTTTGGGAGGAGAGTGTCCAGAGAGACTCCGGGCAATGTAGAGCACAGGACATGCCTGGTTGTGAGTGACAGATAGGGGACACTAAGTTTCTACTAAAATTTTACCTCCCTTAGTACCTAGCATTGTGTTCTGCAAACAGTAGGTGCTTAATAAATGTTGGCTAACTGAACGAACAAATGAATGAATTAGGTGACAGGGCTTCTAAGGTTCTTTTTAATACAAATATTCTAAAGATATGATTCCATGATTTGGTGTAATGTAGTGGAAAGAATACCAGCTTTAGAGTCAGAAAATCTGGGTAAAAATCTTGACTTTGCTAGTAAGCTGTATGATCTTAGACAACTCTTTTCCCCTCCCTGGGCCTCAGTTTCCTTATCTGTAGAATGGGGGAGGGTGGGATTGTATTGGAATCTAACCCAATTTTAAGCCTATGATTCTACGACTTAGTATGCATTAGGCCAAATGCCAGTGAGCTTCTGTGAGCTTGTTTTTGTTTTTTTAAATATGTTGAATCCCTAATATGTTTAATAGGAATGTATATGTATAGCCTATATCAGATTCTGTGCCATCTTGGGAGGGTGGTGGGGAGGGAGGGGGAGAAAAATTTTAAACTCAAAAGCATATGGAAGTGATTGTTGATAAATCAAAATAAATTAATAAAAAATTTAAAAAACAAAACAAAACAAAAAAAAAGAATAATTTAAACGACCATGGTAATGTAAAAAAATCACATTGAATAGCTTAAGAATTCTGAGCAGGCTGGTGACTGGCTGTGATCTAGGAGAACTTGATAGTGAAGTCTTGGCACCTCAGGAGAAAGGTAGGAATCGTAGGTCTAGAACAAGAAAGGACTTCACAAGGTATCTAGCCCATACCCATCTTAGAAGTGAGAAGGCCACAACCAAAGGTAGCTAAGTAATTTGGCCAAAATCACATAGCTTGTGTCAGGGGCAGGATTTGAACTCAGGTTCCTTCACTCGTGTCAGTGTTTTTTCTACTGATGGGGAGCTATAGGTACATAGATTTTTCAGACACAGCCAGCATTGATTTGTTTTGTTTAATTGTGCTCGTTTGTTACAAAAGAGGATTCTGTGAAGACGTAGGAAATCACTGGCGAGTGATAGTGATGTAAAAAAATCAATAAAATATTAAAAGGAAAAAAATATGTTGATAACTATATTTCAATGTGATTGATTTCCTTTGTAATTCTATGTATTTTATTTTGCGCACTTCAAAACTTTATTCTAAGAAAGGGGTCTGTAGGCTTCCCCATACTGCCCAAGAGGTCCGTGACATATTAAAAAAATTAAGAAGCCCTGGCCTAGAGTATCTTCTCCTCTCAACTACCGACTCTGCAACTCACTATTAAACATTCTGAATAGCCTTGATGAGTACTAGGGCTTGGAGCCAAATGTCCACAAAATAAGCTCCTGGCCAAAGACATGACCTAAGTTTATTCAAAGCCCAAACAATTGCTGGACCTTACTTCTGGAGGAAAGAAACATTTCTTTCTCTTGGCAATACTTTTCTGCTGAGATATATTATAAGATAATAGGATTTTGAGCTACAAGGGACTTTAGAGATTGTTTAGTCATGGAACTATAGATTGGCAGCTGGAAGGGACATTAGAGGTCATCTGGTCCACTTCCCTCCTTTTACAGATGAGGAAACTGAGTTCTATAGAGTTCTCTAGCAATCTATCAGCACACATTTATTAAGTACCTACTATGTGCCAAGCACTGTGCTAAGCACTTGGGATACAAAGAGGCAAAGGATAGTTTCTACTCTCAAGGAGCTTACAATCTAATGAGGGAGACAACATGCAAACATGTATACAAAGCCCACTATATACAGAAAAAATAGGAAGTAATTAGCAGAAGGAAGGCTCTAAAATTAAGAGGTGTGGAAGAAGGCTTCTGTTATAAGAAGGGATAGGTAGTTTGTCCATTGTTAGGATGAATAATGCTAAGTAGCAGAGCCAGAGCTTGAACCCAAATCTTGGAACTCAATGGTTCTTAATATAGGGTTGAGGGGTCCGTGGATAGATTTCAGAGGATCCATGAATTTTGGGGGAAATTATATCTTTCTTTTCACTAACCTCTAACTGAAATTTTGCATTTCCTTCAATTATTTAAAAGTATGATTCTAAGCTAATAGAGGGGGAGCCAAGATGGCAGATTAGAAGGAGCAACCTAGCCAGACTCTCCTGACATTTCCCTCTAAACAACTTTGAGATAACACTTCAAATAAGATTTTGGCAGAGCCAACAAAAGATCACGGATGCATTTTTCCAGACTAAGACAACTTGGGAGGTTGGGAGGAGAGGTCTGTGACACTGGCTGGAGTCCAGCGGCGATCTCTCACAGCAGCAACACCAGTGATGGGCCTTAGAGGTAGTTGTGACAGGGGCAGCAGCAGCAGCAGTAGCTTTGGAAGCTCTCAGCGCAGACATGGTAAGGGGGTCTGACAACTGGTCAAAAAGAGATTACAGGGGACACTTTGATGGCACTGGGTGTAACTGGTGTTGACTGGCAACTTTCTTGCCCAAATGTAGTTCTGTGTTGTAGATCGAGGGTGGAGAAGAGGACTTGTGTTGGTCACAAGGGAGTGGGGCCCTCATCATAGATCAAGGCAGAGGGAGCACTAGCACCTATGGCTGCAGGGAAGCAGATCCCTTCCTGGGTAAAGACTAGAGCACAGACCAGGAGAGCAGTGACCACACCTCTACCTGGATCACACCGCCTTGGGAGCGCCAAAACCTTACAGACACCCAGAACTAGCATGAAAACAGCAGCACAAAAAAGCCTAAAACTTGGTACAATACCTCCCCACCCTGGGGTGAGCAAAGCCTAACTTTAACATAAAGTTCAAAGTCAAGAAATAGGCTGGAAAAAATGATCAAACAACCAAAAAACAACTTGAGCATAGAAATCTACTACAATGGCAGGGAAAAGCAAGATACAATCTCAGAAGAAGACAACAATGTGAAAACACTTACAACCAAAGCCTTAAAGAAAAATGCTAATTGGGCAAAAGCCCAACAAGAATTCCTGGAAGAATTAAAGAAAGAAATAAGAGTGGTAGAGGAAAATTTGGGAAAAGAAATGAGAGTGATGCAAGAAAATTATGAAAAGAGAAGTAACAGCTTGGTAAAAGAGGCACAAAAAATACCAAAGAAAATAAAATCTTAAAAAACAGAATTGGATGAATGGTGAGAGAAATACAAAAATTCACTAAAGAAAAGAACTCCTTAAAAAGCAGAATTGGCCAAATAGAAAAAATGGTACAAAAGCTCACTCAAGAAAATAATTTCTTAAAAATTAGAATTGGGCAAGTGGAAGTTAATGACTCCATGAGACATCAAGAAACAATAAAACAAAGTCAAAAGAATGAAAATGTAGAAGAAAATGTGAACTATCTCATCAGAAAAACCATTGACCTGGAAAATAGATTGAGGAGAGAATTAAAAAAATTTTGGACTACCTGAAAGCCACAATCAAAAAAGAGTATAGACATCACATTTCAAGAAATAATCAAGGAAAACTGCCCCCCCCATCTAGATCTCTCTTACTAGATATATCCAATTATTTGCTAAGTCTTGCTGATTCTGCCTCCACAACATCTTTGAATCTCCATTGACTTCTTTCCACTCACATGGCTACCATCCAAATTCAAGCCGTCATTGCTTGTCTCTTAGGCTATTGCGATAGCCTTCCAATTGGCCTCCATACTTCATCTGCCCCTCCACCCAGCTGCCAAAGTGATCTTCCTAAAATGTTACTCACCAATAAACTTAAACTCCAGTGCCTCCCTATTACCACTGGGATCAAAGATAGGCTCCTCTCTTTGACATTTAAAGTTCTTTACAATACCTTTAGCTGACCTTTTCAGCCTTATCATACCTTTCTCTACATTCCAGCCACACTGGCCTTTTTATTATTCCTCATGCATGAGATTCTGTCTCCTGTGCCTTCACACAGGCATGTGCACCCACCTGAAAAGCACTCCTCTTTACTTCTACACCTTAGAATCTTTAGTTTTCTTTAAAGATGAGCTTAAACACCACCTCCTTACAATTCCTTTGCTGATCCCTTAAACTGCTAGAGCCACTCCCCTCCAACTACCTTGTGTTTATTCTATATAGTTATACAAATATAGTTTGTATAGTTGTATAGTTACATAAATTGTATAGTTGTATAATTGTACAAATCCCAACTTCCACAGGAAGCCTTCTCCATCCCCTCTTAATTCTAGTGCCTTCCCTCTGTGAATTATTTCCTGTCTAGCCTGTATATTGCTTGCTTCATATGTGTTTGTTTGCATATTGCCTCCCCCATCTGATTGTAAGCTCACTGAGGTCAGGCATTGTCTTTTATTTTTTTTTTGTATCCCCAGCACTTAGCACAATACCTGGCACATAGTATGTGCTTAATAAATAGTTATTGATTGATATAGGGTGTCCCAAAATTCTTAGTGCAGTGTTAAGCCATGAGAACTTAAGTGTCTACTACATGCTTTTCTGAGAGAGGTAAAAAGTTTAGATAAGATAGGATCCTTACTTTCATGGAACTTACAGTCTACGCTTCATCTCCACAACTAAATTTTAAGCTTCTATAAGGTAGAGAATGTCTTCTTATACTGTTGTCCATCATCTATAGAACCTTACTTGGATATCTCAAGAACCTGATCCAAGGTATCTGGTAAGTGCTAAGTAAATACTTTGTTATGATCTTCTTTCTTATCTTTTATTAATTTTTAATGCCATTCCTTTTGGAACCTTTTGGCCAACTGGAACCTGTTTTCTGTTAATATTAACTTCACCTAGCCAAAACTTGACTCGTGGAATGTTAATACTAAGGGAAGACTTTTTGACATTTCTCAGATAAGAAGCCAAAGGAAAGTTTTGAGCTTCTCAAAGTGATTCAGTTGACTATTTGTGAAGTGATTCAACTGGTTCTGACTCTGTAGTTATCTTTGAGGAATGTAAATCTCCTCTCCCCTAAGCAGCCCTTTGTGAACCTTCTAAATATAGTTTAATTTGTTACCTGACTTAGTTTACCTATAGAGTCTATTTAGCTAGGTTACTTAGGTGATATACAAGATCATGATTTTGTTTAACTAAGTTTGCTCAACTTTTATGGCCCAAGAGGATATACTAGATTGCTGTATATCAAAAAAATTATAGAATCCCAATCTTTGTTCAGGGTTCTTTTTCTACCTCCTGAACCAGGGCTTAAGCATAACAAAACCTAGGTTATTGCCTCTATTATTTCTGCAATGTGATAGGTTTATTTAGCAGCAGTAACCTACCACACGAACTAAAAGGAGTAAAGTTGTTTTTCAGTTGTATCTGACTCTTGGTGACCCCATTAGGGGTTTTCTTGGCAAAGATACTGGAGTCGTTTGCCATTTCCTTCTCCAGCTCATTTTACAGATGAGGAAACTGAGGCAAACAAAGTGAAGGGACTTGCCCAAGGTCACACAGCTAAGAAGTGTCTGAGACCAGATTTGAACTCATGAAGATGAGTCTTCTTGACTCCAGGCTCTCTCCACTGTGACACCTAGCTGCCCCACTTGAAGGACATCAGCAGCCATAAAGATTAGAGTTGTCTTTCAAACTTCATGTATATTTCCAAGGCTGACACATAGCTCTAGACCTAAAACCTTAACAAGTCCTTCAAGTACTATGTGTGTGTGTATTTGTGCATAGATGTCAGGAGTCAAGCCCAAATTTACTGGTGAAAAAGGTGTTTCGCCTTTCCCCTCTCACTCCTTGCCATTCACTTTGTCCATAGGGCAGCCTCTGTCTCAGCCAAATGTGTAGGAAGACTTTGACAATCTGGGTCAGTGAGTTTCCAGTGAAGGAGAGAAGGGTACCGAGTGGAATGCTATCCTCCTACTCGTCTTCACTTTTCCAAGGTAAGTAATTAATCAGGCAAGATGGAGAAAACTAAATGCAATTGAGTAATTGACCTGATAAAAACAAGCTACGGAGGCTCTAGGCTCTGGGTTCTGCTGGAACATTAAAGCACTTCCTACCAAATAAGGAAGTAATTTTGTTTGCCTTTGCTTTGCTGACAGCTATAAACTTGACTTCGCCACTCACCACTCTTTCTAGCTTAATATATGAGTGAAACGTAGAGGAGGCAATCCATTACAGATTGAGATCAGGGCAGAACACGAAAAAGTAAGGCAATTATCCAGAGAGCTTGAGAAGAATTCACTTTGATAAACATTTATTAGGCCCCTCTCTGTGTAAGTTTCTTTTTTAAAGGAGAGATCCTGCAAATGAACGTGGAGCTGAGCCCAGAATTGAGCTGGGGGAGGGGAGCAGGTTGCCTTTGGGAAATTGCAAAGTTCTTTTGGTGATCACAGGGTCTTCCTGAAACATAGATTGACCTTTGTAACAGCATTATTCTTTTAGTCTCTGAAGAATTAACTAGGAAGATCACCATAAGAGTTCCTTCTTGTTGGTATCCCGGAGCTTACTGCAACATATAACAACAAGGGATTATGCAGAACAAACAGTGTAAAGAATCTCATCAGAGAAATGTCTGACTGGAGGGAAAGGGAGGCTATGAGGTGCCTGTCCCTAGGAAGTAGTTCTGAAGTCCTGAAGCTAGGAAGAGGCTGGGGAAAGAAATTAAGGTTAGCTTGTGCCCTTCCAAAAAATGGAGGCTCAAGGAGGAGCTCTCCAATGAGAGGAGATGGGACTTACTGAGGGATATTCCAGGTTGAAAAGCCCTCACAAGGACAGTTGGATGAGGTTCCTAAGGGAAGTTCTAGTATAAGACAACACACTTGAGGGACCCTTTGTGGTACAGTTATGGTAGGACTGGGATAGGAGTCCAAGAGAATGGGCTGGCATGGACAGGTTGTATCTCCATCTCTGAAGGGAACTTGGATCCATTGGAATCCCGGCTTATGCCCAAAGCACTATGCTAGGTACTGGGCATACAAAGGCAAGGACCAAACAGTCCCTGACCTCAGTTTACTGGGTTGGGGGAGGGAGGCAACATGAATACAAGTAAGCAAATAAAAAGCACAAAATAATTCCATGAGGACGAGAACATTGATAATTAGAGGAATGACAGAAAAGCAGGAAAGACCTTCTGTAGGAGAGAGCATGGGAAGAAAGCTGGAGAAAAGAATATTAGTGAATTCTGTAGGGTAACATGGAGGGTACAAAGGCACAGAGGTATATTTGGTAATTTAGCAAAATTTGGCAAATTTTGACTGGAAAATTTGGGGATTATGGGACTTGGACCCCTAAAGGAAAAAAAACCATGTCTTTGAAAGCAACCCAGGCCCTGAACTTTCCCACACACAACCCAGTCCCTAGCATTTTGCCTGAGGCATCTGGCCCATCCCACTCTACCTAGATATTCAATAATCCTTTTAATTGCCTTTTCACTGTGGCTCTCCTCACCACTGAACTCCTTTCATTATCTGCATCTGGCCTCCCCAGACTACTTACCACTCTTTAATCCCATCCAGATCTTCTTACTATCTTTTCTTGTGTATAAGTACCAATCTTACCCCCATTAAATTGCTGGATTCCTTAAGAATCTGAAGACTCCTTCTGACATCACAATACTGCAGATTTACTAGGAATTTGCCTGCCTAATTGGTGTTATAATAAAAACTCATTACTCTGACCGAAAGAAGGCTTGAGTGGACAAATTCTTTCAAGGCAGACCCCCCTGTACCCTTGTATTTTGGGGTCTCCCAGCACTCTAAACCACAACAGAAAATATAGTACACGAAAGGGTATAATCTCAAATAAGAGTGGGAAGGTGGGTGGCAACCAAACTTTGGAGCTTTAAATACCAGTCTAAATTTTTATATTTTGTCTTAGAGACAAAATGGAGATACTGAAGATTTTTGAGTGTGTGTGTGTGTGTGTGTGTGTGTGTGTGTGTGTAGGGGGGGTAGTGTCAGGGTCAAATCTGTGTTTTAGGAATATAAAATTGGCAGCTCAGTGGAGGATAGCCTGGAGAAGAAAGAGGCTAGCGTGTCTAACCTATATTGAATTGCTTGCCTTCTCAGTGGGGGAGGGGGGGTTGGTGGGGAGGAAGGGAGAAAATTTGGAGCTCAGAGTTTTAAAAATGAATGTTAAAATTGTCTTTATATGTAACTAAGGAAAGATGAAATACTAGATAAAAAATGCAAGAAAATAAAATGAAAAAAAGAAATAAACTAGCAGAAGGAAAACAATTTAGAAGGTCATTGTAGCAGTCTAGGTGAGAGGTAAACCTGAACTAAGGGAGAAACAGAGTGAAAACAAAGGGGATTGATGCAAGAGAAAGGTTGTGGAGGTAAGATCAATGACCCTTGCCAACTAATTAGATGTGGAGATGAAGAAGAGGGAAGAATCTAGGACAACTCCAAGTTTGTAAGCCTGAGTCACTAGACAGATAACTTTGGCTTCCATTGTTTGGCTAAATTCACGACTCTATTTCATTTCGCCAGTGTGAGTCTGCATGGGGTTGTGCTGATCATTTTCATCCAAATAGGTTGAGTCTGAAAGGCACGTCCCCTAGAGGCTGGTTATTTCTTTCTAAGACTCTAGGAAAGGTACTCCCATTAAAGGTGTCCAGTTGAAGTTCATCTCTATTGGCACAAGATCCATTCAATTATTTCTGTTATGGGAGAAGTCTCTCCTCTGTGAGTTTAGATTGCTGCTACTTCAATAAATCTACCATAACACAAAATTATAGAGGTTAAAAACCTAGATTTTATTATGCTTAAGCACAGGTTTAGGATTTTAAAAAAATAACCCTGAACAAAGATTAGGATTCTAACAAGGCTTTTCATAGACAAAAAATGCGTCAGACAGACAGAGACCTATTTCTTATACATATTGCAATCTTATACATCCTCTTAGGCCATAAAAGTTAAAAAAGACATCATGAATTATGAAATTTATTTTAAAATTATGAAAGACAGATTTGTAATTCCATGTTTCCTTCAATGTTATAAAAGTTGAACAAACTTAGTTAAACAGAATTGTAACCTCATACAGCCTCTAAGGAAACTAACCCAGTTAAACAAACTCTATAGGCAAACTCAGTAGGTTACAGACTAAATGACATTTAGAGGCTTCACAATGGGCTGCTAGAGAGAGGAGATTTATGTGTCTACAGAATCAGTGTCAGTAGAATACCTTCCTCAAATAAGGGAAGTCAAATTACTTTAGAAAGCCTTCACTCCCTCTTTTAGCTTCTTATTTGAGGAATGTTTGAGGCCATAAGTAAAATTTCACATCCTGTGGGATGGGGGTCAGCCTGCTCAATAACTTCCCAACTAGAAGAAACCGCCCTGACCACTCCTCCAAATAAAAATTAATAAAAAAAATAAAAATCACAAATTCTCATAGCAATCCTAATATTTGCATGAAGAGCAAAATATACAAGTTAAATGAGAACAGTGACACCAGAGGTGGAAGAACAAGAGATTCAAGCTATTTTTGTACTTAAATGACCAAAAAAATGGTAAAATCTGGCTATATCACATGTTATATGTATATAGCATTGGCCTCCTCAGATGGAGGCCCTGTGAAAGCTACCCCAGGTAAATGACATGTGTTGGGTTAGCATTTATACAAAACCACAGCTCATGGGCCCTTACTAATGTTTTCCTTTTACCAGACTAACCAGGGGACATACTAGGTCAAAGCAAAAAGTGCTTAATTAAACAGCATAGCAAAATAAATAATGAAAAATTTTTCTAATACACAGAGTCAATAAGCATTTATTGAGCACCACTTATGTTCTAGGCACTCTGTTGAGTGCTGGGGATACAAGTACAAGCAAGTAAGAAAGACAGTCTCTGCCTTCAAGGAGCTTAAATTCTAATGGAATTGGAAGACAAAATACCAAAAGGAACTGACAAGGTAGGGGGCAGGGATGAAGATACCCAGTCAGGGGCATAGTGTTGAAGTCTGGAGAGTCAGACTGGGGGAGGAGGGAACAAGGGAGAGAGGCATAGGGCTCTCCCCAAAATGGAGGTACCAGGAAGAACTCATCACTGGGAGAAAGGGTTGGCAAAGTGGAGGAGGTTCTAGGGTGCAACTGCAGCTGAGACATGGCATTGAAGTGCAGCAAGTTAGTGGTACAGGAAGGAGGAGTAGACTTTCCCACAAATTTCCGCACTACCAATGGGAGAGAGCTTATATAAAAGGAATATGTTTATTTCTAGGGGCACCTTACGTTCCTATTGAGTGCATTCTAGCTGGAACCTCTCTTTGCCTCTGATGTTGTTGCTTCCTCTGCTATGCTTTAAGCTGCTCAGAGGAGCATAGCTGATGTCCTCTGCTAGGCTAGTTTCTCCAATCATCTACCATCTTTTGGTCCTCCATAATGCTGTCATTTAATGGTTCTCCACTGAGCTGCTTTCAGCAGCCACCTGATGGTTCTTCATTGAATTGCAATTGCAATGGATAGAATTGGGTCTTAAAGCCCTGTTGTTCAGTCATTTTTGAGTCTTGTCCCATTCTTTGTGACCCTATTTAGAGTTTTCTTGGCAAAGATTCTGGAGTGGTTTGCCATTTACTTCTCCAGCTCATTTAACACATGAGGAAACTGAGGCAAACAGGGTTAAGTGACTTGCCCAAGGTCACACAGTGTCTGAAGCCAGATTTGAACTCAGGTCTTCCTGACTGCAGGGCTGCTTCTCTATCCACTGTGCCACCTAGCTGCCCCTTAACATCACTTTCTGAAGTCCAATAATCAACAAAAGAATTAATCAAGCCCTGATTTGTAGCCTTTGCCAAAGCTCACAGAGAAAATTTAAGAATCTCTGGTTGGTTGGAGCTGGCTTCTGTACACCCATCCCTCTACAATTAAACTGTCCCATATAACCAGGAAAAACAATTAAATGAAAATCTCAGATCTGTAGACTGACAATGTATCAACAATCTCTCTTGGCGGTTCTGTTTCTTTGCCAGGAGGAAGGAAATGTATCCCATTATCTGGGCTTTCTAGGACCATCATTAGTTTTCCACTTACTCAGAGTTCCTTCCTCTTAAGGCTCTTTTTGCATACATTGTTGCAGTCATTGTGTGTATATCACTCTTCTGGCTCTGCTTAATTCGCTCTGCATCTGTTGGTGCCAAATCTTCTCCTGTTTCTCTACATTCCTCCTACTTGTCATTTCTTACTGCACTGTGATATTCTACTAACTTCGTAGGCTCCAGATGGATCAAGGGTTCCTCAGTCAGTGGGTATACACTTTGGTTCGAGTTGGTTGCTATCAGAATTTCATATTCAGGATTCTGAATCCAGGTAGTAATAAGCTCAATTATAAATAGGGTTCTTCTAGGTGAGCATATAGGATTTTAAAATGATTTTTAAAATTTTTTAAAAATGAGGCAACTTTCTGGATGTTTTCCTGGAGGATAAAAGCCTGATCTATCAACTTCTAGGAGAGTTATGAGGGCAAAAATTGTTTCTAAGTCTCCTCAGCCAAAGCTAAGTACATCTTTTCCCTAAATTATCTAAGTGTGGGAATCTGTTTTGGCTGGGTCAACATTGTTTGAAAGAAAAGTAGGTTTTTCTTTTTGACCTAGTTTGTTATTTGCTGAACATTCACATAAGGAAAAAATTCTTGGCTGCCTGTTAGGCCCCCACCCTCTCCCACCCAACATTCACTGCCAAGGAAAGATGGGTGTGTTTGCTGAATGTGGGTGTTTTGGGGAGGAAGGTAGATTTTTGAATTGTTTGAATTGGACTGATCTAGAACAGATGACCTCTAAAGCTACTTTGCAGTCTGAGAATCCCTGCCAAAGAGGCTATCTCAGAAGAAAGACAAGCTAAAGACACTAGAGACAGTTGGGTGGCACAATGGATAGAACTCTGGCTCTAGATTGAGGAAGTCCTGAGATCAAATCCTGCCTCAGGCACTTACTAGTTATGTAACCTGGTCAAGTAACTTAACTTCTGTCTGCCTAAATTTCCTCAACTGTAAATGGGATTAATAATAGCACTCAGGGTTACTTTGAGGATTAAATGTCTAGCACATGGAAGGTGCCTAACAAATACTTGTTTCCTTCCTTCTCCACCCTATTTAAATAACTCACTGGCTTTGCTCTTCAAGTAAAATGCTGCTCAGGAACTATAGAGATAATTTCTTTTTGCCAAGGAGCACATTGCATCAAGAAATCCCCTTTTCCTTTCATGAAGTTTGGTCACCACACTCTCGAACCCATAAGACACACCACCCTCATCCCCTAAGCTGACACTGCCCAGCATATCTCCCTTTTTTCTGCTAGAAAGCTAAATTCCAGGATTCTGTTGTTTCAAACATCAGAATCCCTGCTTCGTCTCCTCCATGGGGGACTTTAGGGTTCACCAACATTTTCCATGAACTTTCTAGGCCCAGCATACTATACTCTACAACATGTTGCCTCCCAAGGTCCCTTCCTATTCCCAAAATCCCACAATCCAGATTCTATTCACTCCAATGTTGATGCTTCTTTGCCAGGAGGAAGGAAATGTATTCCATTATCTGGGCTTTCTAGGACCATTATTAGTTTTCCACCTACTCAGAGTTCCTTCCTCTTAAGGCTCTTCTCATGTACATTGTTGTAGTCATTGTGTGCATATCTGTCCCACCGTGGACTCTGCTATCACTTGGAAGGGGAAAGTCCATTCCAATGATGTTTCTACTAAGGCTGCCTCTAAGCACTCACAGTGTCCATGTGCCTCTGCCTTGCAGTGGTCATTTCCTGGTCTAGGTGTTTCTTCTGGAAGGGGCAAAGGGGAAAGGAAGCCTTCCAAAGCAAGCTGGTCTGGCAGCTTGGTTTTATAGACCATGAAAAGGGGTGTTTGCTCTGATCCAAAGTCTGCCATGCTGTGTCCTAGGTAGCCAGTTAGCTTGGAGGTAGCTCCATCACTGAGAGGCAATGGGAAGTTCCATAATCTCTTTGCAAGGTGTCCACTAGGCATGCTCAGACACCTCACATAGAGGTACTCCTCAAGTCCCTTTAAAGAAGGCTTGTGCCCAGTACTTTTATCTAGTTGATTGAGGAACTCATCAGATTGCTCAGGGATTCCTCTGGACCCTCCCCTTTCTACTTTAATGTAAAATGGTCATCATACTATTTGCATTAAGTACAAGAGGAAGATAGGTGGTGCATAGAGCCTGAAGTCAGGAAGACCCAGGTTCAAATTTGTCCTCAGACACTAACTGTGGAACCCTGGTCAAGTCATTTAATCTCTGTTTGCCTCAGATTGCTCATCTGTATGATGGGGATAAAAATAGTACCTACCTGCCAGAGCGGTTGTGAAGATCAAATGAGATGATTGTAATGTGCTTCGTACCTGGCACATAGTGGGTGCCATATAAATGTTTACTATGATGATGATGATGATGAATGCATAGGAGGAAGGGGTCACTTCTAGTCGAGGGGATTAGCGACAACTCCATAGACAGAATTGGGCCTGGATTGATGGATAGGATTTTAACTGATTGAGATTGGAAGTAGGGGAAAGGAAGGTATACCACTCAGGGTCAGGGCTAGGCTCTGCCCACAGCTGCACTTTTTAGTAGGAGTAGTCAGCACTGTTTGGTTTTACTCTGGGTCACTTGGGTTCCTGTGATGACTTCTAGCTCCTGGGGTTCAGTCCCCCCAGGATCTTTGAGGTTCAGGGTGCTAGATCTTCAAGACCCTCCCTGGTGTCTCAGGTCAGTGCTAGGGCCTTCAGATGCCCTGGGTCTGGGCTGTCTTCCTTTTAGTGTGTTGGCTGTGCCCTGGTCACTGACCACTACTGCTCTTCTGGGTTTCCAAGGTGCCCACCCTGGGGCTTTGTGACCACTCTGGGGCATTCTCAGGGGGGCTTTTGGTGCCTCTAGACACAGTCTTGCAGGTTACACATGTCCCTACCCCATTTCTGCTCTTGCTGGGAGACTACCTGCACTGGGAAGCCTCCTTTCCTATTGCCCTCCAGCTGATCTCTTATGCAGTTCTGGGCTGGAAGCAGTCACCTCCTGTAGCTTCTCATTGTATATCTTGAGTCTGGACAGAACTTCAGGGCTTTGCTAGAATAGATCTGTAGGAGTTGGACTGTGTGCTTTTCATTCAGGCATCCGTCTTGGCCAATAGTTCCATTCCACTCAGTACTAATGTTTTTAACTAAATGGTGAACATTTGCTCTTTGAGGTGAAACGAATTCTTAGTCACCCCGAGGCACTTCCCAAATAGGCAATTAACATTTTTATAATTTCAGCCATCCCCTTGTTAATGTATTACTGTAGTCATTGGTCACAATTCCGCTCAATGGGGACTTAATAATTACCTTCTCTGCCATTACCATTGCAGTCTGGGAAATACTGAAAGCTTTAAAATTTATTAAAGCATGAAGAGAAATTAAGGAAATTCATTTGAATGGGGAGAGAAGATAAACTTTGAGTAAAAATCCCCTGAATCGCCCACGTCTCCCCAAATGGCCACCATTCTTTTCTCTGTGTTTTGTGAAGTATAGAAGCTTCAATGGGCTTAAGCATTTGCTCATTCTCATCAGAGACTTCCTAAATGGATTGTCATGACTCAGCAGCTTCTCCTAGAAGCTCCTTGATGCCTTATTGATTGGAGGGTGAGAAATGCGGCCATTTGCAATCGTGTTTCGGGAGACTAATAAGTCCCGTGATATCAATGGGAACATTTAAGCCACCAGGAATTACATGGAAGGCTTGGAATTGCTGCTGTGTTGGAAGCTGGTTATTACTGGTGGAATCAATTGGATGAAGGTAGCATTGTTAAGAGGTGATTCAAGGGCTGTCACATCTCAACGCTAATTTTTACACATTTGGACAGGCAAACTTTCTGTTTTGAGTTTAATAATATTGGGCCCCATTCTTGTAAGAGCAGAAATTTACAGAGGGCTGGCTATGTGCTTCTGAGAGTAAGAGAACAGGCATCAATATTGGAGCGAATGGAATCTGGACTGTGGGATTTTTGGAACAGGAAGGGACCTTGGGAGGCAACATGTTGTAGAGTTTAGTGTGCTGGGCCTAGAGCAGAATTAAAATTCTGCTTCTGACACATATTAGCTAACCCTGAGCAAGTCACAACTTCCATATGCCTCAGGCAACTCCCTAGGACTTATTTAATAAGTTAAAGGCTACCTATATTGATACCTCATTCCCATAAGAGATATTAAAGTTGGGAAACTTAGTACTGAAATGGAAAATTATTTGAGCAAGGTCAAGAATCATAGGGCAGCTAGGTGGCACAGAGGACAGAGTGCTGGACCTGGTGTCAGGAAGACCTGAATTCAAGTCTGGCCTCAGACACTCATTAGCTGTATGACCCTGGGCAAGTCACTTAACTCTGTTTGCCTCAGTTTCCTCATTTGTAAAATGAGCTGAAGAAGGAAATGACAAAACACTCCAGTATCTTTGCCAAGAAAACCCCAAAGGGGGTCACCAAGAGTTGGATACAACTGAGATGACTGAACAACAAGAATCATAACAGGGATTGGAACCCAGATCTTCCCACGCCAAATCTGGTACTCTTTTCCTTGTGTGATGCTGTCAGGATCGAAGTCTTGGCTTATTCTCTTACCGTGTGACCTTGGGCAAATATCATCAATATAATACATCAAACTAGGTAAATGCATCAAACTATGTAAAGTGCAACACACTGAATAAATGTAAATTAAGATGATGATGATGATGATGATGATGATGATGATGATAGCTGCTAGTAAGTAAATTTAATTGAATCAGTAGTATTGAACTGGCAAGGCATGTTTTCAAGAGCTTACTGATTCCTTTGAGATACTTTGTGATTTTGGTAGTTAGTACCCGGTAAGCTAAAGTGCTCCGTCTCAGTGGTTAAGCTCTCCCTAGGTGTGGATAAATGACAGACGTTTAATGCACAGAAATCTGCTGCTTAAAAAAAGCAACAACATAACAAACATTTGGGTTTCTTTCCAGTCTTCAGACCTAAGTAGTCTATTTACATGCACCCCCTAGTCCTGCTATCATACCAAATTAGGAGTCATAATATTAAGAAAGCTCCCTTACCTGTGTATTTCTGCTATAGCACCCTCTTTTCTTTATCTTTTTTTATCTTTATCTTTTTCTTTATCTCTATTTTCCCTATTCCACACCCCTATTCCCTATTCCACATCCTTTTTTTTATGTCACCCAATATGTATATTGAAAAATCCCTAAGCAAGGCCATGGATTGTTGACTAGTGCCTCTCTCTCACCATACCCAAGGTCTTTTCACCTTGGAGTAGGCTTAAATGCTTCCTAGCCCTCTCAGAATAATGTTGGATATTCATTAATTGTAGAGGGCCAGCTCTGATTAGTCCAGAAAAGGGTTAAAGAATTCAGGTTGGAATTTAACTCCTGCCTGTTCTTACCTTCAAGGGCTCACTTTATCAGGATGTTGGCTCACCACTCTCCTATTCATTAAGGGGCTCCTGGAACTGCCCGACCTGTGACACAATAACAGTCTGGCATGAGGGATAACATGTGGCAAACTAGGGAGTACTAGTCTCATAACTTTGAGATAAGAACCTGAGAATGATTGTCAAGGCCTGTTAATTGACTGTTAATCTCTATCTTGTAACCATTTGTTTAAAATGTATTTAATCCTTTTCTTGATACTTTTATTGTATGCTCCTTTGATATATGTCCTGAAAGCATTTTTTTACCGAGCTCTGAACCTTGAAAGTTATCAGTAACAGTTACAGAATATGCATAGTTTTCCCACACAAGGGATCCTCTGAAGTTCCAAACTTTTTCCTATATGTGCTGTGACCCTCAGATGAATAAACGGCTCAGTCCTGGCTGACCCGCCTGCCCCATGTTTCTTCGGTTCACGCTCTCCCATCAGGTGTGACTCTTAGTTGCTGGCAACAATTAATATGATAATTTATTAAATCTTTTAAATAATGTTTCATTATCATTTTACTTTTAAAAATGTATTATTGCTTAATAATAATCAATAAATATGAACATCAAACAAATATAATAGAATAAAATCCAAATAAAACCATAACATCAGAACTATTCATATTTTGACAGAAGAAAGATAATTAACTTAAGATTAATGTAAGATAATTAACATAATAACTACCTATTTGCTCTATGTCACCAAGAGATCTATTTGGTGTTAGTATGCTTAGTAGATTTTATTACTGTTATTATTGTTGTTGTTGTTATTATATAGTCCTGGTCAATTTCTGTAATTCCTTTATTATTCATAATTTTATATGAATCTTTCCACATTTCTTTGTGTAAGAAGAGTAGTGATTTTGGTGCTTGCCAAAGATAGAACAAAAGTTTTATCTGCTTCTCCAGTATTAAATGAAGCTCCAAGAATGATTTTCATGAGACTAGGCTAGTGACTAGGGACCTGATAAGAATTAAAAGGAATGTGTTCACTTTAATTTAGATAGCAGACTGGATTCATTCAGAGAGTGGCAGCTGAGCAGAAACAGGAAGTTTAAAAGACAGAAAATATTAAGTATGGAGTTTTTGCTGGCTGGTGGGAGTGGTTATGGTTCTGACTCACAAAAAAGCTGGAATAATCCCTAAGGTTATGGACTGAAGGAGTGAAGACTCCTCTGGTGGGGAACAAGCTGCAATTTATCAGAGACCCAATGGAGAGCAGCTTATGGAAAACCACCAGCACAATGGAAGACTAACAAGGAGCAGTATAGTAGAGTAAATGAGGATACCAGCAGATTGCAGTACTGTGCAGTTGAAAACGAAACAAAACAGCACGTGGAAATAGCAGCTGCAGAGAAGGGTTGTAGTCTTAGAAATGTAAGTTGCACTTGTTACTAATGTTACTGTTGTGCCCGGTAGAACCATAGTAACTCAAATAGAAATAGATTCTTGACAGCTACCAATGTTTTATTGTATTTTTATTTATTTTGTGAAACATTTTCCATTTACATTTAATCTGATTCCATCATGCAAGTGGCCTGCAGGCATTTGACACCTCTGCTCGAAAATATGAGTCAATTAGTCAAACATTTATTAAGTGTTTACTATATGTCAGGCACTGTGCTCAATGCTAGAGGTACAAAGGGAGGCAAAGACAGCTCTTGCCCTCAGGGATCTCATAAATAACTATGTACATGAATATACATGCAAACATGTAAATGTGTACATATGAAATATATAGGGAAGAAAGGGAATAAGCATTTATTAAGCACCTGCTGTGTACCAGGTACTATACTGAGCACTTTACAAATATCTCATTTGATATACAAGGTGGATGGAAGGTAATCCAAGAGAGGAAGGAATTAGCAGCTAGGGAAACTGGGGGAAGAACCCTTCAGAAGGTGACTTTTGAGCTAAATCTTAAAGGAAGCTATGGAAATTAAGGGGGGAAATGAGGGGACACAGCATTTCAGGCATGGGGGACAACCAGTGCAAGGTACAGAGACAGGAGCTGGAGAATCCTATGTGAGAAACAGGGAGTAGATCAGTGTAGCTGGATGGTGGTAAGTGCATCGAGGGGAGTAAAATATAAAATAGCTAAAAAGTTAGGAAGGGTTCAGGTTATGAAAAGCTTTAAATGCCAAACAAAGGTGTCCACCTTTGATCCTGGAAGTAATAGAAAGCCACTGGAGCTGACTGAGTGGGGGACTGACATGGTCAGATTTACACTTTAGAAAAATAACCTTGGCAGCTGAGTAGGGCATAGATTGGAATAGAGAGAAACTTGAGCTAGGGAGACCAGTTAAAAAGTGAACAAGAGCCCAGGCCAAAGGTGATGAGGGCCTGAACTGAGGTTGTGGATAAACTCATCATCTCTAATCTCATCACCATACTGCTAACTTAAGCCTTGATAACACCACCTTCATCTGCCTCCCTTCCCCTTTGATTGGAAGGCTGGAGGGTGGTGAGCCAAACTCCTCCCAATGTCTTCCCATAATGCCTTATAAAGTGTAGAAACTGGACTCAGCTCACTCCACTTTGCATCTACTGTTCTGTCTGGTTTTAACCCTACAGGACAAGACAGCCCCTGGTGTCCTCTGTCCTCCCTTCCCCTTCCTGTCTCCTTTTCTGTGTTGTAAGCTCCTTGAGGGCAGGGACTGTCTATTATTATTATTAATTGTGCCCCCAGCACTTAACACAGTGTGTAGCACATAGTATGTGCTTAACAGATTGGACTAGAAAGGAGAATATGTGAGAGATACTGCGAAGATTTGGCAGTGGATTGGATTTGTGGAATGAGTGAAAGGAGTCTAGAATGATACCAAGATTGTGGGCCGGAGTGACTAGAGGATGGTGGTGCCCTTGATAATAACAGCAAGATAGGAAGATGAGAAGATTTGGAGAGATAATGAGTTTGTTGAGTTTGAGATGGACATGAGCTGTCCACTTTAAGGTGCCCAGGAGGCTAGAGTTGTATGTACAGTTGTGGGAATCATCTACATGGACATAATAATCAAAGCCAGGGGAGCTGATGGGAAGAGCCCTGGGATGGACTACTGTGGGACACCCACACTTAGCGGGCATGACCTGGAGTAAGTTACAACAAAGGAGACTGAGAAGGAGAGATCTGACAGGTATGAAGAGAACTAAGAGAGAGCAGTGTCATAAAAACCCAAAGAGAAAAGTGTATCCAGGAGAGGAAAGTCATCGACAGTGTCCAATGCTGCAGAGATGTCCAGAAGGGTGAGGATTGAGAAAAGGCCATTAGATTTGGCAACAGAGATTATTGGCAACTTTAGAGGATTCAGTTTCAGTTGAATGACGAGGCTGGAGGCCAGATTGCCAAGGGCTTAGAATTAAAAGAGACTGAGAGAAGAAGTAAAGGCTCCCACTGTTGATTATTTTCTCATAGTTTAGTCATGAAAGAGAGGAGAGACACAGTACAATAGCAGAGATAGTAGAATCAAATGTGAGTTCTTTAAGGATGGCAGACACAGAAGTATTTCTGTAGCTAGCAAGGAAGAAGCTAGTAGATAGGAAGTGATTGAAAATAACAGAGAATGGGGCAGCTAGCTGGTGCAGTGGATAGAGCATCGGCCCTGGATTCAGGAGGACCTGAGTTCAAATCCAGCCTCAGACACATAATACTTACTAGCTGTGTGACCCTAGACAAGTCACTTAACCCCATTGCCTAGTAAAGAAAAAAAAATAAGAGAAAATAAAAGTGATAATTGGAGAGGGGGACAATCTGCTGGAAAAGATGGGCAGGGATGGAATCAAGGGTGGACATATGTTCTCTGGCCACATGTTTCCTATATGTTTTCCCTTGCCCACTGTGGAAATTTGTGGGAATATGTACATATATGTGTGTGACATTTTAGTATGATGGTTAAAAAGTTTGAGAGACACAGTTTCTAGATAATTAATCATTTTATTAATAATGCTAGCATTTTATTAATAAAAGGAATGGTCATTTGGTCATCTGTCTTGGACCAAAGATGACTCATGGTGGTGGGCTCACAGTTTATATGCCCTTGGAAAAGGAGGTGCACCTGATGGTGGAAAGCAACTCTGATTAGTCAACAAGCAATTAGAAAACAAATATCATGAGAGGTGGGCTTATTCCATTGAGGGTCTTGAGGATCTGTGACACTGAGCACCCAAATCTTAGTCAAATAGACTTAACAATTTCCACATCACCTGTCTGACAAAAGGGAAAATCCACATTTTTCCAGATCTGTCTGAGTAAACTCAATGAGCAGGAATCCACCCATTTGCCTAAACTTAGAATTTCTTTACTGTCTTTGATTAGATCTTAGCTTGGGTAAGTCTTTGCCCAAGATTTCTCACACTGGTTAATTTTTGGATGAGGAAGTAGAAAAAGAGGGAGGGAAACCTTGGTCCTAATTCAATAACTGGTTATTAAATACAAGAGAGAAAAAATAATTTCTCTCATTAGTAGAGACTGATCCAAACCATGTCTTCAACTTGGGGCAGCTTTCAGGGCAAATTTGGGGAGGGCTTGGGCTACATTTGTATTCTATGTATCTCTCATTTTTATATCACAATAATATTCTGTTAACACTGATATAGTGTAGTTCATTCATCTGTTTCCCAAGTGTTGGACATATTTATTGCTGTTGGTTTTGTTTTCCCCAAAGAACCTATTATGTACAAAGTACAACATGAGACACTTGGGGAGATACTGTAGGAAGATAATTAAGACATCATCTTTGCTCTCATGCATTACCTACATTAACTATAATGCAGACTGGATTCAAGTAAAGAAAAGAGAGGTCCAACATGCTCTGAGAGGTCCAAGCAAAGAAAGATTGTTTCTATTTGGAACAATAATATTGCAATGATGAGGCTAGTTTGAATGGCATCAGAGTCACTGAGGAGTAGTAATCATGCACTTACAATGTTGGTCGGTTATGTAATCTTTCTGGACTTCAGTTTCCTCATCTATGTAATGGGAGTTTGGTGCATGCTCACAGTATTCGAAATGGCAGTGTGTACGTAGAGGACACTTGGGACCTATTCCTAGATTTATATGTGGACATTCTGATCTACATGTGGACATATCAGGTCTACCATGGGATTGAAAGCAGTCTTTTTCCATTGGTTATATAGCCAGAACTACCTGCATCTTTAAATCTAACTAATTAAATATATCATTTTCCCCCTTGCAGTCATATCTGGGGAAAGGACATGTTCAGTCACTTACGGTAAGGTGACAGCAAGTGGTAAAGGAGGAGGCCCTGAAGACTCCCTTCCTTATTAGGCCACACAGCCCCGAAACACAGACTTGGAGTTTTAGTCTCTTTCATTTGTCCTTTTCAGTTTTAGGTGTGGAGCTCAAGTCACGGAGATCTGGAAGTCTAGAGCTCTAGACTGGATGTTGCAGTCAGCTCAGCATGGAAGCCAGGGTACCTGGATGCTAATCGAGTAGGGGATTTGGACTTGAATTTGGTGGGATGTAGAAACCTAGTTAAACTGTGAGGATAATCCTGCCTCCCTCCCCAGAGACTGAGGTGGTATATGTATAGAATATTATGTCCCCCAGGTATCTGGGGTGTATGTGGGGATATTTATATTTATTCTTGTTATTCCTTTGAAATAAATGTCCCTTTGTGAAAGCTAATTTGATATGTCATTAAATCAAACAGGGGTACTAGTCACTGGGCCTCTGAAATGAGGAAACACAATGGGTGGGAGCTTTAGCATGTGGCAGAGATAAGAGTCCTCCCCTCAGAGTACCAGAGAGCCATGGGTGGGTGGGGTCAGCAGTGATAAATGTAACAGATCTGGCCTTCAGATGTGAATGCCAGAGAAACACTGTTACTTCTATAGAACAAGGGAGCTGGACTTGAGCTCTAAATCTGTGATTCCAGAGTTTACAAGATTCTTTATAAAAATCACCTCCTTTTATCAACCTTTTAGGCAAGAGTATTATAGGTGTTATCATTTTGGGGGGGGGGGGGTCTGGACTTGTGATTTCATTGATGGAAGGAGCTCCTGGTAAGGAGATTTCTTCTATCAATGTAGGTCAGCAATGTTCATCAATTTGTAGTCTTAGAGAGTTGCCTGGGACAGGTAAAGGCAAATGACTTTCTTAGAGTCATGCCAGCCAGTATGTGACCCAGGCCATTCTGACTGTAAGATTGGCTCTCTACCCATTATGCCACACTGCTTTCCCATCTTCCTTTAACAGATGAGGCAATGAAGGTTGTGAGGGGTTGAATCCATGGCCATACAGCCATTAAGTGTCACAAGCAGGACTGAAACTCAGATCTTTCATAACTCCAATTCCAATGCTCTTCTATTCTACCACGCTCCCTCTCCTAGTCACTTATAATCGGGGGCATTCATCACACTAACAATGGAGACTCATCCCAACTGCATGGTGTATGACCCCATACCAATTATGCACTTTGGACTCCACACTCTGGAAATCCCTGATTTGTCTTGTAGGCTCTTGGTTTCTTGGGAGGCTCAGCTAAGCTCTAATAGTCAGTTTACATCTCTTTGCAACACTTGGTATGTTTTTCCAGAGCTACCCTTCTGGGATTCACGTGTGCCTTGGAGAATTGAACTCCCCAGTTGCTCTATTTGTGAAATAATGATGAAAAACATTGCCTGCAGAGTGGCATGTGAGCTGGCTATTAGAGGGTAATTAAGGGCTTCCACAATTTAAGGAGCTAGATAACTTTTATGATAATTTTCTTCAATTAAAACAATCCCTCAGAACTGTTAATGTTGGGGGCTTTTAAAAAAAATTGTTGGTAATCTTTTTTCCAGGTTTTTGGAGATTGGTAACATGTGCCTTGGGCAAATATTATAGTATTTCTTTAGCAGATTCCTTTTTTCTAAGAAAATAATAATAATAATAATAGCTAGCATTTATATAGGGTGTTTAGATTTGCAAAGCACTTTATATAGTATATTATCTCATTTGATCCCAAAAACAACCCTGGGAGGTAGGTGCTATTATTATCCCCATTTTGCAGATAAGGAAGATGGAGGTTGAGAGAAGTTTAATGACATGCTCAGGGTCCCATAGCTAGTGAGTGCCTGAGCAGTATTTGAACTCAGGTCTTCCCACACGGGAAGTCCAACACTCTATCCATTACACCTTTCCATCTCTCTATTGTTGTAATCTTTGCCATTATTACTATTGATTCTGCTATGATGATGATAGCAACGAAACTATGAGGGAAGAATTAATCACTTTGGGGCCTACTTGTTGTCCTAAGATAATTCAAAAGGAAATATTCAGTTTCCTAGCATGGTGCTGGTAGACTGTCCAAGTTTCATTGGCATATAACAATGAGGTCAGCATAAGGGCTGCGTAGACCTTCAGTTTGGTAGGCACACTAATACCTCTTCTCTCTCACATACTTTCCTTTGGAGCCTGCCAAACACTGAGCTAGATCTGGTAATGCATGTCAACCTCATCACCTATGTGTATATCCCTGGAAAGTATAATGCCAAGGTAAATGAACTTATGCACAGCGTTCAAAAGCTCTCTATTTGCTGTAACTGCTGGTTCCATGTGTTTGTGGTGTGGTGCTGGCTGATAGAGAACCTCTGTTTTCTTGATGTTGTCAGGCCAAAATTAGCACAAGCAGCAGAGAATTGATCCATACTCTGTTGCATCTCAGCCTCAGCATCTGTATGGAGTGTACAATCATCTGTGAACAAAAAGTCATGTACTGACTCTCCCTCTACATTAGTCTTGGCTTGTGGCCTTTTCAAACTAAATAATGTGTGTGTGGTGGCTGACTTTGATGCTGTTTTTGTCCTCATTAAAGGTGTCCAACAACATTGCTGAAAACATCATGCTAAAAAGCATAGGGGCAAGCACACAGCCCTGCTTCACTTCTCTGATGACTGGGAAAGTGTGAGAGCTTTGTCTTTTATCCAGAACCTGTGCAAGCATGCTGTCATGAAACTGGCATATAATACTGATGAACTTATCTGAGCAACCAAATTTTGCCATGATTTTCCACAAGTCCTTAGGATTCATAGTCAGATTGACAAATATTGTGTACAGATCTCTGTTTTGCTTCTGGCATTTCTCCTGTTGTTGTCAAGCAGCAAACTCCATACCAGGTGTTCCTCAGCCCTTTCTGAAACCACACTGGCTCTCAGGTAGATGACCACCTTCCAGGTGAAGGATCAGTCTATTAAGGAGGACTCTGGCAAGAATCATGCCATCAATGACTAAGAGAGAGACACCACTATGATCACCACAGGGCAACCTGTTTCCTTTTGCTTTCTAGAGATGGACAATGGAGACATTCTTGAACTCTTGGGGGATAAACCTCTACTTGCCATATGACCCAGAAGATTTCAGTCAGCTTTTGTATAAGAAGTTGGCCTCCTGCCTAAATCTCAGCTGGAATAGAATCGGCACCAGGTGCTTCACCACATGAGAGGAACCTAATAACTCAAAACCTCTTTTTCAGTCGGAAGTTTGGCAAGAGAGGGATTGACTTCAACCTGAGGTATGCAATCAATGGCTTCAGCATTGATTGATGATGGTACGTTGAGAACACTATGGAAGTGTTCAGCCCATTTCTCCAACTCCTATTGTTTCTACCAGCTAGCATCTCTTGTATATGACCCCTTCTCTTATCAGATACGGCCTCCACCCTGGTGTTAGACCCTCATCACCTCTCATCTTGCAGGAGTCCCACTAAATGGTCTTCTTGCCTCAAGCCTCTCCCCATGGCAGGCCAGACTTCAGGAAAACTGGTAGGTCAGGAAAAGTAGAAAGGCAAAGACATTGAAATGTAAAGGAGAAGGCCTTCAGACGCACAATAAACATTCTACATCCCAGAGGAACTTAATTGAAAATGAAGTCGCTATCAACCAATCTGCCTGAGCTAGCTTGGCAGTGGCCAAGCCCAGAGAGGGGCCAGCTCAGTAATCTGCTTCACCTGGTTCAGCCAAGAACTGACCCACTCAGCTGAGATACTGTACTTTGGAAGGAGCAAGTCCAAATGAACTTGCTGCCCTTTTGAGACACCATGTGCTATGAGGAGCCAGCCCAGATGAGCAGTAAAGCAACTCATCCATTATGATGCCATGCCTCACAGTGAACTGTGAGAGGACCATTCAAAGGAAGAAGTTACATCTACAGTTCCAGAGCTGTGAGTTGCCTTGGCCTCATATGTTCCCTACATGTATATGTATGATTACCACTATATTTTAAGTTTGTACTCACTCTGCCCCACTTCCCCATGGACTCTATGTGTATCAGTGAGAAAGTACACTGCTGATTTGGGGAAAAATGTTTTGTAACTACTGTTCTTCCTCTGCTGTTTGAATAAATGCCTTTACTAGAGAACTAAGTCTACTGCCTGATTGTTAAGGGGAAACACATCAGTGGGGGTTCATGAAGACAGCCACCCACAGGCCAAACCCTGGAACCCTGGAAGTAGTAGCAGCCACTGCTTTGGGAAGGAGCATCTCAAGGAGGCTACTGTGAATGAAAATGCAAAATGTCCCCTAGGAACCATGGGCCCCCTGGACTTAAATAACTTTGGTGTCGTTAAATGACTAATGATTTCTTCAATATAGTTACTCCCTCTAATACTTCCTGTCTCCAGCATTCTTGCCCTGTGCCATTCTCCTCCATATTTTCCCATAAACCCTCCCTATAGAGGCACCACCCAATGCCCTGGAGGTCTTCCTCTGGTTCTTTTAGTGTCCCAGGGATGCCCTTGTAGCACTCCCTCTGTGGCTGGTCATTTGGTCATTTTCAGTTCATTTTCTGATCACCCATTTCCTTGATAATGTCTTTTACACGATTTCTTGCAGACAAGTCATCTTTAGTGACTTGCCATGGCCTGCTTACATGATCTACACCTCTTTCCATTAGACTGTAAGCTCCTTCAGGACAGACATTTTTTCATTCTTTGCACATGAATCTCTAGCACCCAACACAGTTGATGACACACTGTAAAAATAATAGTACTTTATATAGTACTTTACAAATGGTGTTACCTCATTTTATTTCACAGAACTCTGAAAGGTAGGTGCTATTATTATCCTTATTTTACAGATGAGGAAACTGAGGCAGAGGTTGTGTGACTTGCCCAAAGTCACCCAGTTAGTAAGTATCTGATGCCAGATTTGAACTTAGCCTGCCTCTGGGTCCAGTTCTGTCCACTGTGCCACCTAGCTGCCTCTAATAAGCATTTAGTAGCTTTGTGATGGATTTCTTTTGACTACTGAGCCATTTGTAATTTCAGTTAATACCCTCGTCTAGATTAATTTATCTGTTAGGATGAGGCCAAAAAGAATGAAATGTGGGTGTGTGGGGTGAGCTATTTCCTGATGATAGGGTGAGGGAGAGGACAGAGCAGAGTCTAGGCTGAGAAGGGCAGGCCAGGCTAGGGTACTCTGAAAGGGGCATCCAGCAGTCAGGGGCCACCATGAGTTCATTGGGCTTCTGAGGGAGAGGAAGAGAGAGGAACATGGAAAGGGGAGAGAATGACTTTACCTCTGTCAGGGTCACCTCCTAGAACCAGACAGAAATAATGTCTGGGTCAGCTGCTCCCCCAACTGAGCTTCAGACCATAGAAATATTAAGATGCTCTATTTAGCTGCTCCATTTAGCATGCCAACTGAAGAGCCTTCTCTCTGTGAAAGGTTTTCACAAAGCCAAGAATCTCTGGAGTGTAGCATCCACCCAAAATGCCTTCCCTGACATTTCAGCATCTAATGGCCATTTGTTTGGAGTCATCTTTTGAGAGGCACTTTATATAATGGTTCTGAGCAAGCTCACCTTCCTCACTAACTGATTCAACTCAATAGTCTCTAAGGATGTCTGGATTATAAGAGCTACACACAAGTCCCTGAAATAACCTGCTTGTTTGCCCAAGACATCACCGTGGCACATACCCTGACCATTCCAGTCAGATTCCTCCAAGTGTGGGAATGGTTTCCATCTTTGTATTTGGATGCCCACTGGCACTTAATAAACTCTTAATAAATGCTTATTGATTGATTGATTGTTTCCCTAAATTGCATGAATGTCCCACTTCCATGCACCTACACAAGCTGACCAATGCTGTGTTGGAACTAAGCTAAGTTTTAAGCCTATTCTTCCAAGAGGCTGAGGTGATTTAGGAGAAGATATACCTTAGAGCCATTGGGGGAAATGCTTGTAGGTTTGTTCTTGCTATATCTTTTAAGTGTTATTGTTGTTTAGTCCTTTTCAGTCTTCATGACCCCCATTTGGGGTTTTCTTGGCAAAGATCCTAGAGTGGTTTACCATTTCCTTCTCCAGTTCATTTTATAGATGAGGAAACTGAGGCAAACAGGGTGAAGGGACTTGCCCAGGATTACACAGTTAATAAGTGTCTGATGCCAAATTTGAACTCAGGAAGACCCTGGGTCCAGTAATCTATGTACTGTGCCACCTAGCTGCCCCTTGTATCTTTGAATTATCCCTTTGTAAAAGTTATCTAATGTTACAGTTAAATGAAACTGGAGCCCCTAACAAATGAGGTGAAAACAAGGGAGAGGGAGCATTGAGCCAATGACTGAAAGGAGAGACACCCCTCAAACTCCTCAGGGTACCTTGAGCCCTGAAGGAAGATTAGACCACCTGGCTCTGAGAGAGCTAGAGCAAAACACATGTCATAATTAAATTGAGGCAGAATCTTCCCCAAGTCCTAGATGCACACACCAGAGAAGTGATCAACCTGGAAAATCAGTTCCTCACCAAGTAGACATACAGTTCCCTAGATGAGAGCATCTGGTATCCTTACCCTGGCCAAGGGCAATATTGCATCAGTGAACAGCACCAAGCTACTTAAAGATGACCTCTGTTGTGGGGGTGTACCGGTAGTGTGGTCACGTGAGGAGGAGGAAGAATGATTGGTTGTTTTCCTTCGTTCTTGAAGAGGACCAAAATGACATCACTGGGTTGCAGTCAAGGTACAGTGTGTCCAACTGTGTCTGATTGGACTGATATTAGCTCAGAAGGCTGTACCACAGGTTGGGCACAAATAGTCCATTTGAGAGTTTGGGGTGGATTCTCTAAATTTGCACATCTCACATTTCTTTTGAGCTATTGCAATTCTACTTCACTTGGAGAGTACAATGCTTTCTTTGATGTGGGCACGCCATGCTGGTTGGTCCTTTGCCAGTGTCTCTCCCATATCATGCTATCAATTCCAAAGTTCCAGAGGAGGAAGAATGAACTTTGTTGTTAAAAGAGGAAACAGTGGCATAGTAGATAGGGGGCTGGGCCTGGAGTCAGGAAGACTTGAGTTTGAATCCAGCTTCAGACACTTAACCTCCATCTGCCTCAGTTTCTTCAATTGTAAAATAGGGATGATAAAAGCATCTATCTCTCAGGCTTGTTGTGGGGATTAAATGAGTTAATATTTGTGAGATGCCAACCTTAAAGTACTATATTATTTGTATTCCATGTCTAGTCACTTTGGGTTATTAAATATAAAGGGTCAGATGTACCTAAGATTAGTTTACCCAGATAACCAGGTGGCTCTAGCCTCCTCTCTGTCCTAATCAGCCATCTGATGACACTCTGTTCCAAGGGTCCTTCCAACTCCTCAGATGCTTCTTGGTGACCTGCTTTACTGCTACAGAGCAGAGGTCTCCTCTTCTGGAAAGCCCATACAGTGAGTTCACACAGCCAGGCAATTTTGAAAATGTCTTTTAGATGGAACTTAAGAATTCTAATCTCTACTGAAATCATTTGCAGAATCAACAATTCTCATTTTTAGAAGGGACCTAAGAAGTTCCTTGACAGGAATCCCAAGTGGCTGTCCATCCTTTACTTGAAGACCTTCATGTATCCTCTCCTGAAGCAATCTTCTCACTCCCTCTCTCCCTTTCCACCTTTCTTTCTCTGGTCACCATCACCTACACTTATTGTCTTCCCTTACTAGAATATAAGGTCCCTTTGGAGAAAATGTGGGAAAATTGGAACACTAATACATTATTGGTGGAGTTGTGAACTGATCCAACCATTCTGGAGAGCAATTTGGAGAGAAAATTGCCCCAAAGGGCAATCAAATTGTGCATACCCTTTGATCCAGCAATACCACTTCTAGGTCTGTATCCCAAAGAGATCATAAAAAAGGGAAGGACCTACATGTACAAAAATATTTATAGCAGATTTTTTTTTGTGGTAGCAAAGATTTGGAAATTGAGAAGATGCCCATCAATTGGGGAATGGCCAAACAAGTTATGGTATATGATTGTAATGGAATACTATTGTACTATAAGAAATGACAAGCAGGATGATTTTAGAAAAAAACCTGGGAAGATTTACATGAACTGATGCTGAGTGAAGTGAACAAAATTAGGAGAACATTATACACAGTAACAGCGACATTGTGTGATGACCAACCACGATAGACTTAGCTCTTCTCAGCAATACATTCCTTCAATACAAATCCAGAAGATCATAATGGAAAATGCTATCCACATTCAGAGAAAGAACTGATGGAGTCTGAATACAGATTGAAGCATACTATTTTCACTTTGTGTGTGTGTGTGTGTGTGTGTGTGTGTGTGTTTCTTTTTGTTCGGTTTCATCTTCACAACACGACTAATGTGGAAATATGTTTAACATGATTGCACATGTATAATCTATATCAGATTGCTTGCTGTCTTGGGGAGGATGGAGGGAGGGAGGGAGAAAAATTTGGAACTCCATATCTTATAAAAAATGAATGTTGCAAACTATCTTTACTTATAATTGGAAAAAATAAATACTATTTACATAAAAAATAATATAAGGTCCTTAAGGGAGAGGACTGTCTTTAAAAAAATATTTTTACCATCAGTGATTAGCACAGTGCCTTGCCCATAGTAAACAATAAATACTTTTTCATTCATTCATTTGCCTTATTCTATCTTTGGACCATTCCAATCATTAGGAAGTTTTTCCTTACCCCAAGGATAAAATATGCCTCTTTCCAATTCCTCCCCATTGTTTGTAGTCCTGTCCTATGGGACTGAGAATTCCAGTCATTCTACAGGAAAGCCCTTCAGATTCTTGTAGAAAACTAACTTATCCTTCTTCACCCCAAAGCCGGCTTATTTTTCCCCCTCCAGAATAAACATCTCTAGGCTTTTCCACCATTCCTCATATGGGATGGCCAGGAGGTCCTTCACCTTATTAACTGCCTTTCTCTGGATGCCTTCCAGTATGTCCACATCTTTCCTAGAATGTGTTGAACAGAACAGAACACTGTATTCCAGATGCAGTCTCACAAGGGTAGAGGGCAGGCTGTCACTGAGCTGAATTTTGAGGTTTCTTAATCCATCCATGTTGGTAGACACCAAATCCCCCCCAACCAAGCCTTTATGTCTTTATTTAAGCCCGTCCTAAATATCTCAACCAGCACTGCCTCTTCCCTGCCCCAAATAGCTGACGAGACTCTCTTTCCACTCTCTTCCATCTAAACGTATCCTTCCATTCTTCAAGGTTTAGGACAAATCCATTTCTTGGACAAAGTTGTCCCTAGCACTATACGTGCCCTACAGTGATCTTTCCCTCCTTAGAACACCCATTAGTCCTGGTCGGCCAATCAGTAAACATTTATTAAGCACCTACTGTAAGCTAGGCACTGTACCAAGGGCTGGGGACGCAAAGAAAGGCCAAAAAAATCTGTAGCCATTTTTCACAAGGAGTTCACTGTCTAATGGGGGAGATAACATACAAATAAGCTATAACTGGGAAAAATTAGAGATAATCAACAGAGAGAAGGCAGCTGCTGCTTTGTATTGTTGGAGATATTTCTGTATATATGTGGCATGTTTCCTTTACTGGTACTACAAGCCCTTTGATAGACCATGTGTTAGACATCTGTAACAGGATTCCACTGTTACTCCAAAAATCTACCCAGCCTTGGGTTCAAAGTATTCACAAGATGCTCTAGATTCCTGCTCTGATGAATAGTGTATATGCATACATACTTACATATATATATTTTTATGTATATTTAAGATTTATAAATTTATATTCCATATAAATTTAAGATTTTTAAGATTTATAAAAAACATTACAAATATCTCATTTTGTTCTCACAACAACCCTGAGAGATAAGTACAATTATTATCCATATTTTCACACACAAAGGAAACTGAGTTAGATAACAGCTAAATGATTTGCCCAGGGTCACACAGCTAGTAAGTATGAGACTAGATTTGAACTCAGGTCTTCCTGACTCCAGGTACATTGTGACCTGGATATCCTCCCTTTTAGGCCAGTCAGGATGTTTCACAGGACCTCAGATTACAGGATTAGTTTTCTTAAAATAGAAAGCATTATAATATTGAGAAAACACACCAGTAACTAGCATTCCTAACACCCATGGCTCTGAATAAACTACTTAGCCTCCTCCAAATCCCCCCAAATGGAATGTTGTCAGTCAAGAAACATTTACTAAATGCCTATCATGTGTCAGAAAGGCAAAACCAGTCTCTGCCCTCAAACAGCTTACATTCTAACGGGGGAGATGGCACACAAATAACTAGGTACATATAGGATGTATACAGAGTAGATTGAAGGTAATCTCAAAGGAGAAGGAACTAGAAGCTGAGGAGACTAGAAGGCTCTAGTGGAAGGTAGGATTTGAACTAAATCTTGAAGAAAGCCACAGACATCAAGAGGTGGAGCTGAAGACGGAGAGCATTCCAGGCATGGGTGACAGCCATGGCAAAGACCTGGAGATCGGAAATGGAGTATCCGTGTTTGAGGAATAGTAAGTCAGTGTAGTTGGTTAATACAGTGATAGAGTAAGATATAACAAGACTGGAAAGTGAGGAAGGGGTAGGTTGTGTTTTGCACATGGGGAATGATCAGAACAGGCATGGAAACAGGGGATGGAGTGTCACGTTGAAGGAAGAGCAAGGAGATTCTCTCCCCCATATGGAAAGATATTGAGGAAATGAACCGAAGCCTCCTGCCCACTTTCCATGTGTCCAAATTATCCCTCTGGCTTCTTCCAATAATCCAACCCCATGACTTTGGAATTCTACATTTTCCTGGAGCATATGAAATCAAAATGTCCCCGAAGTTCTTCATTGTTGTGGTTGTTCAGTCATTTCAGTCGCGTCTGACTTTTTGTGACCCTATTTGGAGTTTTCTTGGCAAAGATACTGGAGTGATTTGTCATTTCCTTCTCCAGTTGTTCCAGTTGTGCCTGATTCTTTGTGACCCCATTTGGGGTTTTCTTGGCAGAGATACTGGAGTGGTTTGCTATTTCCTTCTCCAGCCCATTTTACAGAGGAGGAAACTAAGGCTAATAGAGTGAAGTGAGTTGTCCAGGGTCACATAGCTAGTAAGCATCTGAGGCCAGATTTGAACTCATGAGGATGAGTCTTGCAGATTCCAAGCCCAGTGCTCTATCCACTGCGCCTCCTAGCTGCCCTTTGAAGCTCTTCATTAGCCTCCACTGTTTCTTTGTGACAGTCCATTGACTCTTCTATATTATCTCAGTGGCACATCCCAGCCAAGACTCAATGGATTCCTCAATGGAGAGGCAGGGATTCTATTCTGAGAAAACCCTGGTACCAGAGTCTGACCTTGCTATCTGAATGGATCTCAGAAACCCTAGGTTTCCCTGTACACAATCCTCTTTCCCTTGCTATCCTCACAGGCAAATTTCTTCCCAAACAGAAACTAGTAAGAGCTCAGATTCTCACTGACCTCAGTTTTTTTCATCTGTAAAATAAGGGAATTGGAACACATGACAGCCATCTAGGTGGCTCCACACATAGAGCACTGAACTTGGAGTCAAGAAGACCCGAGTTCAAATTCTGACTCAGACATTTGCTATATGACTCTGGACAAGTCACTTAACCTCTCACTGCCTCAATTTCCTCAACTGTTAAACAGAGACCACATCTCCCAAAGTTGTTGTAAGGATCAAATGAGATAATATTTGTAATGATACAGTGGATGGAATGCTCGGCATAGAGTCAGGAAGACTCGTCTTCCTGAGTTTAAATCTGGCTTCAGACACTAGCTGTGTGACCCTAGGAAAGTCCCCTGCTTGCCTCAGTTTCCTCATCTGCAAAATGAACTGGGGAAGAAAATGGCAAACCCCTCCAGCATCCTTGCCAAGAAAACCCCAAATGGGGTCACGAATGGTCAGAAACGACTGAAAAATGACTCAACAACAACTTGCAAACTTTAAAGAGCTATGTAAATACTATAATTATTATATTACCTCTGAGGTCCCTTCCAGCTCTAAATCTGTGATCCTGTAGTATAGATACATTGTATAGGGCAGAATCTGACGTCATAGGCTTTTCTTTATTACTTATACCTTGCTGAAAAGCAGCAGGCATGACTAGGAGTCAGGTCACGGCTCTATCCCTACACAGTCTTTTTTTAAAAAATCAGTCCCAATGCACAGTTTGAGCCATTCATCTGCCTAATGCACACTGACTCACAGACTTTGACTTCTTTGCCTCAGTCACTGAACCCACTCTCATGCCCAGTGCACTCTCTAAACACAAGCCAGATGACTCCCTCCGTAGTCTCTGGGTCTCCTTTTGTTCTCCCTCCATCACTGTCCCCAGGAAGCCTCCAGACCTTTATTTCAACTGACACGAGTCCTGGGGGCTACTTCCTAACAAAACAGTCCCCCTAGACTGACAGACATCTGCCTGTCCTGCAGACTTTGGGGCACACTGGTTTCTTTTTTATTTCTTGGTCCCATGTGCATCCGAAGGTCCTAACAAGAAACTTCCATCAGCCGTCAACCATGATAACTGCCTTCCCGCATCACCTGTGGTTTATTGTCTGGATTCCTGAGCTTTGGTCTGTCTCTGAGCTATCTCTGCCTGTTTACTTGGCCTCCTGATGGGTCAGTCATCCAGTAACTGCTGTAATTTCATGCTTTTGCGTTGTAATGGGATATAGACACGTATACGGATGGTTCCCTCACCCTAGCTTGACTGGCCTGACTCCATTATAACCCCTGATCCAGGAATGGCAGGGGGAAGAGACCACTCACCTCACTTCTGGCTCCCAGAAGTGCTGATCATTCGACATCTCAGCTGGCAATTACATTGATTGTCTAGTTCAGCTGGGGAGATTCCCTTAAGTTTGTCACATAGCTGTTCCACCTGCAGGCCTCTGCTATTTATTTTAATTGCTTAGAGCCCCTCACCAGTTGCCTCAAACAAACTGAGGGAAAAAAAAAGGTAGAAGGAAAATAGGGTGGTAGGAAATTTAATTTCCAAACCATTTAGGCTACATTGGGCTATTATCATCTTTGAAATAATCAGCTTTAACCTGCTGGATGGTAAATAAAAGCACTCCTGAAGGAGAATTAAAATGAGCAAAGAAATCTCTAATCTTTTGGATGGTTGCAAAAACAGCATTTCATTGACCATCAGCTCCCTGTCCTCGGCTACACCTCTTAGTCCCTTTGCAGAAATAAGTCTTGGGGACGATTCATCCCACTGCGCAATGGTTAATGATGCATAAGGCCATTCAGGTCTCATAGTGAACGACAAACTTTCAAATGGCAAACTTCTGCAAAGGGATTGGGGGCAGTGAGCCAGATTTAGAGTTTTTATCATCAGAATCATCATGGGGCAGAGGGAGGGTCTGTAAAAAGACTAGTGGGAGGCATCATGGAACCTGGGAATCCATGAAGGCAAGCCTGTCTCTGACACCTATTACTTGTGCGTCCTTGGACAAATTACTTCATCTCCTTGGGCCTCAGTTTCCTGACTGTAAAATGAGATGGTTTGGCTCAGAGGTCCCTTCCAGTTCTAGATATATGATAAGAACACTGGGACTAGAATTTTAGACTTTATTCAGCTACTAGTTGTGTGACGTTGAAGTCACTAGTTGTGTGACTTCCCCTTCGGCACCTCAGTTTCCCATCCCTTGCCTTTTATAAAAGAAGGTTGGGTTAGATAATATTTAAAGGCCCTTAAGCCTCTAAAAATTTGTGGTTTATCCCATTCTGTTCTTGAAAACAGCCCAATGTCAAGGCCCTCATAAAAGTATGAAAATATTAGGAGATAGTAGGTCAGCTGTCCCTCTGGACATCAGGCAAATCATTTAATCTCTCTCGCTTATAAAGTGATGATGTTGGCCCAGAGGGCCCTCAGATCCCTTCCAGCTCTAATCCATGAGTCTCAAGACCCTGCTCCCCAGATGTCACTGGTGAATCAGTCAAGGTTCCTTTCCATTCCAAGCAATGGCTGCCATGCTTGGAAGTTCATTGATTTCCTCTAAGTCCTTATGTGCACTCTGTTAGCTCTGAATGAAGCCCTCTCCTGCAATTCATTCCCTTGCCCCAGAGGACCTCTGGGCCATCTGCTATGGGTATGTGGATGCCCTCTATTGACATCTGGGTCCTTTGCAGACAGAAAAAGTGAAGAAGAAATGCAAAACTGGAAATAAAAGACTACAGGAAAATTGGAATTTTACATATATATACATATATATATGTATATATACATATTTGTGTCTAACTGTAGCCATCTCTAGGACAGGGTGAGGAGGGAAGAAAAAAAAAGGAAAAAAAGAAAAAAGAGATTTACATAACTTCATTATATATTTAAAAGGAATAGCAAGTTGTACACAATAGATCTGAAGTTTCATGTGCCTTTTTTAAATATACTGTGTTATGGAAATGCTTGTTTTATCCCATAAATTAAAAATAAAATAAAATAAAATAAAATTTAAAAAGAAAAATAAAGGATAAATGAAAGGAACTTCAACATCCTCTTGTCCAATTTCATTGAGGCCAACTCCCTCATTTTAGTTACTTGCCAAAGGTCACACAACTAGTAAGTGTCAAAGGTGAGATTTGAACCCAGATCTTAGTATCATAGATTTAGAACTATAATGAATCTTAGAGATCTTCAAGCCTAACCTTCTCATTTTATAAATGAGAAATTGACAGATGAAGTGACTTGCCCAGAGTCACACCTGTTTTGTGTCTCAGGAGAGATTTGAACTCAGGTCTTCCCAACTCCATGTCCAACACTCTACCTCCAACTTTATTCTTGTTGAGTTGAATAATGGTTAACACAATTCCAGCTTTTTCAATGTGTGAGCCATGAGTTCACTTGGTTTAACAAATGTTGGTTGTCTTGAAGTAATCTGGTTCCCTCTAAGAAATCAGATTGCCAATTCAAACTGATTCCTGCTGAATCCAGAGTTTTTCATTAGTAGAGAATTTCAAGGGAGTCAACATGGAATAGAGTAAAAAGAACTGGATTTGGAATCCAAAGGCTTCAGTTTACATTTCACATCTGCCCCTTACCACTCTTGTGCAAGCTGCCTCATTTCTCTGGGCTAAAGTTTCTTCTACAAAGTGAGGCAGTTGTTTGATTGTTTTCAATCGTGTCTGACTCTTCATGACCCTATCTGGGATTTTCTTGGCAAAGATGCTGGAGTGGTTTGCCATTTCCTTCTCCTGCTCATTTTATGGATGAGGAAACTGAGGTAAACAGGGAACTTGTCCAGGGTCACACAGCTAGTAAGTGTCTGAAGTCAGATTTGAACTCAGGAAGATGAGGCTTCCTGACTCCAGTCCTGGCACTCTATCCACTGTGCCACCCAGCTGCCCATGGTACAGGTTGTACTAGACTATTATAAGGATTACTCAGCTCACAAATCCTTGACACTATCCCAGTTAACATTTGCCATCTCCTAACTGTTTGGGAGTAGAGTTCTAGAATAACCTGTGCTCTTGTCTGGCCCCAGAAAATATAGGAATATTCCCCAGTGGGTCACAGATTAAGGGAATGATTTTCTATTTATGAATAGGACCTCCTCCTAGTCCCCATATATACCTCTAGTTTTGAAACTGTAGGACCTAATGAGCCATGCTGATTTGATTGAGGTAGAAGCTTTTTTGCTTTTTGATGAGGTAGGCTCCCCCTTGGTTCAAAACTTGGATTCAAAACTTCCTTCTTTGGAAAAAGGATACCTCTTCCCTTGGCCTAGCAGAGCTTGATCGGATATTGATTCATCTCCAGGAGAGGGATTGAGGAACAGCCTTGGATCTTAGCAAGAAGGTACATACCAAGATGCATGTGACCAAACTTGACGAGCAGTGGTTGGTGGAGTTTCTAGAACTAGGCCTTCTAGGCTTCCTTCTCTTGACTTTCTCCTTTTCTGGAAGATGGAGCAGCATGGAGTATGGTGGCTTCATAATGTCTCAGCAGGCAGACATAGGTAGAAGGTTGATCTTCTGTTGGGTGGAATAAAATCAGTTGTCATCCATTTTTCTCTTCCTTTTTGCTGTTAGTGGGTAAATCCACATGACCTGGTCTCAAGGCAAGTAACACTGCGCCTAGGACAGATATAGACTGATAATCCTTTTTCATCCTTATTTCAGGAAGAATTGTATGTATTATATTTTTTAGGATTATCATTAAAGACTCTTTTCAGTATTTAGAAGTCATTTTTATTGGGTTTGCTTTATGATGCTGATCTTGGAATTTTCCCTGATATCCTATATGCCCTGATATCCTCATATCCACTGGGGAATACTCCTGTATTTTCTGGGGCCAGATGAGGGCACAAATTATTTGAGAACTCTATCCCACTCCCAAACAGTTAGGAGATGGCAGATGTTAACTGGTACAGTGCCAAGAATTTGTGAGCTGAGTAATCCTTATAACAGTCTAGTACAACCTGTACCACGGGCAGCTGGGTGGTATTGAGTTTACCTGACCATCATTAAGCAAATATTGTCTCCAATAGTCCACTATGCTTCGTGGCTTCCATCAAACACTTCTATCTCATGCCCACAATTGTGTCTTTGCTTTGTAGGTTTTAGCTTCCAGGCATTCTTGCTGCCAGGACCTGAGAGATTCTGCCCTGGAAAGATTGAGGATGTAAGCAGACTTGAGGAATGGCAGAAAATGGGAACAGAAAGCCTTCCTCTGGTCTAGGAGAGGAAGATAACAAGAGGATTTATTTCCAAGATCTCTTCCAACTCTCAAGTTCTCTGGTTCTATGACCACTTATAATGGATTTTGTAGAGGGATTTCTCCTTTGGTATGGTTGGGACTAGATGGCCCCAGGCATCTCAAATATATTCGATATCAGGAGCAATTCCTAGCTCAGCACAAATACGTAAACCTATTAAAAATTACTCCTGCATAATGAGGACATTGAAGCGGTACCTTGGATAGAGTGCTGGGCCTGGAGTCAGGAAGACTCATCTACCGGAGTTCAAATCTGGCCTCAGACACTTACTACCTGTGTGACCTTGGGCAAGTCCCTTCATTTTGTTTGCCTCAGTTTCCTCATCTGTAATATGAGCTGGAGAAGGAAATGGCAAGCCAGTCATTCTAGTATCTTTGCCCAAATGGGGTCACAAAGAGTCGGACACGACTGAATAACAGCAAATGGACTTATCAGCTCTTCCTACCCTAATCATCTAGTGGCAACAGAAAGATGTAAAAACATGAAATACAGGACAAAAATCAAAATTTCTCTGGGATCATGCATCCAAATCCTCAGTAATAAGAATTGTCAAGTTCTTTTGTTTAAACCAATCAATGAACCATAATGATAAAAGCTAGATATTTTGGGAGTGGAAGTATCTGTGGAGAGTGATTTGAAAGTGTCCAAAGCATGGGTAGGATTTCAATGGATGGAGATGGGAAAGGAGAACATTCCAGCTGTAGGGAATGGGGGACAAAGGCAGAGAGATATAGGAAAATATGAGATGTATTCAAAGAATAGGTTCATAGAACTGAAGAGAACTTAGCAATCACGTCATGTTTCAATCCTCTCATTTTATAGAGACATCTAAGTGACACAGTGGATTGAATGCTGGACCTGGAGACAGAAAGATCTAAGTTTAAATCTGGCTTCAGATCCTTAGGAGTTGTGTGAACCTGTCACTTCACCTTTGCCTCAGTTTTCCCATCTGCAAAATGAGAACGTTAATAACACCTACCTCCCAGAATTGCTGTGAGGATCGAATGGGCAATAATTGTAAAGTGCTTAGCACAATACTTGGCACATGGTAGGTACTATATAAATGTTAGCTATTATGATGATGATGAGGAGGAAGAGGAGGGGAAGGAGGAGGAGGATCAAATGGGACAATATTTACAAAGCACTTTGCAAAGCCTAAAAGTACTATATAAATACTGTTCTTGTTATAGAAAAGGACGTTGAGTCTCAGCCAAGTTAAGTGACCTGCCTAAAGTCTCGCAGGTACCGAGCAGGGCTCAGAGCCAACTCCATTGATTTCAAATCCAGCAAAATTTCTCCTCTCCACCATGCTACCTCTGCATAGAGTACAGGAATAATAACAACATTAATAAGGCTAATTTACATTGCAACAGGACTTTAAGGTTCACAGAACACTTTTCTCATGACAGTCTTGTGAAACTAATAGGGCCAGTGTTATTATCATCCCTATTTTGCAGATGAAAAAACTGAGGGATGGTAAGTTAAATCACTCATACAGTCACATGCACAAGTACAAGTCTCACATAAATGGTGGAGTTTGGATGGGAAGCTCAGATCATCTGATCCCAAGGCCACTGCTTAAGAAGGGGAATAATTTGAAATAAGGCTGGAAAGTTAGGATCATAAATTCGTCTCCCTGCCTCTAACTCTCCCCTCTAGTCCATCTTCTATTTGGCTGTCAAGTGATCAAATTGGGTCAATAAGTATTAATTAAGTGCCTACTCTGTTCCAGGCACTATGCTAAGTGTTGGGGATTCAAAGAAAGGAAAAAATAAAACATAGTTCCTGTAGTACATATAAATAAGATATATATGGGATAAATTGGAGAAAATCTCAGAGAGAAGTCATGAAGATTAAAGAGGGCTAGAAAAAGATTCTTGCAAATCGTGGATTTTAGCTGAGACTTGAAGAAATCCAGGGAAGCTAAGAGGTGAAGATAAGAAGAGAGAGCATTCCAGGCATGGGGAACAGCCAGTGCAAATGCTTGGAGATGGGAGATTTGACAAGATCAAATAGACAGCTCAACAGAGTCTGCACTAGAATGGGAAGAAACTTGAGGTAGGGAGAGCAATCAGCAGGCTATTTCAACAGTCTGGACATGAGGTGATCTTCCTAAAGCTTCATTCTAATCATGTCACTCTTCTACTTAATAAACCCCAATGGCTCCCCATTACCTCCAAGATCAAATACAAAATTCTTGGTTTGGCTTTAGCCCTTCACTATCTGGTCCCTTCCTAATTTTCCAGTCTTCTTACACATTTCTCCCTTTCATATACTCCATGAGACAATGACACTGGCCAAGAAGGCAAGAGACTGTTCTTGCTGACTGTCTCCCATACCTGGAATGCACTCCCTTCTCTCTCCAGCCTCCTGGATTCCTTTAAGAGTCAGCTCAATTTCCACCTTCTGTTAGAGGTCTTTCCCACTCTACCCCCACCCTACACATCTCCATCACTAATGCCTTCCCTATGTGATCACCTCCCATTCACCCTGTATAGCTTATATTTGTATATTTGTTTGTATGTTGTCTCCTCCGTGTGAGCTCCTTGAGGCTAGGAACCATGTTTCTACCTTTCTTTTTATCCCCAGAACTTAACTTAATGCCACAAAGTAAGTGCTTAATAAATACTTGTTGACTGACTGACTGACTGACTTTACAAGTGTTCCTCCTTATTTTGTAGATAAAGAAATTCAGGTTCTGAGGGGTGTCATAGGCAGTAAGTGGTAGATTCACACTTTGCAGCCACATTCAGTGTTCTTGCCATTATACTATGCTGGCTCCTGGAGGCTGGCACCATATTGCCAAGGGCCTTGAATGCCAGGCTGAGGTGTTTGGATTTTACCTGGTAAGCAATAGGGAGCCCTTGAGGGTTTTAAAGGAGCGAAGTGACATAATCAGTTATGTGTTAGGAAGAATGGTCCACTGATAGATTAGCCAGTACTATGGTCAGTTCCACAGTATCTCTTGGTTGTTCTAAAAGGATTTCAATTAGTAGTTTACATTACCTCTCTATCCTTCTATTAAGGTCAAGATTTAAGAGACAATTACATGTCAAATATTTCCACTCAAGAGAGCCTGATGTCAGTTTATGAGCTCTAATCCAACAAGCCACCACAGGAAGAGAACTAGAGATAAAATAGTACATCCTTCACTTTATGAACCGACTTCAAGAGAAGAACTTATTAGCTCACAGGTTTGCTTCCAGAAATCCCATCATACACCGTTTCCTACAACTGGATATTTGTTTCTAGAGGTGCCTCACCACCCATGAGGTGACTCCAGATGGCTTTTTGCTGTGCATTTTCTGAAATTCTTTGACTCCCATGAACATTCATGTTACAGGAACCACAGAAGATTCCTTGAATAACCTTGGCAAAGATTAGTAGCCCAGAAACCAGGGAGGTGAACTATTTTTCTTTTCTTTTTTTCCCCCCTTTTTTTTCTTTTTAGGCAATTGGGGTTAAGTGACTTGCCCAAGGTCACACAGCTAGTAAGTATCAAGTATTTGGTCTGAGGCCGAATTTAAACTCAGGTCCTCCTGATTTCAGGGTCAGTGCTCTATCCATTGTGCCTCCTAGCTGCCCTATAAGTATCCATAGAATATCCCTCAAAGGACTTCTAATTCTTTTTTTTTTTTTAGACAATTGGAGTTAAGTGACTTGCCCAGGGTCACACAGCTAGTAAGTGTCAAGTGTTTGGTCTGAGGCCAGATTTGAACTTAGGTCCTCCTGACTTCAGGGTCAATGCTCTATCCACTGTGCCACCTAGCTGCCCCTAAATAGTTGACCGTCAACTTATTCTTTTTTTTTTTGCTAGGCAATGGGGGTTAAGTGACTTGCCCAAGGTCACATGGCTAGTTAAGTGTCAAGTGTCTGAGGCTGGATTTGAACTCAGGTCCTCCTGATTTCAAGGCCAGAGCTCTATGCACTGTGCCACCTAGCTGCCCTGAGGTGAACTATTTTTCACCCCAATGAAGAATTCACTTCAAAACCATCATTGCTTTTGAAGTGGATGTTTTTAATCATGTGAGAAGCCTTGCCTCCACACAGCTTGGGTTTTCTTCTGTTCTAGAGGACTGATATAGGAACAGAAGTGGCTACTTTCTCTTCCCTCCTCTTCTGCACACCTGACAAAGGTGCAGCAGCATCTCATTTGAAGGAAAGATACATAGTAGAGGAAAGAACACTGGCTTTGGAGTCATAAGATATGGTTTCAAATCCCACCTCTTACACTTAGTACTTTTATGACCTTGGACAAGTCATTTCCCTTAATCTGAGCCTGTTTCCTCATCTATAAAATGAGCTAGACTAATGAAGGGTAAAGTCTTTTCCAGCTCTAAATCTACGATCATCTGACTCAAGTATGGGTGTGGTTCCCTTCTCTCAGAAATTACGACCCTGGTTCCTGAGTTTTCATCTTTTGGAAATGACCCTAAGTGGGTATTTTAATAACTTAATGCATCTATAATTTAATCAAATGAATACTGATGCGGCTCACAACTCAGCCCCATCTTATCTTTCATGATTCTTATTCACATCCTGACTTAAATTCTTTAGCAGTCTTATCCATCACACTAGAAGGCTTTCTCTAGGTCTTTTAACATTCCATGGGTCCTGGTGCTATATTCCTCAGGCTGTCCCTCCTTTGCTCTTACTCTGTGACCAGCCCATCTCCTTCATTATCATATGTTTCCTAGATACCATCCTTTATACCACCCCTTGCCTATAAGTAATTTCTGGTAATACACTGCAGCCTACTTACAACCCTCCATGTGTTTCTACTTGTCCTTTGGGTCACCCATAATTTTGGTTCTTTCGAGACCACAGCGTTCCTTAATTTGTAGCCATCTGGCATCCCCAGTAGAATACTGGTTCTAAAAGCATGATGGACTTTTGGATCATGGAAAGTACTGCAAATTCAATCCAGCCCACTCACTTCTTCCTGCTCAATGTTGTCCCAGCTCATTGTCCACTTGCTGTAACTGTCCATCCAAGACATATGTAATTATGGAATTTTTAAATGGACTGATTGCATGCTGTATAGGCAATGGACTTGGAATCAGAAGACCTGTTTGAATCTTGCCTCAGGCACTTAATTAACTTGTGACCCTGAGCAAATCACTTTTTTCTCTCAGCCTCAGTTACCCCCTCTGTAAAATGTAAGTAGCATCACCCATCTTATAAGGTTGTTGTGAGGTTCAAAAGAGATAATATATGTAAAGCACTTTGCAGATCTCTTAAAAATACACTATGTCTGTTAGCTATTATCATTATTATAGCATAAGCAATAGATAGTCTTCATCTGTTTGGTTTTTCTAGTGGGAATTGTTAGGTTGATTTCTTCGGAATGACTGTGAACCTTGCTCGGAGCCTTTATAGTATTTGCGGGGGTTGATGTGATGATCACAGTATTACCCACCAGCAAGGGCATTTGCAGGACCTCATCATCTGAATGAGCTCCTTCGAGCCTGAGTCTCTGCTGAATCTTCATTTTATTCCTCTGCCTGCTGAAGAATATTCTATGTGCTCTAATTGGAATAGGGAGTATTCATCTACAGAACTCATTACTTCAAGCAGGAAGCTATTTCTCTCTCGTCTGAGTTTCACTAGCACTGTGTACCTCTCATTGCATTTTTCCATTCTGATTTGTTTGAGTCCTGTAGTGGGTGCTGGGATCTCTAGACCTTTTGACTTCTTTCTTTCTCTCCTAAACATTTGGGTTGGAAATGGGAGAGGAGGGAGACAGCAGTGAGGAAAAGAAGCAGCATTTGTGTACCTATCTATATTCATGAATTACTCCTTGCTCCAGGCTTCAGGAAAGCACCAGATGTCTTCCTAATGTTGGTGATCCTGGATTGTGAGTGTGGCACAGTTACTGAATCAGTGAAACAGAAGAGAGAAGAAAAGAGACAGAAACAGGGGGACACAGAGACAGAGACATACAAGGAAAAAGGGACTGAGCATGTAATTTCATTGATATAGGGAATTCTCAAGTGAGAACACTCCTTCTACTAAGTAAAGCAGGTTGGAATTTTCCCTTTGATTTAGAGACTTTTGTTGGCTAGAACACAGGAGTAACTTTCCTAGGGTTATATAGCCAGTAAGTGTCATTGCTTGAATGTAAGCCTTCCTGGTTCTGAGACCAGTTCTCTGTCCACTTCACTAAATGTGCAAGTGGCCATGAAGGCCCATGGGATTTATTCTAAACAGACTGCCTCTATTTTACAACTCTGAATTGTTCACGTGTCTTACGCACCTTGTTTCCCTGGGAATTGTCTCTTCCTATTTTTGTACAACTGAAGTATCTCTTGCTTCACTCTCCACCCTGTTCAGTCCTAATTAGATAGTACCTACTTCCCCTGTCATTGTTTAAGCCTCAATTCTTGCCCGTGATTGGTCACACTGTAGTGCCTGACCTCCCCCCCTCCACCTCCCACCACCACATCGGGCCATTCTTTGGTGCTACGAGTCATCAGGATTTGTGCTGATTCATGCTCCTTTAAACTGTATAAAAAGCTGGCCCCTATAGTCACCCTTGGGTCACTTAAGCCAGAGCCATTAATATAGGATAGTGCCTAGACATCTCCAGGCTGGTGAATCTATCTGTGGTACCATATATCCTAGAGACCCAAGGGCAACTGCATGGCTCTGAAGTGTATCCTTCACTGAATAAATAGCTTGATTTGAACCGTTACTTGGATCAGCTCGGACACCTTGAGGGAACTGGGTAGATTGATGTGATCGGTTATTGAGAGTAGATCCAATTGCAGAATAATGAGAAGCAAGTTTAAGGAAGGAAAAGTATCTGAGTAGGTGCTCTTAGACCCGGTTCTGTGTCGGCTGAGGTTTGTTTCCAGCTTTGGATTTCTCCACTTTCTACTCACTGGGAAAGAAATTGGTATATGTTTGGAAATGCATCAAGTCAAGAAATCATCATGGCTGTCTCCCATGTCTAGAATGTTGTCTTCTGTCTCTTTGAGTCCCAGACTTCCTTCTGAGGCTAAGTTCAGGCACCCTCTCCTGATCCCTCTGGCTGTCAATGCTTTCTTTCTCTTTCTCAAAGCATAGGGTATATACTTATCTCTTTATTTGTATCACTCCCCACAGAATGAAAGCTCACTGAGGGTAGGGACTGCTTAATTTTTGTTTTTCTATCTCAAAAGCCTAGCACAGTGCCTGGCACATGAAAAACACTTAATAAATACTTCTTGCTTGGTTGTTTGATTGCAATGACTTCTAGGGTGAGGTAGAGATGCATATCCTCTCTCTGTGTGGCCAAACATTGAGGTTGTGGATCCTGGGTTCTAGAGCTGCCATTAGTATTTTGGAAGTTGTGAGGATGGAGACTCAGCAGATGAAGATGCCTGATTGGCCTCTGTTGGTGTCATTCACTCACTCACTCACTCACTCACTCACTCACTCACTCACTGAATTAACTTGAGGTAGGTATAATAAGTAGGTATAATAAATGCACTTAGCTGGAAGAAGGATAAAAATAGGTGTCAATCAGTTATTCCATAAGCATTTACTAAGCACCTACTACTGCCAGACATTGGGCACCAATTGGATACCAAAAAAGGCAAAAACACAATCACTCTTCTCAAGGACCTCATAGTCTAATGAGAAGACAACATACATACAGTTGTGCACAGGGAAGATATATACACAGGGTTCACCAGGAATAGACTTAAGGGAAGGCGTTAAGATTAAGAGGACAGAGAAAGACATTTTGCAGAGGGTGGCACTTGAAAGGAGAGTATTTGGAGAGAGCCAAATGGACTCAGTATATATGTATGCATGTATGTATATATGTACATATATATGCATATATTTATATGTGTATATATACATATATGTATGCATGTGTGTGTTTATAGTATATATACATATATATTATATATATATACAGTTTGTGTGTGTGTGTGTATATATATACATAACGTACACACAAACACGGTTAGTGGCAAATGGGGAGAGGTCCTTGTGTGAATAAGTGGGATTGTGTCCTGACGTGACTGGGGAGAATAAATAATGTTCTCCCCAGAGAGTATGAAGGGCTATGGGTAAGGCTGGTAACTGTTAGAAATCAGAGGAAAAAGATCTAAAGTGATGAGAGCAAACATGGAGAGGAATAGGCCTGTGGTGTTTCTGCCATTTCGCACAAGGCAAATGTAACTGTGTGACTGGCCAACTCTGGAGTCTGGTCCTCATCTTGGCTGAGAAACAGTGTGGACCATGTTTCTGGGAGAACTGGGAAGAACGGCAGGAACTCTGAGCAACTCAATGACCAGACACAATTCCCGAGAACCAATGATGACGAAGATCTTGATACATCCTATCTACCTTCTATTAGAGAGCTAATAGGCTCAGGCTGTGGAATGAATGAGTTGAATGAATGACATATACTTTTTGAACATGGGCAATGTGGGAATTTGTTTTGCTTCATTACACAGATTTGTTACCAAGGGTTTGTTTTATTATTATTTTTTCCAATGGGGTGGGGAGGTGGAGAGAGAAACAATTTGTTCATTGAAAAAAATAAAATTTAATCTAAAATAAAGAAATGTTGAAGTTACCTGTTGGTATTTACATGAATTTCAGCAAGAGAGTTTAGAAGGAAATAGCCAGCTTCTGGCAGATTGGTTTTGAAAATCTAAGCCTGAAATGACAGCAAAGGTCATGGGAGGCTTTCTACTTAAGCTGTTATAAATCACCTCTGTGTGATTGAATTTATTGGATCCTTTCCCAAGAGCAAGTTTGGAAATGAGGTGGGAAGCAGGAGGGCACAGGGGGAGCTGAAGGTACCAAAAACTATACTTGCCTCTGAGTGCTGGCCCTTTGCCCACCCAAAGAATTTAGGATCAATGAAGCTGAGAGTGTGTGGTTTGGTGATAAAAAACCTGGCTTTGGAGTTGGAGGTATTGAGTTTTAATCTGAGCACCTGAGTGACAAGTTACTTCACTTTTCTGGGCCTCAGTTTCTCCATCTGTAAAATGAGAGAGTTAAACTGGATGATGTCTAAGGTCCCCTTCTTCTAGCTCTAGGCCTATGAATAATCCTATGAATTCCAACTCCAAAGTACTGAAAATAAAGGGCTTGTAACTCTACTAAGAAACTCTTGGAAATTCCCCTTAGGAATTTAAATTGTTATAGGTAATAACATTAATGCTGCAGTTTAAAAAAATAGTATCTAAAGGCCATTGTTTTAAGAAGCCAGTTACTCCGCATCTTCCCTTCCCTCCCCTTCTTGGCACTCACCTGCCTTTGCCCTCAATGCTCCAGTCCACAAGAAGTATCTGGCTGATGTTAGCTATTTGTTGACCTTCCCCTAGTGTTGAGCTGGGTGGCCCAAACAATCTTTGCTGATAACTGCAAAGGACTCAATTAAAAATGGGAATTCTAGGGTAACTGAACTTTTGAGCTAGAAGGGACCTTCAACGTCTGCCAGGTCATCGTTTTACACTGGAGGAAACTGAGGCCCAGAGAGGCAAATTCACTCTCTAAGGATGCACAGCTAGTTAGTGGTAGAGTTGGGATTCATAGCCTCACCATTTAAAGGTGGGAAGATAGGTTTTAAAATGTCCTCTAATTATGAAATAGTTGTGAAGTACAGTAACATAATGGGGTGATCAAGGGTTTTCCTCTTCTTTTTCAATGTTCTATATTCTTTTAAATTGCTTCCTTGCGAGTGGGGAGCTGGTCTCAATATAATAAAAGGAAATATCAGTGCTTTTTACTGTGAGGGGAAGTCTTCAGGCTGCAGCTAGAGGAATATTTTGCCAGCGATATTATGGAGGGAAATCCTATTCAGGTATGGGGGCATTGTCCAATTCTGAGATTCTGTCATTGATTCTAAGGTTCTTTTCTTGGTGTCTATGACTGGGGAGCTCTTCTTGGTTGTGTCACCAATTATCTTTGACAGCTTTTTAAGCATGCAGAGCAGTAAGGGATCCCTTCACCATCCCAAGTCAGAATGTTTTAGTACCAAGCCGGAGAACATAGGCATCCCCAAGAGCCAGCACACACACACACCATCTTAAAAATGGACATGAACATGGACATGTCCATTGGCATGGACACAAAGATCTCTAAGGTCCCCTCTAGTGCTGATCTTCTGTTGTGACTGCTAGAGGGTGGTGAGGCCCCTGTACATGTGGTTCAGACCACCCGGCACCAGAGAGCATTCTGGGATTTCCGCCAAGCTGGCATATTTTCTGCATTTGTGGGAGCTAACTTGCACCGTGGAGCAGAGCTCAGACTCCACCTCAGAGGCTCTCAGCCATTTTAAGAATGGTTGGAGGATTGCCCTCTCTGAGATGGAAGGCCTGGAGGGCCTGGTAGTGAATGGTATTATTAGCAAATCTCAGAGTTTGTATAAGATACTCACCATTGTGATGCAGAAGAAAACAGTAGAGAGTCATCAAAGTCAGATTTCTATAATAACAACAAAAACAACAACAACATACATTTATATAAACTTTAGGGTTTGCAAAGCTCTGTGTATTTGTTAACCTATTTGATCCTCACAACAACCCTGTGAAACAGGTGTTATCATTATCCCCCTTTTACTGATGAGCACATTGAGGCTGAGAGTGGTTAAGTGACTTTCCCAGGGTCACACAGCTATTAATGTCTGAGATAAGATTTGAACTCACATCTATTCCTGACTTTAAGTCCAACACTCTATCCACTGCATCTCTTAGGCCAGAGGTCTTCCCCTAGTTCTTTTAATATTTCATAAAGACCAGTGTGGGATTCAGGCTATACTGTCCACCTGTTTTCCATTACTGTCCACTTCCAACCCACTTTTCTGTCCTTATATCTTTGTGGTGGTGTCTTACCTGAAGTGATGGGCACATAGTAGGCGATCAATAAACGGTCACTGAATCAAATGTTCAAAGCTATCATTGGTAACCTGCCTGGTTTCACCCATCCTTTGCCTTTCCTGTTTGTTTTGGGTCCTCTGCAATCTTGCTTCTTCTGAGATCATGGTATTCCAGGATTCAGCATCATGTAAAAATACTGCTGTTAAAAAGATAGGTCATGGGGCAGCTAGGTGGCACAGTGAATAGAGCACTGGCCCTGGAGTTAGGAGGACCTGAGTTCAAATCTGGTTTCAGATGCTTATTAGTTGAGTGGCTCTGGGCAAGTCATTTAACCCCATTGCCTCTCCCCCTCCAAAAAAAAAAAAGATAGGCCTTTATGAGAGGCAACCCAGTGACCTACATTAGCTAAGTGACATCTCAGTTTACTCCATTATAAAATGAGGAGGTTGAATGAGATGATCTCTAAGGTGTCTTCTTGATCTAATATTCTATGCTCTATTGTTCTAAGTTCAAAGCTCCCATCCAGCTCTAAATCCCATGAAGCCTCAGGGAAGTCACTTAACCTCTCCCAAGTTAATCTGTATAATGAGAGGCAGGAACTGAATGATCTTTACAGTGGCCTCCTTCTCTACCATATTTGACTCTGAGTTTCCATTCCCAGAAAAGTATAAATGCCACTACCAGAGCCCTCCCTGAAGAACCTTTGCTGACTTCACAGTTTTGCTGAGGCCTAGCTCTGCTGACTCATCTAATATTTTCTATAGTTGCCTGTTGGGCAAACAGTAGGAAGTTTGATTTTTGCTTCTTTTTTTTAAAGATGGAGGTTAAATCTAACAGTACAATTTGGAGATCCTCAAGTCACTTCTGCTTAGCTATGCCAAGCGTTGCTCATGGAGGGCCTGTCTGGGCCAAAGAGATAAGAGGCCACCCTAGGTTACTCATATTCAAAGGCAGGAGTTCAGAGAAATCTGTTGAGAAATGAAACTGCACCTCCCCAAAAAGCAGAGGCTCCTAATGGAGGAACAGCGAAGCCTAGTTACATTATGATAGGAATAGACCAGTTGGATAGGAGAATACTAAAGAGAAGGATGAGGGCTTGATACGCCTGAAACTGAATGAGAGTAGGCTATTGTGGGGAAGCAAGCATGGGGTCAGGAATGGAATCTGCTTGAAACCCCATTGCCCTTCGGCATGGACACGATGATCTCTAAGGTCCCCTCCAGTGCTGATCTTCTGTTGTGCTGAGAGAGGGCTGAGGCCCCTGTACAGGTGGTTCAGACCACCCAGCACCAGAGAATCTAAGCCAGGTCTCGCTAGGGACCATGTCTGGGTCCTTTCCATCTAGACTCATTTGACAGTAAGAATTTAAAGACACAACATAGAGGCAGCTGATATATATCCTATCTATGAGATATGTGTCATAGATATATATCACTTGAAAGTTTACAAAGTATTTTATATAGATTGGTTAATTTGCTTTTATTATCCCCATTTTACAGATGAGCAAGCAGATTTAGAAAAGTTAAATGTCTTATCCAGGGTCCCACAGCTGAGACAGGATTTAAACCTAGGTCTTCACGACTCCAAATCCATTGCCTTTATCCATTATGTCTCTTCAGGTGATCATTGAATTCCGTCATATTATATGTTAGAGAAAACACATTAGCAAAAGATATTTTTATAGCCAATCTAAGGGTCTCTGTGAGCCAAATGAGAAGAAATCCTTATATTTTGGACCATATTAATATGAGCTTGAAATTTCCTAGGGACATGTGAGAAATAAAGTAAGCATTGTGACTCTGGTATGTCCAGACCCAGTGAAAATATCTGATATATCAATGTTGATTGGAACCTACTCCAACCTATTAGAATGGAATGAAGTAAGCATTTATTAAGCACCTACTATGTGCTAGGCAGCTTGGCACTGTGCTAAGCACTTTACAAAGGTTATCTCATTTATAGCCCTGGGAGGCAGGTGATATTATTATTCCTATTTTACAGATGAAGAAACTGAGGCAGGCAGAGGTTAAGAGATTTGCTTAGAGTCATATAGCTAGTAAGTATTTGAGGCTAGATTTGAACTCAGATCTTCCTGACTCTAGGCCTACCACTCTATCTACTGCACCACCTGGCTGCCTCTAGAGTATTGCAGGCAGTGAGCAGGGTTTCAATAGCTCAATGCTCCGTCTTGATCCATGCAGAAACATGCAGAAACACAGGTCAACAGTGACAGAACATTATATGTGTACTCACATTTCCACTTTGAAAGTAGACTTAGCTGGGGCAGCTAGGTGGTGCAATGGATAGAGTGGTAGGCCTAGACTCAGGAAGACCTGAGTTCAAATCCGGCCTCAGACACATAACACTCACTAGCTGTGTGACTCTGGGCAAGTCACTTAACCCCAATTGCCATCACCAAAAAAAAAAAAAAGTAGACCTAGTTAGGTGGTGATCAATAAATCAATAAAAATTTATTAAGTGCCTACTGTGTGCCAAGCATTGTGCTAAGGCTAGCTATATAAAGAAAGGTAAAAGACAATCTGTATTCTCAAGGAGCTCACAGTCTAACGGAGGAGAAAATATGGAAACAACTACGTACAAATGTGAATTTTTTTTGTTGCTGTTTAGTCACTTTTCAGTCACGTCTGACTCTTCATGATCCCATTTGGGGTTTTATTGGCAGAGATACTAGAGTGGTTTGTCATTTCCTTCTTCAGCTCATTTTACATATGGGGAAACTGAGGCAAACAGGGTTAAGGGACTTGTTCAGAGTCACACAGCTAGGAAGTGTCTGAGGCTGGATTTGAACTCAGGAAGATGAGTCTTCCTCGATTCCAAGTCCATTGCTTTATGCACCATGGTGCCACCTAGCTGCTCAAACAAACATGACATAGGTTAAATTGGAGATGATCAAGAGGGAAGGCATTAGTGTGAGCCTAATTCGATATGACCCAGTGTTGCAGCCTGTTCAGATCTTTTCATATCCTGACTCAGTCATTCAAAGTGTTAATTATACCTCCCACCATTGAGCTACCTACAAACTAGATAAGCACACCCTTTCTGCCTTGATCCAAGTCATTTATAAAAATGTTAATCAGGGCAGGTCCCAGCACAGACTTGTGGGGCACTTGAGACGCCTGCCAAGTTGACACTGGGTTATTAACGATGATGTTCTGAGTCTGCCTGTTCCAGCAGCTCCTAATTCACTTAACCATCATTTCTGGCATCTCTTCATTCTGTCCATAGGAACAGCACAAGGGACTATGGCAAATGCTTTGTTCAAATCCTGGCAAACTTCATCTCTACGGCATTCCCCTAATCCACCGATGGAGTCACCTTGTCAAAAAAGGAAGGGATAAAGCTACATTCGATTTTTGCAGTCACTGATTCCCTTTCTATATGCTCACCAGCCATCCCTTTATTTATAGACTTGAAGTTATCAGCTCCTTGAGACCTGGGACAGTCTTTGCCTTTCTTTGTATCCCCAGGGCTTAGCACAGAGCCTGGCTCGTGTTGTTGTTGTTCAGTCATGTCTGACTCTTTGTGACTCCATTTGGGATTTTCTTGGCAAAGATACTGGAGTGGTTTGCCATTTCCTTCTCCAGCTCATTTTACAGATGAGGAAACTGAGGCAAACAGAATGAAGTGATTTGTCCAAGGTCACACAGCTAGCAAGTGTCTTTGTGACCCCACTTGGAGTTTTCTTGGCAAAGGTATTGGAGTGGTTTATCACTTCCTTTTCCAGTTCATTTTACAGATGAGGAAATTGAGGTAAACAGAGTGAAGTGGGAGAAGATCCAGTGGAAATGAACAAGAATTTGAGTAGATGATAGAGCCAGATAGGTTCTACTATCCTGAATGTAGCAGTAGAACATTACTACAGACAGAAAAATATAAGCAGAATGCATTTCCCAGATTCATTTTGAGGATGAAGCACATACAATTCACATTGTGAAGTGCCTGCCAACCTTAAAGTATCATAAGCAGCAGCCATTAGGGAACTTTTGTTGTCGGTGATCACGTTGTTGAAAGGTTGTGGAGAGCTAGAGAGGTGCCACAAGGAAGGCAAGATATAGGGGCAGGTAGGTGGCGCAGTGGATAGAGTACCGGCCCTGAAGTCAGGAGGACCTGAGTTCAAATGTGGCCTCAGACCAAACACTTGACATGTACTAGCTGTGTGACCTTGGGCAAGTCACTTAACCCCAATTGCCTCACTAACAAAAAAAAAAAAGGAAGGGAGGATATTTTCCAAAAAAGGGAAGAATGGTGCTTGCAAACTATTTTCAGTCATTTCAGCCATGTTTGACTCTTTATGACCCCATTTGAGGTTTTCTTGGCAAAGACTCTGATGTGGTTCACCACTTCCTTTGCCAGCTGCAAACCTGGCAAAATTCTAGAACATATAATTGAATCAGCCAGCCCTCATTAAGCACCTACTATGAGCTGGGCAGCTAGATGACACAGTGAGTGGAGCACTGGGCTTGGAATCAGGAAGACTCATCTTCATCAGTTCAAATCTGGCCTTAGGTACTTGCTAGCTCTGTGACCTTGGGTAAGTCATTTCACTCTGTTTGCCTCAATTTCCTCATCTGTAAAAAGAGCTGGAGAAGGAAATGGCAAACCACTCCAGGATCTTTGCCAAGAAAACCCCAAATGGGGTCACAGAAAGGCAGACATGACTGAACGACATGAGCCAGGCTCTGTGCTAAGCCCACTGGATCTTCTCCCACTGTGTCAAAAAATTGACATATGACATCATACTAAGGTAAAGGACATTTATTTGATTGAATCCAAGGTAAATAGCATAGGGTTGAATCAAGCAGGAAGCACTCACACCACCCATTTCCCAAACTACCACCTCCCAAATCTCCAGGGACTAAAGGCTACAAGTCTTCTCATTTCTATTCTCTAAGCTGGCTTATCAGCTGGCCATGGCAGTGAACAGGAAAGGGAATTTTCTAGACTTTCCCAGTGGATGAAAACTGACACTTTAATGTTTGTGTAAGACCTCCTCTGGGCTACCTTCCCAACTCCCATTTGCAATGGCTTGTGGAGTCCCCAGAGAGGAGCTGACTCCCCTCCTCCTTAGGGTTCATAGGCAACTGTGTACTAGTCGGTACTAGTCAGTCATGAGCCTCAATCAATGATTAATTCAACCCAGATGTCTGGACCTTTTGTGATTAATTGGGTTAATTAATCTGAGTTATTGGGTCTCTGAATGGGGAGGCTGGAGCTTTGCAAAAGGCTTGTTGCTTCCTCTTGGGACCTGGAGAGAGAAACATCTCCCACTACCATTTCTACCAAAACTGGCTGTATCTTAGTTAGAGGTCATTAAGGAGAGATATCTCATGACTCTAGTCCAGGGGTTCTGATCCCAGGGTCCAAGTACTTGCTTTTCTTAAAAAATATTATTTTGGTAACTGCATTTCAACATAACTGATTTCCTTTGTAATCCTCTGCGTTTTATTGTATACATTAAAATCACTATTTTTAGAAGAACAGGTCCACAGGAGTCACTAGACTTCCAAAAGACCATGGCACACAAAAAAAGTTAAGAACCCTGGACTAGGCCCTGTTGGAACACAGAGAGAGAAATGTCTTCTGCTGATACTTCTACTGAGAGCACTGGCACCTTTCAAACTGTACAGCTCTCAGGAGAGATGCCTTCACTGGTTCTAGTGCGAATGAGGCTCAGCTCCCCATGTCCTCCTTTTCCTCTTCCTTGACCTTGCTCCTTAAGTGCTTTTTGTCTACATTTCCTTCTTGAGAAAACATGCCTCCTTCTTTTCAACATCTTCGTGGATAGCAGATATTATCACCTACAAGTATTCCATAGAAGCCATCTATCCCCATTTTCCAGATGGAAAGACTGAGGCTCAGAGGGGTTAAGTGACTTGTCTATGATCACACAACTGCTACCAGAGGCACAATTCAAACCCATGCCAAAGAGTTTTCATTACTCCCAGGAATCTGGGCTGCCAAAGGGTGGGTGTTTGCTTTTTATTATTTAAAAGAATAGGAAGCCCTTCTATATCTCCAGTACATAGTACAGTGCCTGGCATATAATAAGCATTGAATAAATGCTTGTTTCCTTCCTTGCTCCCTCCCTCCCTCTCTCCTTCCATCTCTCTATCTCTTCCTACCTTCCTTCTTCTCTTCTACCCTCCTTCCTTCTCTTCCTTCTTCCCTCTCCCTCCCTTCACCTCTCCCTTCTGTTGTTATCAATGCCAATGGGAACTCCAGATTGTCTGACTTTTCAAAGTTCACAAGGCTGTCACCTGGTGAAGAGTAGGGAACATGGTTATATAAAGGCTAAATCATTTTAAGCCAACAGCTTTACATTGGGAGTCAAGAGTCAGGTGGTGAGTTCATTAAATACAGATTTTTTGTGGACCAGTTAAGACGATTACTAGGTCTGAGAATCCTCAGGATTAAAGATCAGAACAGCCCATGGAGCTTTTCCCTTGGCAGCAGGAGGAGCCTTTGTCAGGAATGTGGGGAATGCTCAAGTCTGCCCAAATTCAGACGGAAATGGATTGTGTGTCTTGAGCGAACATTGCTCTCCACCAGCAAGACAGTAGGCTGCCAACATCTGACCTTCAGCATCGTGGGATTTAGAACTGAAAGGGACTTTGGAGTAATTTCATAATTTGACAGAATGAGGAAGAAACTGAGGCCCAGACAAGTAAAGTGATTTGCCAAATGGCGCTCAAGGAGTTGAATTGTGGGTTAGAGATTGTGTTGGCATCTCCTATAGAAGAAATGATAGCCGTGAACTACCTCATTTACGCCATTGTCTACACTCTTGATCAGTTCACCTTATGACAACTTATGACAAGTTTCAACACTCTTGTGAAATTACATGACCAAAATGATATGATATGGTCGACATGATATGGTCTGGAATCTGAGCACATGGAGTCCCTTCACATCTGGACTCTTTCACAGGCTGCCCTGAACAGCTGAGCTAACCTGAGCCTAAGATGATGTCAGATCTACTACTTCCCACATAGGATTCTGGGTCTTAGGGAGGAATAGCAGGCAAGGGAGGAGATAGAATTAAAGCCTGTAAAACTATGAAGGTACGGAGAGGGAAAGCACTTGTTTTCATGCTCAGTTAGAAGATCTAGGTTCAAATTCTAGATTGGATATTTATTCCCTGTGGGTTCTTGGAGATGCTTAAACTCTTTGGGATTCAGTATCTTCCTTTGAGAAATGAAGGGATTGGACCAAATGATCTCTGAGGTCCCTGCCTCTTTTAAACTTGATGATGATCCTTCGATGACCTCAGAAAATCTTGTTCAGCTCCCTTGGGTCAGAGATTTCCAGCTGGAAAGGACCTTAGAGGTCCCCTTAGTACAACCTCCTCATTTTACATGTAATCTGGGTTTCCAGTCAAGCCTGGAGCATTTTGCATAAGACTTTTCTAATTGGTGGAGAGAATAATGACGTGATAATTTTACACTGCGTACCTACATGACAGACAGAGTTGGTCTCTCTCTCTCACACACACACACACACACACTCACACACACACACACACACACACACAAAGACAGAGAGACAGAGAGAAACAGATGGAGAGACAGACAGACAGACACAGAGACAGACAGCAATAGATGCAAAGACAGAGAGGGAAAGAGAGAGAGAAAGAGAGAGAGAGAGAGAGAGAGAGAGAGAGAGAGAGAGAGAGAGAGAGAGAGCAAGCTTTGGGACTAATTCCAGGGAAGAGAAAGAAAAAAAAAACTTCAGAAGTGGCAAACCTGCAGGAGAAGCTTGCCTCCCTAGAGATTTCAGGGAATTTCCTTATGGGTGAGATTGGGTCTATCTCTTTGTTGAACCATCTTGATCCCATTGGAAGAGCTCATTCGTTCTGTGTATTCTAAACCATAGAACTATGGTTTCTGTTTGCTATCTGCTTGGATAAATGAGTTTGCTTCTTATGTATTATTTGTAATGGTCTTTTATGTAACTTGAATTTAGTGGGAAGGAACCATCCCAATGGGTATAAGCTTGGGGTACCCTTCCCTTTAAGACATAACAGGGAAGCAACAGGAACCTAAAGTTATACTCCTAGACCAGCACTATGGGTGGGTGGCAACGCATAGATATAGCCTTTGTCAGGAATGTGGAGAATGCTCATGTCTGCCCAAATTCAGACAGAAATGGATTGAGTGTCTTGAGCGAACATTGCTCTCCACCAGCAATCAGATGGGCGGCTATGTGGCGCAGTGGATAGAGCTCTGGCCTTGAAGTCAGAAGGACATGAGTTCAAATTCAGTCTCAGACACATGACACTTACTAGCTGTGTGACCCTGGGCAAGTCACTTAACCCCGATTGCCTCACCCCCAAAAAAAATTTTTTTAAAAAAAAGGAGAACAAAGGGGAGATAGCTTTGTGGCCCCTTCTGCCTTCAAAGCCAGAATAAGTCTCCCATTGAGAGGCATGGGCAAGATACTAGAAATATCTATCCATGTCTCCCTTCAAGTTACCTATTTAGGTATCCTGTGTGGGCATATGCATCTTTCATGGGCAGCACACCCCTTATATACAGATAAAGAAACTGAGACCTAGAGAGGTTCTGACTGAACCAAAGTTACGCTGAGAGTTGGGAGAAGAGCCAAGACTTCAACCCAAGTTTCCCTGTCTCTACTCCAAACCCAATGCTCTTCTCATTATACTAAGAGTTGATTCAAGTTGAAAATGTAAACTAATTTAAAATAGGTTTAGATAAAGTTATGGACAGATCCACAATGTGAAGTGAGGATGTTTAGAGAACATTTCCAAACTTTGGAGACTGAGGTCAGAGAGTCTGGTGCCTTCCCTTCTCAGAATGTGTGGATTCACTATTCCTAGAGTGGACACTGTGCCTTCCTATGCCTTTATTTCTCTGTCTGTAATACTGATTTCTCACTCCCCACCACTCCAGATTTTACTTACCAAAATCACACCAATAAGAAGCTGCATACATATTGGTAGCCCCCCATACCAATTAAATCATTGACCTTGATTTAAAAAAAAAGCAGCATAGTGGAAAGAATTCTAGAGTCAGAGATGTGGATTCAAATCCTGGTTCTGATATTTACTACTCGAGTTAACTTTTCCTGACCTTAGTTTCCTTGTTTGAAAAATGAGGGAATTAGGCTAAAGGAGCTCTGAGATCCTTTTCATCTCTAAATCCTAAATTTTTTCGGGGTCCAACTCAAATACTGTTTCCTCAGTGAAGCCTTCCCAGATCCCCCTACCAGAAGTCATTTCTCCTGTCTCTTTGTCTCTGTGACAATATCTCCTATGACATTTACAACATTCTACCTGACTTGATCATTATTTGAGAGGATGCATGGTACAGTGGAGAGGGTACTTGTTATCTCAGGGTAAGTTAAACATTCCTCTTGTAATCTTGATTTAATTTTAAATTCTCTTAGTAAATTTTTTTTGGTGGATATTCCAAAGATAAACAATTCTGTTCTTGTAAAAATATCACAAAATCTAGGTTAGCGAGCTTTGGAAATAAGTTCTTGAAAGTTGCTTTTGTTTGTTCATTTTTGTATTTTGGTTTTGCTGAATTGTAGAATGATTCCAATCTTTTGTGTCATATGATGGCTATCTTTGCTCAGTTTGCATGGCTGCAGCCCAGCAGAGGGGGCTGAAGGCTAATCCTACCTTAGTCACTCAAATTTTCCACTCTAAACTGTCACAGTGCAAAGAGCTCAAACTTCTAGTTAGGGTTCATGGTTTACCTTGAGAGCACTAATAGAATCTTTGATACTTTCAGCAGAATGCTTGTATTGTCCCCATGGTACACCCATGTCCATGCTGGTCCTGCCTCTATTGTACCACAGGTTCTGATCTGTGCTTTTCAGATGTGCTAGGGTTGAGGAGTATGGTGAGGTGAATACATTGCCAACAGGGTTGTGGTGGCCCCATGTGTAGGACACAGGATTTAAAGTCTGAAGGAGCGTTAGAGAGTGTCTCTTCCCTCTTCCTTTGATGGATGAGGAAATGGAAGCCAAGAGAGGTCTTGAGTTGCCCAAAGTTCCACAAGTAATGAGCAGCAGAGCTAGATTGGGAATTCAGATCCCAAACCTACAAATTGCTTCCCCTGGACTAACAGTATTTAGAAAGCAGTGGATAGGTAGCTGGCATCCCCTCTCTGAAGAGAGTAGAACAACTGGCCTCGTGACTCCAAACTCTTACTTCCTATCTGGCAGGAATCAAGGTCTCCCTTGGAGAAAGGGTGGCCCAGGATGATGCTAGAGGCTATCTATTCATGCCTCCCTGTGACCCATCTCTAGGCAGAGCCATATGGACACATGTAACTACATAGGTGTGTGCATATACACACACTCACATATACACCTTCATCTTACATCAGCACAATGCTGAAAATCAGTTCTGTGTCAGAGTAGGGAGACAGTTCTCCAGTGTGTAAAATGAACCATGATATTGCCCATCAAATAAATATAGCTCACCTATTTTGTGAGCACTTCAAGAGGAATAGAACTCATTTACATGAGCAAATCTCAGTGTATTTCTTTTTAAAAAATCACATTGCTTCATAAACAGTAGCCCCACCCCATCTACTCTGGCTAGACCACACCCCAGGGGATACTGAATCTGCACCTTGGTCACTTCCTGGGAAACAGAAATGCTCAAGAGCTTGACATTTTGGGTTGATGCAACAAACCCTGAGTAATGCTTTGGTCCTCCCACTCCCTGACAGCTGAAAGGGTGGGAAGGGTGGGGAGGACTGTGTTAAACTAAGAGAATTGTCCACTAAACCAGGAAGAGTGACCCATTCAGTGGACTTTAAAGGAAATGACTCTGCCCTCTGTTTCTCTTTTCCTCTCTGAAGAACATGTCAACACTCTTTGATGCTCTTCCTACTGGGGAAGAAGAGTGGCTAGCCTTCTCCCAACTTGGCAGGATGGCAGCTGAGAACAAGTGTTGGCTTAGGTGGCCTGAGACTAGATCTCAAAGCTCTTGTTGCCACTTCTTCTTTGTGTTTTTTTTCTTTAGTATAGCAGCAATCCTTAGGTGGATGTTTCTAGTCTTACGCCAGCCTCGTGAGTTTAAAAGCTCCTGGGTCCTCAGATGGTGCTGGCTACTTCCATTTGGAGAAGAGAGCTCTACAGGAGAATGAACCTACCCTTTCCTGGCTTGCCAGAAGACTTGGACTTGGAGGGATTTGTTTGGACAGTGCAGAGCTACATAAAGATGAAATGCTGATTCAGCAGCTCCACAAAATGTTTCATATTCTGATGTGTTAGGTATCAACTTCCAGAAAGAGTATAACAGTATAACACCCACTGGAAGCCAAATGAGGTAGGTATCAGCTTCTCCTGGGTGTCCATGGTTTGGTGGCTCCAGTCTGGCATTAAAAAGTCCATATCTCTACTCTCTCTCTCTCTCTCTCTCTCTCTCTCTTTCTCTGTCTCTCTGTCTCTCTCTCTGTTTCTGTCTCTCTGTCTCTATCTCTCTATCCATCTTTCTCAAGATCCTGTCTTAAGTTTGCATAACAAACTGAAGTAAACCTCTTCTCCACTTATACAGTATCTGGGTTCAGCATTCTCTCAGCCAATCAGGAGTCACATCTCCTTTTCAGTCTGGTGAAATCTATGAACCTCTTTTCAGAAAACGGTTTAAAATATATCTATCTATCTATCTATATATACATATGTATAGAAAGTAAAATACATAGGATTACAGAGGAAACTAAGCATAATGAAATTAAGATATAATTTTTTTCACCTTCCACATATGCAAGTCAGGAAACACTGCCCACATCTCTTGGGTGGGAATGGATGTTATAACAGGAGAGGCAGAGAGACAGACAGGTAGACAGATAGAGAAAGAGGCAGAAAGATCCAGAAACAGAGATAGATAGAGAGACAAAGATGAGATACAGATAGGTAGATAGATATATAAGTAGATAGATAGAATGAACATAAACATTCATTATATGCTTGGAATGTGCCAGGCGCTGTCCTATGCACTAAGGATACTACTACTATTGCTGCTGCTACTACTACCACTACTACTACTAGCCAACATTTATATAGCATTTACAACTTGCCAGGCACTTTGCTAAGCACTTTGCAATTATTATCTCATTTAATCCTCATAACAATCCTGGGAGGTAGGTCCTAGTATGAGCCCCAGGCTCAGGAGTGGGAGTACAAAGAATCAGAAAGTATGAGGGAAAAAAAGGTCCTAGCCCTGTCTTTAGACACCAAGCTAGTTAGGACTGAAGTAGGTTTATAGATGCTTGGTGCTAGAGCTGAAAGGACCCTCTTAGTGGAGAAGGAGATGATCAGCACCTTAGCTTCCCTGGGTCCAGCAGTAACTTTTATTGTTACAATAATCATATCTTGTATAGGAGGAAGTGGCAAGAAAGAGGACACAATCATGAGGCAACATGGCATGGTAGAAAGCGCCCGTCCTGGGAGTCATGAGACCTGGGTTCTATTTCTGGATCTGCCACTAACTGGATAACCTTGAACATTTCTCCTTCTTGAGTCTCAGTTTCCTCATCCATAAAATGCAGGGGGTCTCCAGAGTCCCTTCTAGCTCTGATATTATATGACTTCAGATTTTTAGGTGGTGGATACTCTAGAACTGTCCATGGGAAGTATCCTCACCCCCCACCCCCATTTTGGTTTTATTGTTTTGACCAATTAAAGAATTGGATCCAACTTTCTCCAAACAGGAATGTGGTATGTAAATAAAATACATTTAGTTTCATTCTTGGGATGGAAACAAATGTAATTCAGCTGTCTGTGGTTCTGAGGGTGCTTGCCAGAGGTTGACTGGATTCTTTCCTTTCATTCTGATCACTATTCATTCAATGGCTATGTACTGAATGTCTTACTAGGTACAAGTCATTGGGGGGGGGGTCAGCTAAGTTGTGCAGTGAAATAGAGTGCTGTGTCTGTTCATCTTCCTGAGGCCAAATCTGGCCTCAGACACTTACTTGCTGTGTGACCCTGGGCAAGTCACTTCACCTGTTTGCCTCAGTTTCCTCATCTTCCAAATGAGTTGGAGAAGGGAATGGCAAACCACTCCAGTATCTTTGCCAAGAAAACCCCAAATGGGGTCAAGGAGAGTCAGATAGGACTGAAAAACATCTTCCAAGAAGTCATTGTGCTGCCTGCTTTGGGAGGGAGATGTGTGAGGCAACTTCCCTGTCCTCGAACAGCTCCAACTCTCATGGGGGTGATAGGCTCTATACATTCAATGGAGAAATCTCTGGGAATCAATTTCCTCATCAGTCAACAAATATTTATTAAGCCCTTGCTGTGTGGGGAATAAAAGAGGTTGCCTAGGTGACCTCTAAAGTTCCTTGGATTTCAATTCAATTAAATAAACATTTATTAAGCACCTACTGCATGTCAGACACTATACTAAGAACTGAGTATATGAAATGAGACTAAAGGCAGAGCCTGGAAGGAGCTCACTTTCTCCCGGGGGAGAGCATAAAAATCAGCCATATACAGGATAAATAGGAAATAATTAACAGAGGAACGACCCTGGAATTAAGAAGGGTTGGGGAAGGCTTCCTATAGGAGGTAGGATTTTAATTGGAACTGGAAGCCAGAAAGGTCAGACTGCTGGAGAGTGGGATACTGGGGACAGCCAGAGAAAACACTCAGAGCCAAGAGCTGGAGTGTCCTGTTCATGGACTAGCCAGGCCAGTGTACCTGGATTGAAGAGTACATGTTGGGGAGCAAAGATTCAAGTGTTTGCAACAACAAGGCAGAATGTTCTAAATAACCAGAACAGAGTCAATGTGGTAAACACAATCCTCAAATTGGTGTCACGAGGCTTAGGTTCAAATACTGAATCAGGCCATGGGAAAATCTCCCTGAAATCTCCCTGAGCTTTCCTCATCTACAAAATGAGCATGATAATCCTTTCACTGCCTACCTCATGGGGTTGTTGTGAAGAAAGTCTCTTGCAGACCTTAAGATATAATAGAAATGTGCACCGCCATTTTTATGATTTCTAATCATAATAAGGGTGACTGGAAGAAATTCTTAGACCAGTTCAACTTCTTGTGTTTTTCCAAGGAAGCTAAATCCCAGAGAGCTGAGCCAAGCCCCTCAGGGTTAGCTGAAGTGTGTTTTGGCCCTTATAAGGCAGATGAGTTGTTGCCTGCTGAGTTTTCCAGCAATGAGCTCCTTAAACTGTGAACAGCTCGAGGCCCTTGCTTTTATCTTCCTTGAAAGGGGAGAGTAAGGGGGAGGGACCTCTTGGGATTTGGGCTGGGAGTTCTAGGAAGCCTCGGGCCTTTGCCAAACAGATGGCTCAACCTGTGGGGGGGAGTGACCTCGGGGAATGACTAGAACTGTCAGGGAAATACTAATCTCCCTTGCAGCCAATAAGTTTAGGCAGCTGGACCTGTTGGTGAAGTGTCAGGAGACCCGGACTGAGTTTTCATCCTGACTCCGCAATTAGCTAAATGTGTGTCCTAGGGCAAGTTACTGGCTCTTTCTGGGCTATAGTTTCTTTATTTATAAATGGAGATACTTTGGACTAGGGTCATTGATTCTTAACCTTTTCTGTGCTATGAACCCCTTTGGTAGTCTGGTGAAACCCATGGACTCCTCAGAATAATGGTTTTAAATGCTTAAAACAAAATACATAGGATTACAAAGGGAACCAATTCTACGGAAATAAAGATGTAATTTTTTTCCCATCCAATTTCATGGACCCCCTGAAATATATCCATAGGACCCCTAAAGTGTCCATGGACCCCCAGGTTAACAAGCCTGGAGTAGGGGTTTTTAAAGACCCTCCTGGCCTCCACCAGGTGTTAATTCTCTAAATGTCGCTATTCCAAACAACCTTTTAATCTCACTTTTGTTTTTCTCTTCCTCTGTTTGACCCTGCCTCAAGCCCCAGTCTCTCACTCTACCACGACCGAGTAAGTACATATGTTTTTTCCATCAAGGGAAATGCAACCCAAGATAAATCCCAAGGGAGAGGAGAAGATGGGGGTCCCATGATGGAACCAGGGATTTCTGGGAAGAAATCTTTGTAAACCTAAAAAAAAAAGCCCTATAGAAATGTGAGCTCAAGTGAAATGATAATGATAATTCGTGTTTCTATGGCGCCTCACAATTTACAAGGTGCTTTCATCAACAAAACCTGAGGAAATAGCTGCTCCAATGTAAAGACCCTTGGATTAGGAATCAGCTGAAAGATTCAAGCCAGAATCTGTTCCCACCTCTGTGACCTAAGGCAAATCACTACCTTTCTCTGGGCCTCATTTTCCTTGTCTTAAAATAAAGATGCCTGAGTAGATAATTTTTCAGGTTCTATCTATTTCAAAACCCTAAAGTGAACTTTGGGGAGGTTGCTTTTTTTTCTTTACTTTTTTCCTTTTTTGGCCAGACCTATAGTGTCATCACTGATGGACATTTTAAAAAATTTTAAAGTATTTAAAGAAAAAATTTTCTTAATGTTATTGAAAATCTTTTTTAAAAATCTTTTCATTTCTTAATATGTCCCTACCCTGACCCCTACCTAATGAGCTATCTCTTGTGTGACACAGTTGATCTCTAGAGTTGGAGGTATGTGTTGGCCCATTACCCGGGGGAGTGAGCCCTGACCCCTCACCAAAGGACATGTACATTGATCTCCTGTGTGGCATGAGCTACATCTTGAGATGACTCGGAAACTCCTCATTTGTCCCTATGAAGGAGGGAAGGAAGGAAACAGCCATTTGTACAACAATCCCAGGAGGTAGGTGATATTGTTACTCCTATTTTACAAATGAGGAAACTGAGACGACAGGTTAAATGACTTGCCCAGAGTCACACATCTAGGAAATATCTGAGGCCACATTTGAAGTCAGGTCTTCCTAACTCCAGGCCCAGAATATGATTGAGGACCAAGGCATTTGCTCTGTGAATTCTAAGAGCTATAGAAAGGCTTTCCTTCTCTCTCTTTTTAGCTAAGCAGTACAGAAAATATAGCATCAGACTGGAGTCAGGAATTTGTCTTGCATATTTACTGGCTGTGTGTTCTCAGACAAGATATTTAATCTCTCTGAGGCTCAGTTTTTCCTCACCTGTAAAATGAGTGGGCTGCACTTAATGGCCTATAAACCCTTCTAGATCTAAATCCTTATTCCTTTGATCTTGCCTGATCTCCTTTGGTACTAGCAGAAAGGAGAGGGGCTGCCTTCCCTTCTTCATCCCCAGTAGCAATGGTGGCCATGAGCCCATGACCATGAGAGTATGGGCTTGCCTAGTAAGCCTGAGTCTGTACCTCAAGTCTCTGACTGCCTCTTTTTGCTTTGCATTTCCTTCCCTAAGCACAGGTCATCAGCCTTCGGTCCTGCAAAATGGATGTTTTTAGCCCTAGCAGTGACCTTGTGAGTTAGAGAGATCAAAAGTTTCTGAGTCGAATACTGGTTGCCAAGCATTAGGTGATTTTCACCACAGCTTCTAGGAGGAGACTTGGCTAAGTCTGGAAGAGAGAGCAAGGCTGAAGACTTTGTGCAACTCTGCCTCACTTAAATCCAATTTACGCACAAGACAAGACATCACCTTGTGATGTCATGGGTCCTCTTAGAAAATGAAGGTTGGACAACAGGGAGGAAGGGAACACACAGCCAAGAGCCTTCTTCAGCTCAGGAGCTAAAGCCAAAACTACACCTGGAGATCTGGGCATTCTGAGTTCCTAAGGGAGTACGAATCCATGGTGAACGTGCAATATCTGTTCAGAAGTCTCACAAAATCTTGTTTACCTCCTAGGATTATTTAATATGTATGATGGATCATTGTTTATTTTTAAAGTATTTCTTAATGTCCTAAGTTAAGAAGGCTTTTGAGTTTTTTATGTTCAAAGTATTTCTTATATGTAGTGGAAGAAAGAAATAGCTGTGCCATGTGCAGTATCTCTTTTGTACATTTTCTAGAAGTAATCTCTCTTAGGGGAGACCCTAGAAATGAGCCATACTTGGTCTTTGTTTTAGAGATGTTCCGCTGCACCTCTAGTCTAGAGTAAGAGTGTAACAAGTCAGAAAAACCAAGAATAGTCTGATTCTTTGATTTGTTGTAAGGTTATCCCTAGGATGAATCTAGGCAGAGTATGAGTCCAGAGTAGGAGCCCCTTTCCTGGGAAGGTCTCCTCCTGGATAACACTATTAACAAAGGTTCAAAAAGAAAAAGAGAAATTCAGCAAAACCAACCAATGCATCAACCATAATTGTCAGTACATGCAGTATTGCACACCCGTAGTCCCCCTACCCCCATTTGACAGATGAGGAAACCGAGGTTGTGACTTGTCCCGGGGTCCCGGTGAGTTGGCAGCAGAAGTAAGACTCCAGATTCCCAAGACTCAATTGTCTTGCTACAATGGTCCTTTCCAGTTTCCAAACCACAGCATGGGAGATTTGTGGAAGGTTTCTCCAACCACCTATTTCCCTAGAGCAGGGGAGAGATGACTGTGTGGATCTCAGAAAAGGCTAAGGAAAACATGATGGGGAGAAGGAAATAAAAGAGGAGGAAAGAGGGAGATAAAGTAGTTGAATAAGAAGGGAAGAGGGAGAAAGAAAAATAGGAAAAAAGAGAGAAAAAAAAGGTGTGTTCCTGGGGGCAGGGAGGGATGGCTGAATATAGTGCTACCCTTCTTTGATGGAGAGACATTCAATAGACACTCAGCCAGTGGTGGAGTTCATCATTTTCTGAATTTAGGTACATGTCAGATAATGATTTATTACAGGACAATATGTTCTTGCCAAGTGATGCATTTCTTTCTCTTAGGTGTTGAATAATAAGGGTCAAGGAGATTAAAAGCAAAACCCTGATGCCAAATTAAAGTGCTGGTCCAGATCCGTTGCTGGGGAAGACTCTTGCTGTAAGCCCTGAATGTCTTCTGGCTGATGCTCTCTTCCAAATGGCCTCAGCCTTTGACCCTGAGGTAGGGAGAAGAAAGAAATTCTGTTCAGGGCCTGAGAGAGTCCTGACAAAGGCTCTCAATCCACTCAATGTGGGGGCTCAATACACCAGCTCCCCTGATCTCCAATCCCACAGGCCCAGCTGGCTTGGATAACCATCAGCACTAAGCCCAACTTTCAGCTTTCTTTCGGCTGAAGAATGCTTTTGTTTTCAGAAAGACTCTTGTTCCCCCACCCCAAGCCTCTCCAAACCCTGTAAGTGGGGTCGATGGGGCAGTGCTATTTTCCTATTCACCAGGCTGGAAACTTCGAAGTTAACCTTGACTTCTCTTCCCACTCCCCCTTCCTCCTCACCAGTCAGTTGCCAATCCATTGACCGCTCTTTGAAATGCCTCTTGAATCCATCCCTTTCGCTCTATTCTCACTACCACCCCTCAAGTCCAGAGTCTCCTCACTCTAAGACTGGTTGATCGAAATAGCTTTCTAATTGGTGTCCTTTCCTCCAGCCTTTCCCCTCCCCAAGTTAAGCTGTTTGAGGGAGTATAATGTAGAGGAAAGATCCCAAATCCCTGCTTTGCCAATGACTTGGCTAAGAGACCTTGGACAAGTCATCTAACCACCCAGTGCCTCATCTTTCCTCCTCCTCAAGGGATTGGATCAAATAACCTTCCAATTTTAAATCATAGGATCACAGATTTTAGATCCTATGACTTGGGTTCAAATCCCAGCTTTAACATTGATTGGCCACGAAACCTTGGGCACATCACCTCACCCATCCGTGGCTCTGTTTTCTCATCTGTAAAATGGGAATAATAGTATTTGCTGTAAGTACCTTTTAGATTCTTGTGCTACAAGGAATACGATCAGAGTCTATAAAACTACAGGTTAATGGATAGAGTGGATAGCAACTTCACCAGCAGTCAGGGCCACGGAACTAGGGGAAGCCCCTTCAGGCTTGAAAGAAGTAAGCTGAGGGATCCTAGCCTCACAAAGTACTGGAGTGATAAAGCTGAACGGAAATGTCGGGTATTGTTGTTGTTGCTGTTAAAAAATAGTATTTCAAGTGCACATTACCAATGATGTCCCCATCATTCTTAGTACCTTCAGTGGTTCCAGGTTCAAGTCTAAATTTCAGAGGATTCTGTCATTTTTCCCTAGTTGGTCTATCAGCCCTGGCTGACTAAAGCGTAATCTCCTTAAAGGCAGAGGTCTATATAGAGGGAGAGTTACTTTCGTTCCCTGTATATATGTTTGCCCTCTGCAAAGATAGGCTGTTGGACTAGGATCAGGGTTGGGGAACCTGCAGCCTTGAGGCCACAAGGGCTCCTCTAAGTCCTCAAGTTCAGCTCTTTGACTGAATCCCAAACTCACAGAACTGGGAGGGTCAAAGAACACAGGACGTCAGAGCCGGGAGGGCTCTTAGGACCCAGAATGTCAGAGGTGGGAGGGCTCTTAGAGACCACCTAGTCCAGTTCTGGCAATCTGTGTTCTAAGGTCCTTTCTAGCTCTAACATCCTGTGTTCTAACTGCCCTCCCAGCTCTGACATTGTGTGTTCAAAGGTCTCCCAGCTCTGACAATCTAGGCACTTTCTTTCCAATTTACCATCTTAGAGAGTTGTCTACGACACTGAGAGATTAGTGACTTACCCAGGATCGCAGAGCCCTTATGTGTCAAAGGCAAAACTTCAACATGGATCTTTCTGGTTTCTAAACTGGCTCCCTAAAAAGCTGGTTCTTCAGACACTTACTAGCTCTGTGACTCTGCCTGAGGCACTTTGAGCTCTTCCAGCCTCAGTTTCCTTATCTGGAATCAATCATTTCAGTCATGTCTGACTCTTTGTGACCCCATTTGGGGTTTTCTTGGCAAAGATGCTGGAGTGGTTTGCTATTTCCTTCTCTTACATTGTTTTTAAAAATGAGAGAACGATGCAAACAGGGTGAAGTGACTTGTCCAGGGTCACACAGCTAGGAAGTCTCTGAGGTCAGATTTGAACTCAGGTCCAGCACTCTATCCATGGCACCACCTAGCTGCCTTTCTCATTTGTAAAATGGGGATAACCTACCTCACAAGGTTGTTGTGAGGATCCAATGAGACGATATAAAGTAAATAATTATGGGCACCGAAAACTTTAGAGCACTTCATAAATGCACTATGTCACAAGGACCCTCCTGAAGAAAGGTTTGGATGAATGAATGCACGATAGAGATCTAATGGTAGGAGAATATTAGGGCGGATTTGCATTCCAGAGCTAAACTACAGAATTTAATGTCAGGGAAGACAATCATTTCTTCCCACAAACTGTCCCCGTTTATGAATCTGACGCAAGATGGAAGGATCTTTCTGGCTTGTACCTTTGCCCCCTAAAAAGTTGACTCACTGGGCAGCTAGTCTTATAGTAGATAAAATGTTGGGCCTGGAGTCAGGAAGACCAATCTTTCTGAGTTCAACTCCAGCCTCAGACACTTAACAGCTATGTGACCCTGGGCAAGTCATTTCAACTGCTTGCTTCCATTTCCTCATCTGTAAAACGACCTAGAGAAGGAAATAGCAAACCATTACAATATCTTCCCAAGAAAACTCCCAATGAGGTCACAAAGAGTAGGACACAACTGAAATGACTGAACAACAACCTATTTCTTTGAACAAAAGTATTTGGGTCCACAAGGCTCCTGTAAAATTTGATCCCACAAAGCAACTACTGCCTCCCTTCTTCAGGATCTGTGATTTTGTTGGCATAGGTATTCACTCCACAACCCCTCTGTGCCTCAGTAGATGGTTTCATGAGTTGTGCTGGCTCTAGCCTTCTGGGGATCAGCTTCTCCAAACCTAGTTCAGGTAGTCCTTGCACAACAGGTGCACAATCTGTCACAATCTGAGGTCTTTTCAGCTTAGTAGAGTATGTGGCTTAGCCCAGGGTCATCTCAGGGCCATGATGAGGCTTCAGAGGGGGCCTTCAGTCAGGGAAGAAGAAAGCCATGATTGAGAAAACACCCAACTCTGAGCAATAGTGGCTTGCCTCAGGATGCTGGCATGAAGGGTGGGTATGGAGCAGGGGGCTTCCTCTGCAAGGTGTCCTCTCTCCCATGTGAAGAGTGGGCTTTCCTTGGCTTTATCCTGTAGTCTTTTCACTGCTGTTGGGGACTGTACCCAGGCTGCCACCCTTAGGGTCCAGTTCCTATGCCAGCCATCCCTCTCCCAGGGCAACCAGGTCACACAAAGTAACCCTCCCACAGAGCTGCTTTTCCCCTGACTGACCCTTCCCCCTACCCACAGTAGCACAGGTGAACTCTCTTGGGGAGAGGGGCATTGGCTGCCATGTCTCTCTGCCCCTGCACCTGGAGCTCAGACTCTCCTCTACGTTTCTGCCAAATGAATTTGTCCCGGGTAGTTACTCCTAGCTACGGCTCTGAAGGATCAACAGAGCCAAGGTTAGCATTTGTCTTTAGTCTCTCTTTTCTCTGTCTTTACCCACCTCCACACCTTTTTTTTTTTTTTTGCCACATTCCCTTCTCCCCCTACATCGTGTGCCCAGTGCCCTTCCTCTGTCCAAATCTGGGGACAAGATGAAATCTGATTATTCCTCAAGCCCAGCTCTGAGCATATCTCATTCCCCTAGGAACCCCAGTCCTTCAGGGGCTCTGGGCTTCCAGTCTAATTCAAGAACTATCTGATTTTTATTATTCGTATTTTAGTGTGACTGTTCCACTCTGTTCTCTCTTCCAGAGGTATTTGTAGCCTAAACTCAAACTCTCCTTGTGAAAGGAATTTTATTTCCTCAGTCCCTGGTAATAGGATTTCAAATATCAGGGAGCAGGCCAGGGCTTTATTTGGGATAGGAGATAAGCCACCTAGCTGGAAAGGACCTGATTAGTTATCCAATCTGAACCTTTCATTTTACATATGCAGAAGCAGACCCAAGCAGAGGTGACTTGTCCAAGGTCTCACAGGCATCAGAGGCAAGATTAAACCTTAGTGCGAAAAGCACTAGCTTTGGAATCAGAGGACCTGGGTTCAAACTTTGCTTTTACCACTTTCTTGCATAACCTTGCCTTGGTTCCCTTATCTGTGGAAATCATCCACCATCTAATGAGGCAGGGTGAGGGGACAGGGTTGAACCAGGTCACCTCCTTGGTTCCTTCCAGCTCTCAATCTATGATACCACGTATCTCCCCTCTGACCTACATACAGCTACCTCTTCATGACCCGGTAGGTGGGCAGGCCTTGGCTGGAGCAAGTCCCCAAAGTCTTCCTACCATTTATTAAGAAGGAAGCCCATTTCCTTCTCTTTGAACAAAGAGTCTTTGGCAGCTTCCAGCTGTCAGGAGCACAGCGGGCAGGCTTCACAATCAGGTACTCTCAGAGCAGAGGAGATGAAAGAGACCCACCATATTCCCCAGGGGTCGCTCAGTGGAATCCAAGCCAGGCTAATCTTTAGGAAATTGCACTAATGAGCTCAGTCAGAGGGGACCCTGCAGGAGGGCTCTGGCTCTCATCTTAGAAATCACATTGGAGTCCTCACAGCTCGAATGACCCTGAAAAAAAAAGGCCCCATAGCCCCCTTGAAGAAGAAAGCTCTTAGCTTTAGAAGAACAGTGGGCTAAGGTGTACCTCTGAGTGCTGATCCCTTAATTTCCCAAGTCCTCAAAGATTACATGTAATTAAATTGGTTACTGAGCGGAGAATTGTAATTTGCAAAGGATCAAAGGAAAATGGCTTGTATTTTTTGTAACAAAGACTTTTTTTCAAGGGGAGAAATGAAACTTTATTTCCATTAAAAAAATGTAAGCTGGCTGGATGTGGTTACCAATGTCTGCAGTCTCTGATACTGGGGATAGTGAGCTTCCTGGAATATTGGCGCTCGCAGATTATGGACTACAAAAGGGTTAAAGTTCAACAGGTGCCAGCACTTTGTACAGCACCAATATAGGGAGCCCTTAGACACAGTGGGGCAGGAATCCGACTACGGAGGGCTGATCCAGCCTCAGTTAGAAATGGAGCTAATCAAGACTTCCTAGCCCATCAGTAGTGCGTCTGGGCCAAAAGTGGCCTCTACTCCTTCATGGTGGGAAGGCCCAGTCTATACAAACAAACTATAATGATAATAAGAACTAACATTTATATCCAGCTTTAAGGTTTGCAAAGCACTTTACAGCTACTGTTTTATTTTGTGCTCACAACAGCCCCAGATGGAGATGCTATTATTATCATCCCCATTTTACAGGTGAGAAAAATGAGGTTAAATTGAAGTTAAATGATTTCCCCAGGATCACACAGCTAGTTAAATGTCTGGAGCATTTGAATTCAGGTCCTCAGGTCTTCCTGATTGCAGGACCAGAACTCTATCCGCTATTATTTTAAATATTTATATGGGAAATTGGGTGACTCAGTGGATAGATTGTCTGGCCTGAAGCAAGGAAGACTCATCTTCCTGAGTTCTAATCTGGTCTCAGACGCTTCCTAGCTGTGTGAGCCTGGGCAAATCATTTAACCCTGTTTGCCTCAGTTCCTTATCTGCAAAATGAGCTGGAGAAGGAAATGGCAAATCACTCCAGTATCTTTGCCAAGAAAACCCCAAACTGGGTCACAAAGAGTCACACATAGCTGAAATGCCTAAATAACAATATATGTATACATATATGCATTACACACACATGTATACACATGTGTGTACACATACAAACATATAATAATATGCAAGATATTTTGTATATACATACATGTGTATATACAGGTTATATAGTACAAACACTATATTTTCTCATATAGCATATATATGCTATACATCCATCCATACATACACACATGCATGAATACATATAGAGACATATATGTAGATAATTTATGGACCTACAGATATAGCTATCTCTCTCTATATATAGCTAGATAGATATCTATACCCATATATGTATATATACACATACATATATACATTTGAAGTATACATATACACTCCAAAGTCCCCACTTGACTTTTCCTGTTTAGTTCCTGTACCTTCTTCTAAATCCTTTGGGAATACTGAGCACTTAAAGGTTTACTAGAGAGATTAACTACCAGAACCAGAGAACAGAAGAATGCTCCTTGTCTTTTTTTTTCCCCTAAAGAAAACAGCCCGTAGGCATTCTTATGCTTGAGACACTCTCCAAAGACCACCCAACTTTTGCATTTGCTGTTATTTAGTATGTTAAAAACTCAGAAGGAAAGGAGATTTAGAGCTAGAAGGCTCCAGCCCAACCTCCTCATTTTTACAGATGAGGAAAATTAAACTAGGGTTGAATGACTTACCCAGGACATAGAGGTAGTAAACCAAGATCCCCTGACGAGATCAAGCACTTTTCCCACTATGCCATATAGCTTGTTCAGGAAACGAGTTCAAGAATCCTAGAGGTATTTATTGAATGCCTACATCTGTGAAGTATACTACGTTAGGCTTGGTGGAATACAAGTGTAAACCCACGGCCAAAGGCTCCTCCACCCCCCACCCCCACCCCCAACCCCACACAACCCCTCTAAATTCACACAGACTAGAACCAGTCCTGGAGTTCTGACCCTAAAGGGTTATTTTCGCTCACTGGTTCATTACCCTCACCTGCAGTTATTCCAGGAAAATCTCCAAAATAAAGCTTTGGTTCAGTTCATGTCTAGATTTCCTCAACTATGGGTAAAAGAGGCCTCCAGCCCTTTTAAATGCATTAAAGATAACAAATGTAATTCAGGAATAAAACAAAAATATAGACTAGAATAAAACAGAAAATTAAGAAGATTCAAAAGACCCACAGAAGGTCACAAACAGATACAGAAACACATAAAGCTTTTGAATAGTCTGTGAGCTCTTTCAGAAAGGAAATGAACTTGGGGTTTTCATCAGGGCAAACACTGACATTTTATATAGTCTCTGCCCCTCTCTCCCAGACTCCAGGAAGGTAAATCTACCTTTGGTGATGCAGAACAAGCAATGTCTTTCCCATCAGACCTGTCCTGTCCAGAGAACTCACTGGAATATCTAGGAATGATAATGTTCAGATTAATTAATATTTTATTTTGGTTTATATTAAAAATATAGAAATAATGCCCTTCTTTTCCCCCCTTGAAAAAGCCTTTGGTAGGAAACATGAGATATTTCCCTCTGATCCACAACAAATCATGATTCTTTTCTCAGAATCAAGTTTTCTTCTAGGTCTCGGGTCCCTTTCATTGTTCCTTCAGCTTCAGGGACCATATGGGCGATCATCGTTTTTTTCACGGAACACTCTGGAGCAGAAAATCTCCTTATTCTCAGGGTTCTTGACCTTGGTTGTGTCTTGGACCCTGTCAGTGGTCTGGTGAAGCCTATGGAAGTGTACTCAGAATGATGGGAAAATAGAACAATACATAAAATAAAATGCATGGGAAAACAATTGTATTGAAATATAGTTTCAATAAAATTCAATTAAAAAAACTAATTAATGACCCCCAGGTTAAGAATCTTTGCAGATGGTCCAGTTCCCAAACTCTTAACTTTCCAATTTGGGATTGCCCTATGAGGCTCTCCCCAAGTCTGTCAATGCCCAGGAAATCTCCCTTCACTAGCTTGTGGACTAGATTCCAGGATCTTGTTGCCTCAGAATGCAAAATCCCCCCTCCTCTGCCTAGGACACTGGCTTTGTGAGTGTCATTTATGAACTCACCTTGTGGGCCACGTGAGCACACACATGCTTTCTCCTGCCATGGACATCCACAGGAAATCTATCAGTGCCCCAGCAGATACCATCTCTTGGACAAGAAGTCACTCAAAAGAGCTCTGCTTGCAGGTCATTTGCAAACACTTGTAACTCCTTTGTGCCCCAACTTAGCAAATTTTTAGTGCCTAGGAAGAAAGACCGGGAAGAAGCCCAAAAGAAGTCAAATGGGCCTCTAAGTTTGCTTCCAAGAACCTCCACTCAATAATTCCCTGTGTCCTCTCAGCAAGGCACCAGTGATCATACCCATAAGGAGGGACCCCTCAGATGTCTCCAAACAAAGGGGTAGGGCCTTTAATCAGTCAGCACTCAGTCAACAAGCATTTATGACACATTTACTGTGCACCAGGGACTGTACTAAGTACTGGTGTTAGAAAGAAAGGCAAAAACATGGTTCTTGCTCTCCAGAAGTGCTCATTCTGGTGGGGGAAACAACGTGCTAATAATTTTACGTATAAAATATATACGATGTAAATGAAAGGAAATTTCTGAGGAAAGGTACTAGTAGGAGATGAGGAGAAAGAGGAAGGAGGTGAGGGAGGGACAGAGAAAGAAAGGTCCTTTGCAGGGGTGAGATTTGGGCTGAAACATCATCAAGATGATTGGGACCCCACTGAATTGAATCAAGCAAGCAATCACCCTTTGATGTATGGCCCCTGCCTTTATGGAGTTTATGTTCTAACAGTAGTGATAAGATAGTGACATTGATGAAAATACAAAGGAGAGAATGATAAATCAGTCAATAAACATTGATTAAGTGCCTACTGTGTGCCAGGTGGGCAGGTAGGTGGTGCCATAGTGGATAGAGTGCTGGGCTTGGAATCAGAAAGACTCTTCTTCCTGAGTTCAAATCCAGCCTTAGACACTTACTAGCTGCATGACCCTGGGCAAGTCACTTAACCCTGTTTGCCTCAATTTCCATATTTGTAAAATGAACTGGAGAAGGAAATGGCAAACCACTCTAGTATCTTTACCAAGAAAACCCCCAAAATGTGCGAGGCACTGTGCCAAGTGCTGAGGATACAAAGAAAGATAAAGGACAATCCCTGCCCTCTAGAAGCTCACAAACTAATGGGTGAGGCAACAGCAAGTCACTGTGTATGAACAAACTTTATACAGGATAAATTGGAAATAACCAACAGAAGGAAGGCCCTAGAATTAAGAGGGATCAGGGACTTACAAATAACAGGGTTTTTTTGTAGGTTTATGCTGAACTAGAGATGCTAGTTACCCACTGCACTCCTCCCCTCTATCTTTTCCCTTTCATCTTGAAGAGAAAAGACTTTAATACTACAGGAAACCATGATTTCTTTGGCACCACTCCCAAGGTAGATGGCATTCCCCTCATTTCTCCCCTGCCCCGTGCCCTAGTAGACCATTTTCCAGCAAGTTACTAGGATCAAAATATTCATCACCTGTGGCCAACCCAGTGATAAGTGTTTCCACATTGAGCTCATCCGCAAATGGCACACCCATAGTCTGTCACCTGTTGGACAGCTTTCCAGCTTGGCAGGGCTTGCCAGAGCTTACATTCCATTGAACAGACTTCAAGAACCCAGAATCACCACCATGCCATTATTAGGCTTCAGATGAGGATGTTAGTGGAGAAGGGGGCATTATTAGTCTTAGTGCCAATCTCCACCAAAGTCTTCCTTCGATGCTTTAGCCAAATCTTCAAAGGTTCTATATACCAAAATGGAAATTATAAAGCTGGAAGATATAGTCCCTGGGTTTATCTTCTCAATACTCAGCTAGGAGCAATTTTTTGGAATAACAATATCTGTCTGTCTATCTATCTACCTATTTACCTATGTATCCATCTATTATCTATCTACCTATCTATTCATCTATTATCTATCTGTCTATCCATCCCCTTCTCTGTCTGCCTATCATGTCTGTCTATATTTAGGTCTCTATCATCTATTTGTATGTATATGTAGTTATCTATCAATTATCTATATCAACCTAGGTGTATACATTCATAGAATGCTTTCTGGTTTACAAAGCAATGAGTGAGGTGGGTAGAAAGTATGATTAGACCTGCGCTTCCATTTTATAGGTGAGAAAATGGAGGCCTTGAGAGATAGAGTGACTTGTTTATGGTCATATAACGAATAGATGGTAAAGACAGGACTGGACACAGATCTTCTTCATTTCTGGGCTTGTTTCTTTATCTGCAAAGTGACATGATTGGATTAGATCAGGGTTCTTAAACTTTTTCATTTCATGGACCCCTTTGGCAAACTGGCAAAGCATATGGATCCTTTCTCGGAATGTTGAGAATTAAATTGAAGAAAATTCTAAATTTCAGTTAGAAGTTAGTGAAAATACAGAAGTGATGCTTTTTTTCTCATGAACTCCCTGAAATCTATTCCTGCCTCTTGAGGTCCATGTACCAACAGGTTAGGAACCCATGGGCTAGATGATCTCTAAAGTTCCTTCTAGCTTTGACATTTTATGTTCCAAAGACTCTTCCAGCCCCCAATCCTGTGAATATCCTAGGCTAAAGGAATGTCAATGTCTTGCATTTTTTGCCTACCTTATGCTTATCTCTCCCCATTCTCAGTCTGAAAAGACACTTCTCTCTTCTGCTTCCAAGCTCAGTTAAGCAACCTGACTCCTCCTGCATTCCAGATTTCCCAGGCTTAGTAACTTGATTCTAATCCCTTGTTTCCTTGCCACTTCCTGTTGGCTACAACGTCTTCACCCAGATCTTGATCTCTGTGCTTCTGACCCTGATCTGGTCAGAGTCAATGTCACTTGGCATTATTGACCATGGATTAACCCTGTCCTTCCCTCCCTGTCTCCAGGTCCCACCATTTGCCAACTAGAGCAATGTGTCTCTGTGATTAAATTAAACAAACATTTATTGAGTGCCAACCATGTTGCAATGTGTCTCTCCTGATAAGTAGCTGTGATTAAATTAAAAAAATATTGAGTGCCTACCATGTTGCAAGACTTTGTACTGGGCAATGCAAAGACCCCTCAAAAAGAGTTAAAAATGGGATCTTTTCCTTATACTTTATTAAGGAAGATAAATCCAAATAATCATCAAAATAGCTGACATTTATGTAGGCTTTAAAGTCTATAAGGCACTTTGTATAAGTTATTTAATCAATGTAATAATCTGAAAGAGATATTATAATTATTACCTCCATTCAAAAGATAAGGAAATTGCAACTCAGAATAAATAATTTGTCCATGATTACATAGCTAATGTGTGTGAAAAATGAGATTCAAACCCAGGTTTCTTTTGATATCAACTCCAGTGTTCTTTCTACCATGACCCTATACACTACAGATAAAATTGGAATGCAGAAAATTCAACGAACATTTATTAAACATCTACTGTTCACAGAGCACCTTGCTAGGAACTAGGAAAGATAGAAAGTTTAAATAAGATATAGTACATGCCTTCAAGGAGCTTACAATCTAATAGAGGGTATAAAACAAAAAACCGGTTAGCTATGATATACAATAACCCAAAGCTCTTCATTTAGCAGCTCTCCAAAGTGCTGACCATGTGATGTTGTGTGTATGTGTGTGTGTGTGTGTGTGTGTGTATTGATGGACAAGCTCTACAGACTTAGCTAATAGATTTGCATGTCATAATCCGAACAACAGCCATTCTTCATCCAGTTTTTTCCTTTATGAATCCTTTATGGATCATTAGGTCAAATTCTTTTCAGATCTCTTCTAGAAGGCTCTGCAATTCTAGGATTTGAGGGCATCAGCATAACGATATTTGCAAATAGGATCATCAGGAGGACTGAACCATTTATATGCATTACCTCTTCAAGTTGGATTCTGTGCTGGATTTCCTCCATGATAGCAGTGAATATTTTTGTTGAGCATGTCTCCCTGATCGTATGCTTTGCCTGATGTTAATAACCGGAGGGTCATCAAACAGTGATCTCTGCTGTTACGTCTTTCACAGAATCTTGAATAATTTTGATGTATGGGTGGGAGACACCTTGTTGGAGGAGGAACATTAAGGGGGAATCTGCCTCTACCAAATCAAATGATTTTTTAAAATAATCAACAAAGGGTAAGTACAGAGGGATCAGTGAGAGATTGAATTCTCTGCACATTTCATCTAGTTGTGCGATGATAAATATGTGCTGCCATACTGTGTAATATTGTTGGCAAACACTTTCCTGTTACTTCTTAATCCTCTCATTGAGGATGCCTTCATGAATATGCAGATTATTCTCATAAAATTTTTTAAAAGATAAAAAATAAGCATAGAGGTTGGTAGTTGTTAATAATTTTTTTTTGTTTTTTGGGGGGTATTATTATATACCATATAATAGACCTATAAATTTGATTCTAAACAGGTTACATAGCATATATGAATGTAGTCTGAGCGATTCTCCAAATCTTTGGTATTTTCTACTACTTCATCTACTTTATGAATAGATTCCTCAGTGCCCTCAAAACTGTGTCACCAGTTCCAGCATGGAACTCCTTGATGTACAATTGGTCTAATCCAGTTGGGTTTCTGATCTTTGTTCTCTTTAGCACCATTTCTGCTTCTTCTATAAGCATGTCTGGGATTGTGATGTTGGAGTTCAAGTGTGGTGGCTGTATTACACTTGATGGTGAAAAGAGTTTGCATTAAAAATCCTTGTGATATTTTCCATTTTTTCTTCTGTTTGTTGGGTGTACTTCCATTTTCATCCTTAAATACCTTTGAGATGACTGCTTAGTTAGGTCCCTCACTAAAGTCTCTTTAAAGTGGCTTGACCCTCCATTGCTTCTTTTTACTTTATGAGATGATACAGCTTATAGTTTTTTATTATTCTGGATATGGATCTACCCATTAGATTGTGAATTCCTTGAGACGTGTGTGTATCCCTAGCACTTAGCACAGTGCCTGGCATGTGGTAGGTGCTTAATAAATGTTTATTGAGTGATTAATCATATCTCTCCATAAGATTTTACAAATGAGTTTATATTTTAAACTAGTGTCATCCTTGGTTGCCATATCTTTCTGCTGCTTGATAAGTAAGCTAAGTATTTCCCGTCTAGAGTGCTTTTTAAAATTCTTTAGATAATTTTATTGTGGTAATTGATCTTCATCTGTTAAATTTGTTTTTAAACGTATGCCAGTTAAACTTCTGTAGTCTAAGTCAATATCCTTTCTTCTGTGCATATCCCATTGGAAAAAAAATCAATAATTTGTTTAAAGAGTTAGGGTAGAGTTGTTTTAATTGCACATCATATATTTTTCTCATTTTTTTTCTTCCTTCCAGATTTGTGCTAATTTTGACCTTTACTCTAACAAGTAGGTGGTCTAACTATAGATAGAGAACTGATTCAGTTATCCAGAATTATTAATTTAAATAAGAAGTCAATTCCTGAGGTCAGAGAGAATCCTCACTCAGCAGAGGTTTCCTGGTTTCCTGGGATCACTGGATCCTGCCACCAACAACTGTTAAGCTGCTTGTCCTGGACTCTTTTTTGCAGTATTTGCTCTAGGTGCAAAAATTCCCAGTTACAGCTCTCTAGGGGGAATGAGGGAGCAACTAGGAGGTGCAATGGATAGAGCACTAGCCCTGGAGTCAGGAAGGCTCATCTTTGGGAGTTCGAATCTGGCCTCAGACGCTTTGCTAGCTGTGTGACCATGGACAAGTCACTTAACCCTCTTTGCTTCAGTTTCCTTATCTGTAAAAGTGAGCTGGAGAAGGAAATGGTAAAACCACTCCAGTGTCTCTGCTAAGAAGACTCCAAAATGGGGTCAGGAAGAGTTGGACACAACTGAACAAGAACAGGGAGAGGGAGGGGACGTTCCATGGAGCAGACTACATGTGACTTAGGTTTTGGAGAAAGGAAGAGACTTCAACAGATGGAAATGGGAGGAGAGATAATGTGAGCAAATGAATAATTATAATATAGGTTACTATTGAAGCTCGTCTAAAAAGTGTTTTGTAGACCTAAAAGTACTATAGAAATATGAGTTAATATAATAAGGGCGGTTTCTTTCTCTTTTACTGCTTTTCCTTCATTTAAAGGCGTTTTCCGATTGTAAAAGACCAACTTGATTTTATTAGCACCAGCTAAGTTAATACATGTGTTTTTACATTCTGTGGAAATGAATGCTTATGGGTTCGGGACATTTCCCCTCCTTGTTCGAACCCACCGAACAGCACACCTCCCGGGAGGGGACGGAATGTCCATGGGAAGTGCTTATTATCTTGGAAAGCCTGGGAAGGCCGCTTATTAGAGGCTGCCCTGCCCACGCCTGTCTGCAAGCAAGACTTTCCCCCCCTCCCCCCGCAGCTGTCGTCTGATCTGACGCTGGAGCTTTGAACGTAACTGTCTTGCGTGCCAGATGTGGAGGAAGACTAAAAATAATCTCCCAGGCTATCACTGAGGGAGAAACACGTGCTCGGGGTGAGCTCAGGATCCAAGGACCCCAATCCAAGGGGAGCCAAGAAAGTCCCCCAGCGCGTGGCCCCGAAGCCGGGCTCTGGGCAGAACACACACGGTGGGAGCTGGTCCTTCCCAGGCTGCACCCCTCCCACCCCCGTCCGGGGCTGCCTGCCTCCGCTCTGAGCCCTTCACCACTTGGGCTCTGCCTTGTGCATCGCTTAGGAAGAAAATGGTCCCCAGAGGTTACAGACAAGGAGGACAACGCCGGGGCTGGGGCATCTTCTTTCCCCAGACTCTGTGCATCTTCTTGTTGCTATTAGATACGGGCTCTGCGAGAGGGTTATGGAAACGGGCGGTGCACCTGAAGTTGGCGGAGAAATCCCAAGTAAGTACCTACCTGCGTGAGGGTGGGTTGGTGTCTGGGAGAGCAAGCCGTGGAAAGGGAGGATAAGCAGGGGCTGGAGCCACTTGTAGAGGCTCTGGAAAGTCGATTGTTAAATTTTCAGTGTGAGCATTAACACCTGAGAAATCCGCACGCTAAGAAAACCAGGGCTTGATTTACTGCTTCGGTGATTTTTCAGACTTAAGAAAGTGATGGAGAAAATGTTGAAAATGCAGATTAAACTTGAAAGTGTGTTTGCTGCCGGGTGTTACACATTGACCAGCAAAACTTGTGGGGATGTGAACACAGACAGCTTTGCTATATCATATTACACAAAAGCACATTAGAGAGAGACAGAACAAAAGACCGTGCGATCCAGTCGGAATGGTTGTTAGCAAACAAACCATGAAAGTCTTCCTGGAGGAGGCAGCATTTGAGATGGGCTTTAGCAGCATTGCCCGGAATCTGAAGACCAGGATTCGAATCACAACCGCTACTTACTTAGGTCTTGTGTGTATGAGTAATCTCTTTGAACCTCAGTTTTCTCCTCTATAAAATGAGGGGATTGGACTAAATGGTCTAAAAATAATGGATGGAACTTCAATAAGCAAAGGGAAGGGAGAGCATTCCAGGAACAGGGAAAATGTGAGCCAAAGCCTTTGTGGGGAAGGGTGGATTTTGGGGGTAGGAAATAGTCCAGATTGGTTGGTGCAGGGATTTTATAGAAGGAAGTAATATGATATTAAGCTGGAAGGGTGGGATAGAAGCCGTGTTATGAAAACTCAGTGGAGGAGTTGGCGATTGACTCAGTAAGCAATTGTTGTTCAGTCATTTTCACTTGTGTCTAACTGCATTTGGGGTTTTCTTGGCAGAGATACTCTAATGGTTTGCCATTTCCTTCTTCAACTCCCTTTTACAGATGAGGAAACTGAGGCAAAGAGGGTTAAGTGAATTGCCCAGGGTCACACAGCTAGGAAGTGTCTGAGGCCAGATTGAAACTCAGGACCACGAGTCTTCCTGACTCCAGGACCAGTACTCTATCCACCGCACCACCTAGTTGCCCCTGGGAAGCAATGGGGAGCCACTGAAGATTTTTTGAGCTGAAAGTTGATATGAACTGATATGTGTGTATATATATGTATATATATATATATGTGTGTGTGTGTGTGTGTGTGCTATATACACACATATGCATGCACACATGTCTGTATGTATATGTGTATGCAAGTAATATACACATATGTGTATATATGTATACGTGTATACAGATATACATACATATACACACATACTATATATATATGAAAAGTTTTAGCAGCTGTGTGATATGAAGGCTACCCAGGGAAAATGGAAGGAATTGAAGTAAATATGTGAAAGGAAAAATGTTTTTGTTTTTTTCATAGCTCCTAAAAGGTCCCAAAATACATAGGTTTATCTGAAGGACTAAAGCGTATTGAAACTGAGTGTTTTGTCTTACCCAAAAAATCAACTAACATTTCTGAGTTCTACAATGTGGAAAGCATTCTTGCAGGTGCTGTGGGGTTATAGAGATGCATCAGATGCCTGTAAATGCCCTAGAGGAGCTTGTAATTTTAGAAAGGAGATGAGCCCTAGATACAGAAAAAGACTACCAGTACAAGATAGTGGGTGATCTGTGCCAAATGAGAGGGTTAGAAAGCAAATTAAGAGAGGAGGAAGACTATTGTGGTCAGGGAGTGGCACCTGAGATCAACCTTGAAGGATGGGCAGTGATTATGGAGAGAAAAGAGAGCATCCCCTGAAAATGTCAAGGTACAAAGGAAAAACGTTGGGAAGGCAATGAGGAGGCCAGTCTGATGGAGTGGACAGTCTGTTCTCCAATCTGAGTCTCCTCTGTGCCCTTTTCTCTTTCTCTCCCAACAAGAAGATTTATTTCTGCGAGTTATATAAAGCACTTTATTCCTAAGAATTTGAAGGCCTTTTTCATATATGATCTGATGATATCTCCAAGATATCCCCTATGGAACAGATTTTATTATCCCCATTGGAAGGAGGTGGCAATATCCAAAAGAAAGGAGATAACATTCGGAAATGTTGACCAATGTAAAACTGGTGACCCAAATTAATTGAGAGATACACTAGAAAAAACACGAAGTTGGGAGCTCAGAGAGCTAGGTTCTTGCTCAGCCTCTGCCATTTACTAGCTCGGTGACTTGGGGCTAGTCACTTCTCTTTTCTGGGCCTCAGTTGCCTCATGTGCAAAATAGTTGACCTCTGAACTCCCTTCCAACTCAAAATCTTTGATCAAAAGTTACATGAGTTACCAATCTTTATAGGTAGAGAGAATTTCCAAAGCTGTCATAGGCTGTCAGGTGGTGCAGTGCGAAGCCTAGAGTCAGGAAGACTTGAGTTCAAATCTGACCTTAGACACTTCCTAGCTACGTGCTAATAATAAAAATTGTTTGCTTCCTTCTTTCTAAAGTGGGAGATCCCTCCACTGATAGGTCTGAACCCAAATAAGAATAATAATGCAGAGAGTAGAGCTATGGGTAATGAATACATTTTTTCCCCGGAGACCTTTGATTTCATCTGTTTAGGAAGCTCCTGGCACTTTTTCTGCAATATAGAGTTGTCGAGAATTTTCTAGGGCACTGAGATTATAGGTCTTGTCCAGGGTCATATAGCCAGTATATGCCAGACATAGAACTTGAACCCAGGTCTTTCTGACGCTGATGGCCAGATCTCAAGCTAATTCTATGCTAACTGCCTGTAGATAATATGTCATAAGAACATGGATTTAGAACTGGGAGAGACCTTGGAGGTCATCTATTTGGATTTTTCACTTATACAGATGAGGAGACTAAGGCCAAGGGGGTTAAGTGATTTACCCAAGGTCATACAGGTGGGATTTGAACCCAGGTTCTCTAGCTCTAAATCCAGCATTATGCCCATAACTAAGGGACTGACTCATTAGCCTTTGCAAGGTAGTCTTATGCTCTCATGTTTAGTGACACAGACCTGACCTACCTTACCCCATACCAACCTCCTATCCCATTGGCTTAGCCTTACTATGCTTGTCCTGGGATCCATGCAGAGGGAGGAGAGAAGGAAGGAAGGGAGGGGGGGAGAGAAAGAAGGAGAGAGGAAGGAAGAAAGAAAGAGAGAAAGTAAGAAAGAAAGGAAGAAATGAAGGAAAGAAGAAAGAAAGAAAGAAAAGAAAGAAAGAAAGAAAGAAAGAAAGAAAAGAAAGAAAGAAAGAAAGAAAGAAAGAAAGAAAGAAAGAAAGAAAGAAAGAAAGAAAGAAAGAAAGAAGGAAAGGAAGGAGGAAGGAAAGGAAGGAAGGAAGAGAAAAAGAGAGAGGGAGAGAGGAAGGGAGGGAGAAAGAAAGAAAGGAAGGAAAAAGAAAGGAAGGAAGAAGAAAGAAAGAAAAAAGAAAGAGGAAAGGAAGGAAGGAAAGGAGAATTAGAGAGGGAGAGAGGAAGACAGAGAATGACAGAGGAAGGGAAGAAGAAAGAAAGAGAAGGGGAGAGAGAGGGAGGGAAAGAAAAGGGAGAGAGCCAGAGGCATTGTGCTCTGGATTCACCAGAGCAGCCTCCTAGGGGATGATGTAATCGCAGTTGCAGAAGGATTCCTGAGAGTGACTGTTCCCTCCCTAGTCCTTGTGGCTTTGTGCATTTGCGTTCACTCTTCAAAGGTTCTGTGAGAACTTGGCAGCGGCCCCCAAAGTTCCACTGCCTTGTCGGGAGGCTGTGATGCCCAATAGGAAATCTTGCTAGGCCTTAGTGAATTTGGCAAGGCCATCTACATTCCAGTGCCAGTTAATTTCCTGAAAGTCTCTGAGTTTTTTACTTTCATGATGCTCAGCTCCTGGCCCACCCCAGGACCACAAAGCAAGACTCTACTGGGGGACAGGAAGAAAAGCTCTGGCATTTTCCCTGCCCCCTCCATGAGCTCCAGAATGCTGACATCTTCAGATCTGGCCTCTTCTGATTGCAATGTAAACCAAATACTTGAGGGTGTCTTGGAATAAAGTAGGAAGCTGTGTGTTTGTAAATGGTCGGATCACTTTCTACAGAGGTGGCCGGCTCAGGGAGGCAAATGCTTACCATTTTCAATGCATCCTGAGGCTTCTCATGGCTCTTTAGGTGGTGCGTGTCTCTGTCATGTAGGCATGGTTTTGAAAATGCTTCCATTTCTTCAAGTGCCTTCATTGCAGTGGAGTGGGTAGAGATTTCTAGGCCTAAGCTCAGTATCTTGTATAGTGTACTACGAAACATCAGGCAAACCCAATGTGTAAAATTAGGAGGGAAAGAGATGCAACGTGTGAAAAATTCAGGAGTCCTGATTCTATCTCTGTGTCTCTGCCTGATTTTGATCTCTCTCCCTTTCTGTCCTTGAGCTCAGTTTCCTCATCTGTAAAATGGGAGGCTTCTCTTTACTTCAGTGGAATCAGAACTGGGAGGGACCTAAGAGATCACCAAGACTGCTAATGATGTAAGACTCTATAACTGTCTCTAGGTGCCATCTTTGTTAGAATAAAGGGGAACATGGACAATCTAGGGGAATATGTTCAATTTAAAGAAGTCTAGGCGGCACAGTGGATAGAGAAAGACCTGAGTTCAAATCCAGCTTCAGATACTGACTAGCTGTGTGACCTTGGGCAAGTCACTTAACCCTCTTTGCCTCAGTTTTCTCATCTGTAAAATGACCTGAAGAAGAAAATGGCAAACCTCTCCAGTATCTTTGCCAAGAAAACCTCAAACAGGGTTACAAAGAGTCAGATAAGACTGAAAAACAACTGAACAACAGTCACCTAATTTGATTATAAGCAAGGCCTAAATCAAAACTAAAATCATGTCCCTTAATACAATGTGTTCACTCAGAACAATGAACATGGAATCACCGGATCTTATGAAAAGAACCACTGTGGTATTGAGGAAAGATCACTGGATCTGGAGTCTGAAGGTCTGGGTTCAAATCCCAGTTCTGATACTTACCAGCTGGGCAAATCGCTTAACTCCAGGCTTCTAACATGTAAAATGAAAGGCTTGGATCAGAATACCTCTAAGCAGCTTTCCAAAAGGTAGCTATGTAGTATAGTGGTTAAGGCCTAGACCAGAAGCCCTGAGTTCAAATCCTGCCTGGATACTTACTAACTGTGTGATCATGGGTAAATCGCTCAACCTCACTCTGCCTGTTTCCTCATCTTAAAATGGAGATAATAATAGCACCTTCCTCCCAGGGTTATTGTAAACATCAAATGAATTCATGAGTATCCAGTGCTTTGTAAACCTAAAAGCCGTATACAAATACTGGATGTTATTGTTATAATAAAAATAATTGTAACATAATTAAATAGTATTATAAATATTAAATATATTAAACAAATAAAAATAATCTTATATATGACTCCATGTAAATACTAGCTATTATTGTTATAATAATAATTGTAATATAATATTTTAAATAATATCATATATAAGCTCTTTATAAATACTCACTATTATGGTTGTAAGTAAAAATTACAATATATTTAAATAATATATAAGCCCTATATAAATATCAGCTATTGGTATAATAACAATAATTATAATATAAATAATCTACGATATAATTATAAATACAAATGATAATATTGCTCTATATCTATGATCCTACCCCACAGAGTTGTGAGGAATAACTAAAATAACATATGTAAAGCTCTTTGTTAAAGTTCTTAATGGACAAAAGTCAAATGATCGGCAGCTCATTCCCTTAAAACATGGTATGGTAGAAGTCAACACGGTGTTGAATCCAGAGCCCTGAGTTCAGAGTCATAAGACCTGGGTTCAAATCCCAGTTCTGTTACTTAATAGTTCTGTGAATGGGTAAATCACTTAACTACTCTGTGACTCAGTCTCCTCATCTGTAAAATAAAGAACTTTGGGTTAGATGACCTCTAAGATCCCTTCCCATGCAGAATCATATGTATGTTGAGTCTTACTACAATGACGTCTCCTATGCTTATACCGTTAAGTCAACAATGCGCTTATTATTTGCCAGGCACTGTGCTAAGTGCTGTAGAAAGATGCCAATATTAAAATGAAGCTGAAAAGGGGAGGGAGGGTACCAAGTACTTTGCCATGGTAAGAGAAAGTGTGAAGGGTGGGGAATTCAGCCTGGATTAAAATGAAGACGTGGCTGTCCTGGCCATCCTCCTAACCTTGGAGGTTCTGGGAGGAACAGCCAATCAGAGAAAGGGGCCGCAGGGGCAGAAGGTATTTCCAGTGTGAAAAGTCCGAGGTGAAGAGGTTTCTGTAGGGGGAATCTGGATAGTTAGGAGTGCAGCCGGGTGTGGGTATTTGAGAATGAGAACAGTCACACAATCATAGCCTATTAGAGCTACGTGGAATCTTACATCAACTAGTTCAACCTCTTCATTTTGCAAATGAGGAAACTGAGGGCATCCCAGAGAAGGGAAATGATTTACCCAAGGTCACACAGCTATTTAGGTGGGGAGCTGGGCTAGAACCAGCTAGAACCAGCTCCCCTGACTCCCAGTCTCTCATGGTTTTTGTTTCACAGTGGTGAGTAAAGAATTTCTTCTTGTGTGCGCTCCAACCCAGATCAGCCCTGTGGTAAATCCTGGTCTTTGGAAAATAGCATAGTAGTGACTGTCTGTGAATTTGTCCTGACCCATGAGACTTTTGTTCTTCGGAGAAGTGTATTCAGGCGTTTGACGTCTGAATTCCAGAGGAAGAGTAAATAATGTTTGAAGGAGTACTGGCTTGCTTTCTCAATCAAGAAAGATTGTCGTGGGCTGTGCTTTTATTAGATGGGTCATTAAGTCTATTATAGTCTACCAAAGAAGGTCAAGGGCCTCCAGCGGGGGAGGTAAAGAGGCTGGGGAGGGCAGATTGTCATTTCCTGTGGTTTCATCCAAATGTGCCCTCCTTATTAGCCTGAGAGTTAAGTAACTGAATTAGGCCTTCCCTGGCTGAACTCTTCCTCCTGTAAAGAGCTCACTTTGGACGTCTCCTCCGAGTTTGAGATTGGTCCTTCCCCAAGCTCAGAGGCCTCCAGCCAATGGGAAATATTCAGACCATTACAAACCCTGAGTGAACGTAAACCCAGAGTTTAAGGCTAGGAAATCCAGGTCAAGGACAAGTAGTGCTTATATTCACAAGGCATTTTGAAAATAAACTCTCAAGGCAAATCCTTCTAGGGAATGTGAACTGAAGACTCAGAGGCAGTGTAGCTGGTGATAGGAACCCTGGATTTGGAAGTCTGAGAACCTGGGTTGGAATCTTGGCCCTTGGCCCTGTTAAATGTGTGATGTTGGGCAAATTGCTGCCTAGTCTGTGGCACGGGCTCCTCCTTTGTAAGGACTGGATTAGATTGGGGATTCTTAATGCAGGGGTCCATGAGCTTTTTTTTCCTTTTAAACATTTTGATAGCCATATTTCAATATAACTGATTTTCCTTGTAATCCTATGTATTTTTTGTTATGTATTTAAAAACATGATTCTGAGATTGGGTCCATAGACTTTACCAGGCTACCAAAGGGCTCCAGGACACGAAACAGTTAAAACCCTCTGGACTAAATGATCTCTAAGATGTCTATGAGTTCTATTAGTCAATCAAGAGTGAACTTCACTATGTGCCAAACACTTTGCTAGGTGCTGTCAATACAAAGAAAAAAGAAAAACAGTCCCTGCCTTCAGGGAGCTTACATTCTATCTGAGGGCATGACTTGTATATGTCTAATACTAATAACATCTGGTGGGTCCAAGGAGCTGAGGCACTAAATCTATTCCCTTTAGTCCCCTCTCTGATCTGGACCCATGCACAGACCCTTTTGGAAGGTCCAGTGAATCATTGGCCTTTCCTGCTTAGCAGCCAGTAAGAGGATGCTTCTGCATCTCAAAGCACAAATCTTCTTGGTCCTAAGTCATGATGGAGAATGTGGTTAGCAGGAAGAGGAGCTCTGTTCAACCCCTCTTTGAACATCATTAGATATAATCAAAATAAATTTTTGGAAAAATGACGTCGGCATTTGGGGGAATCAGAAAGGACTTAGTGTAGAAGGTGATGCTTGACCTGAGTTTAAAGAGACCGGGGCTCCGGAAAGGTGATGGTGAAGAGGAAGTGGATTCCAAGCTCAGAGGACTCAGGACAAAACCACAGCGATGAGAAATGGAGTGGAAGTGCGTGAAACATGCTAACTACATTTTGTGACCCCAAATGTGCAAAGTGAGTTTTATATGGTCCTTTTAAAAATATTGGTTCCTTTATTTACCTCTAGGTCATTTCTTGATAAATACTCACACATATATATCCAATTAGCTTTCCCTTGTAACAGAGGAAAACACTTACCTTTTAACAAAGAAAAATGGTCACTACTTCAGTGACTGTGCTTGTAACGTCACCCATCCATGTTCCCCTACCTCACCAATGAAAGGGAGAAAGCATATTTCTTCTTCTCTTCCTCAGGGCCAAGATTATGCCACATTTAGTTTGGTTCAGGATTCTTTTCATTTACAGTATTGTAAATTACAGCTGTAGGTGGTGCAGTGGATAGAACTTCACTCCTGTAATCAGGAAGACTTATCTTCCTGCATTCAAATCTGGCCTCACACACTTACTAGCTATGTGACCTTGGGCAAGTCAGTTAACCCTGTTTGCCTCAGTTTCCTCATATGTCCAATGAGCTGGAGAAGGAAATGGCAAACCACTTCAGGATCTTTGCCAAGAAAGCCCCAAATGGGGTCATGAAGAGTCAGACGTGACTGAAATGATTGAATAATAACATGTGCCAGGTAGTGTGCTAACTCTGGGGATACAAGTATGAAAAAGAAGATGACCCTTGCCCTCAAGGAGCTTACAATCTGACAGCAGGAAACAACATAAAAAAGGAAGTTAGAAAGGGGTGAGGGGGAAGAGGTACCCAGTGAGGGTGCCTGATGGAGAGGTCAAAGAAAGAAGTTCAAAATGTGTGAAGCTGGGTGGAAAATGAGGAAATGCTAGGAAATGGCAGAAATCAGGGTTTGAATTCAAGTGCAAGGCCCTTTCAGCTATGCCACATTGCCTTAGATAATCTCTAAGGTGTCTTCCAGCCCTGATGATCCAAATTGTTGATCCCGCATCCCTTTTTTCCTGGATTTTCTGGAGTTCTCAGGAGACAGGAGACTTTGGCAAACAACAGAGTCCCCACATTCTCTCTCAACGGACCTTTCCCCTCAGCAGCCCCTCATCTCAAATCTTGAGGTTCAAAAAAGGAAGAGTATAATACTCATAAAAAAAGATGTTGGTACCAGTTGGGTTCAGGCTAGAACTGGGTCTTTAAGTAATACCCTAATGAATAAAACTGATTATTTCTTAACTCCAGCATGAAGAATCATGGCTCCTTTGGGGAAGAAAACACAACAGCAACAAATCCGCACACAGAGCAAGACATTTCAAAGAGGCATCTTCTCAGATTTTCATGAGGATGATGTTCACGTGCTCTGAGAATGTTCTGGATGAAAATTCAGGGAGGGAGCAGGCAGGATTTTGCAAACGATAGACTGAGAAGTGGGGGACAAAGATGTTAAACACATGGCCACATGCACCCACAACACTCCTGAGTTTGGTTTAACCAGATTAAAATGTAATTGGGAAATATTTAATAAAATAAATGAAAATACAATAAAACATAGATTATATTATATATATATAATATTATATTATATATAAATATTATATAAAACATAGAATACATATCATATATTTAAAACTAAGTCACTGAGCTGTCCCTCAATAACATTATATTATACTCATGTATCACAATTTATTTGGTCATCCCCAATCTTTGGGCATCTGCTCTGTTTCCAGTTCTTTGCTTCCATAAAAAGTGTAGCTGTAAATAATTTCATGTTCTTTTTGTCAGTGACCTCCTTCAGTTCTGTGCCTAGCAGTGGAACCTCTGAATCAAAGGGTAGGGGCATTTTAGTCACTTTATTTGCATAATTCCAAATGGATTTTTAACTACTTCAAGCTTCTCTTTAAAACAAAGGTCCATCTGTTCAACAGCAGTACTCTTCCAGTGGTGCTGGGTGGCTTTGAGCCCTATTATAGCAGAGTCGCTGAAAAATTTAAGTTGAGGGTTACCGAAAGGGTAATGGAGAGGCCTGTGGTGGGTGTGTGCAGGCTGCAAAGTGGGACAAATGACCAACAAATTGCCCAGGAGGAGAAACAGGAGAGGATGTCTTCATAGATAAATGTCATTGGATAAAGAGTAGTGAGAGTGAGAAGTAACTCACTTTTCCCTATCATACTCTGGTTGGCATTCAAAGCTCTTCACAGGCTAACCCCTTCCTACTTTTCTAGTCTTCTGTGTCACTCCCTTTCATGCCCTCTACAAGCCAGTCACACCGGCCTCTTTGGCTGTTCCTTACATATGGCGTGCCACATCCCATCTCCACTGACTGTCCTCCATGCTTGAAATGCTCTTCTTCCTCATCTCTGCCTCTATCCCCTGACTTCTTTCAAGACTCAGCTCTGGTTTCATCTTCTGTTAGAGGCCTCTTTAGGTCCCCCTTCCCCCCAGCTTCTAAGGCTTTTTGTGTCAGATTACCTTACTCTTCTACGTGCCTATTTATAGTTATTTATATATCGTCTCTTCCATTAGAGTGTTAGCTCCTTGAGGGCAGGCACTGGTTTCTGCCTTTCTTTGGATCATGAGCACTTAGTACAATGCCTGGCATACGATAGGTGCTTAAAAAATGCTCATCCCCTTCCCTTGTTTCTTTATCTTTGTACATCACCAAGTCATGGAACATCTGAGTTACAACAGCTTTGGAAGCTTTCCAGTCCACCCTGTACCTTACCAAGAATCCCAGAAAGTTGTCATTTGGCTTGTATTTGAGGACCTCAAGTGAGGGGGACCTCCTACCTCCCATTAGAACCCCTTTCATTTTGAGCTGTCTTTCTTTGTTCAGTAGATTTTCCTAACCTTGCATTTATTAAGCACCTACTATGTGCCAGTCACTATGCTAAATACTGGAGATAAAAGGAAGGGAAAAGACAGACCCTGCTCTCAGGGAGTTCATAGTCTAATGGAGGAAACAACATGCAAACAATTAAGTACAGACAGGATGGACTAGAGATAATCTCAGGGAGAAGACGCTACCATTGAGGGAGTTAAGGAAAGATTTCTTGTAGAAGGTAAGATTTTGTCTGGGACTTGGAGGAAGCCAAGAAATGGCATTGGGCAGGGAGAGAGTTCCAGGCATGAGGGAAAGACAGAAAAAAGGTATGGAATTAGGAGTGTCCTGTTCAAAAAACAGCAAGGCGACAAGTCTCACTTTGTCAACCATGGCAGATTTGCCGTGACTTGTCATATTGCTGATCATGTGGAGTGAGTAAAGTGTTAGAAGACTGGAGAAAAGGGGGAGGGGCCCAGGTTATGAAAAGCTTGAAAATCAAAACAGAAAGTTTTATATTTGATCCTGGAGATAATTGGGAGACGTGGGAGTTGGTTGGGCATTGAGATGGAAAGACTTTAGGAAGACCAGTTTGACAGCGGAGGGGAAGATGGGCTGTGGTGTGGAGAGGCTTGAGGCAGGCAGACCACCAGCAAGCCGTTGTAATTGTCCAGGCATGAGAACCTGCACCAGAGTGGTGACATCATCAGAGGAGAGAAGGGGACATATATGAGAGAAGCTATAAAGCAGAATTGGCAGACTTGGCAACAGATTGGGTACGGGGTAGGGTAGGGTGAGAGCGTTGAGGCTGACAGTAAGTTTTGAGCTTGGGTGGCTGGGATGATGGTGGTCCCCTCAACAGTAATAGTGAAGCTAGGAAGAGGTGAAGATCTTTGGGGAAAGATAATGAGCTTAGTTTGGGAAATGTTGAGTTTAATATGTCTGTGGGACATCCAGTTTGAGATGTCCAATAGGCAATTGGATATGGAAGTCTGGAGGTGAGGTGAGGGTTTAGGGCTGGGTAAATCAATTTGAGAATTATCAGTGTAGGGATGGTAATTGAATCCATAGGAGCTGATGAGATCACCAGGTGAAATAGTATCAAGGGAGAAGAGAAGACGGCCCAGGACAGAGCCCAGAGGGACGCCCACAATTAGTAGACTTGACCTAGATGTTGTAAAGAGTATTTACCTCACCATAATCCTCTGAAGTAGGTAGTATGAAGTCCAGACACTCCAGCATGGCATCAAAGGCTCTGACCAATATTGCCTCAACCTTCCTTTCTAATTTCCTCATCAAGTTTATTATTCCCACATATCCTGGGTCTGCACCTTTGCTCATTCCATCCCTCTGTTTCTCATGCTCTTTGCCATCCTTTCTTCAAGGCCCATCTCATAAGTTTCATAGAATGTAGAGCTAGAAGATTTCCCAGACTCATCTGGTCTAACCCCTTCATTTTACAGAAGTAGAAACCAGGTCCCAGAGAAGGGAAATGACCCCTCCCCCCACCATAGACCACACAGGCAGTGAAACAGCAGAGCCGAGATTCAAAGTCCCCCCTTCCCAAGAGTCTTTCCTGATCACCCTGTGCTACCCCCAGCCAGATTCCCTACCCCCAATCTCTTCTCTGAACCTTTGTCACTCTTTATTTTCCATCTCTAATGGATTTCTCGTATTTTTCCTTACTATAGTTTATTATTAGTTTGTTTCATTTTGCTTGTCAAACTGTAAATTCCATGAGGGCAGAGCCTAGGTTTTGTGCGTTTTTCTCATTTTTGTATCCTCTACAATACCTTACACATCATAGGTGGCCCATACCTATTTGCTGAATTGAATCTGAGATATGTAGGGGGAGGTGAACTTGAGATTAGATCATTATGGGACTACATTTCCTTCTGAAACCTAGTACAAGGTACAAGAAGAGATAATGTGATTTTTGAGAGAAGCAAAAATCAGCGGTTAACTCCATGTGCTTAGTTATGGAAGGAAGAAGATCCCTGTAGTGAGCTTCTGGGAGGACATGGATGAGAGTTGAACAGGGGGAAGAAGAGGAGGAGGAGGGAGGAGGGAGGAGGGAGGAAAGAAGGGAATAAGTATCTATATAGTACCAGTTATGTGCCAGGCACTGTGCTAAGCAATTTACCAATAGAGCCTCACTATAACCTTACAACAACCCCATGAAGTAGATACTATTATCCTCATTTTACTGTTGAAGGAAACTGAGGCAAACACAGGCTAAGTGACTTACCCAGGATCATAAAGCTAGTAAGGGTCTGAGGCTGTATTTGAACACAGAGGTTTTTTACTCTAGGCAAAGTACTCTAGCCAGTGCACCACCTAGATGCCAGGTGGTCATCCGAGAGGATAGGCGGGCATGGATGGGTTGTAATCTGGAGAGGACCCTATCCAATTGATGAGATCATAGAAATCCTAGAATGTAATCATAAAATAGAAAGGAGATATTAAAGAGTTTTTCTATAATCTCACAACAATGTGGGAATAAATTCCTTTTTCAACTTGAGAGGATTCTAGAAAATTGGCCATTGGATAAAGCCAATTGACATCACACAGGAAATATGTCATACCCCCTAACCATATATAAAAAAGAAACAAATCATTTAGTCTTTGAAGAGTCTTGGCTTGGGGGCTTTGTAGAGGAAATCCCTATATGGGCAGAGGAGAGGACTTTCTCTCCTCTCCTTCCCTTCCTGCATCCCACATCGACAATGTCATCAGAACTACTGGACCCATAGCAAATAATGCATCTAACTGGGAGCAGAGACACACACTTGAGGACAAATATAGATACAGAGAGAGAGAGTCACTCAAGGTAGGATGTGGGTTCAAAGAGTGTGACCCCTTGCAGCAGAGAAGAGAAACAGCTATGTATTTAAGAAAGGAATGGACCTTGGAAGCCTACCTGTGTGGCCCACCCAACAGAGCTGTTGTACCCAAGGGGAGTATGTGAAAGCTCTGGAAGTAGACCATGCTCTGCAGTACCAACAGTCATGAATTGTTTGGTCCATATGTGCTCCTTACATATCTGCTTCACTGCTTCAAGTTTGTGCTCACTTTTCCCACAAGCAATGTGTATTTGTGGAAAATATACACTAGATTATGGAGAGGGCATTTTTTTTTTTACTATATCCCTTGGGTAAATGCCTTTGCTAAGAACAAATTAACCCTACTGGGTAATTGTTAGTGAGAAAAACACCAACGGGGGCTCATGAACTACAGGAATAGGCTTAGTCACCCACAAGGTTATCCCTAGGACCTGAGATAGCAGCCACTCTGGAGATTCAACCCCTGAGGGCAGTTTGGGGGGAATATTCCAAAAGGGAGGTTACAACTACATATAAAAATTAAGTCAGTTAAGAGCACAGTTTCCAAATCATACATAAGAACTATATGGTAGAGTGAAAAGCACTGGATTAGGAGTCAAATGACCTGGGTGATGCTCAGTTCCATCTAATTTAAAATCTAATAAGCCTTTGAATTTATAAAATCACTGAGTAATCATATTCAATTACCCATGGGAATTTATGGCATCCTATCCATAAGTTCTCAGAAATGAAAATGTCTGGGAGTTACATAGATCTTAGGAAGTTGTCCCATCAAGCAAAGAGCTTAAGCCATCCTGATCCATCAAAAGAGGAAGTTGGAGGAGATAATCACTGAGTTCCCTCTCAGACCTAGGGACTAGGAGCCTATAAGAATCTTGTGTTTCTATTTTGTGGTCGCTGTTACTATAAGGTGCAATGTGCCCTCAACTTTACACCTAAGGATGGCTTATTCTCTCCACACACTTTTAGGACCTTTTCCAGTTTCTTCATTTTTTGATTGAGGAAGGAAAGAAAGAAGGAAGAAAGGGAAAAAGGAAGGAAGGACTAGAGAAAGAGAGGGAGGAAGGAAGGAGGAGAGGAAGAAAGGGAGGAAGGAAGGAAGAGAGGAAGAAAGGAAGGAAGGGAGGGAGGGAAGAAGAAAGGGAGGGAGTAAGGAAGAAAGGGAGGGAAGGAAGAAGGAAAGGAGGAAAGGAGGGAGGGAAGAAGGAAGGAAGAAAGGAAGGGAAGGAGGAAGGAAGGAAGGGAGGGAGGGAGGAGGGAGGAAGAAAGGGAGGGAGGAAGAAAGGGAGGGAGGAAGGAAGAAAAGGAGGGAGGAAAGAAACAAGTATTTATTAAGTGCCTATTATGTTCCAAGCCCTATGCTAAGCATTTTACAAATATTATCTCATTTGATCCTCACAACAACCCTGGGTGGGAGGTGCCATTATTATCCCTGTTATATAGTTAAAGAACTGAGTCAGACAAAGGTTAAGTGACTTGCCCAGGGCCACACAGCTGCTAAGTGTCTGAGGACAGATTTGAACTCAGGTCTTCCTGACACCAGGCTCAGTGCTCCGAGTAAAGATTCATCCCAGCCCTGACATTCTGAATTTTAAGGGCCCTTCCTTCTATGTTGTAAGATTCTTTCCAAGTCTGACATTCTATGTTCTAAGGCCCCTTCCAGCTTTAGAATTCCAAGTTCTAAGAGTCCTTTCACCTGTAATAAATAATCTGTGATTTTAGTCTTCAAGAAGCAAAAATCCATTTATTCATTTGAAAACAGTGAATAATAAAAAAAAAATAGGCAGAAGAGTCAGACCTAAGCCCAAGTCTTGCCTTCACTAATTACAAGTTGTATGATCTGAAGGAAGTCATTTAACCTTTCTTAGCCTCGGTTTTCTCACGTGTACAATGAAGATGATAAGCCCTGTCCTGCCCCACCTCAGGAGACTGTTTTGAGGATGACATGAGAACATAAGATGTGAAGCCCCTTGAAACCACCGAAAATTCAAATGTTATTATTCTTTAGATCAATGGACGTTCTTTCTTAGAATTTGCTTATTCCCCTACCCAAAGCTTTCTTGAATCCCTCCTAGACCCTAAACTCCAGGAAAGGAAAGGCTGGGTCTTATCTGAACTTTGTATTTGTGCTCCATCCGCCATGCCTTGTAAAATGCTCTACATATCATGTTGTTGTAGTTGTTGAGGTGTTTCTGTCTTGTCTGACTCTTCCTGACCCCATTTGGTCTTTTCTTGGCAAAGATACTAGAATGGTTTGCCTTTTCCTTCTCCAGTTCCTATTACAGATGAGGAAATTGAGGCAAACAGAGTGAAATGACTTGCCCAGGGTCATATAGCTAGTAAGTGTGAGGCCAGATTTGAACTCGGGAAGATGAGTCTTCCTGTATCTAGGCTCATAAAGTCTCTCTCTCTCTGTATATATCTATATATCTATATATATGTATGTATGTATGTATGTTAATATATATATACATATACATGTATATGTAATGTCCATATATAATATAATATATAATGTCCATAAAGTTCAGGCACTTTATGCACTGAGCCACCTAGCTGCTCCATACATCACAGCCACTTAGTAAATTTTTGTTGAATGATTACAGAATATATACATATCCATTTTTTAAATTACTTTTTTATTGAACTTCACAAACACTAAAGCAAACAGGCACTTCCAGATACATAGTAAAAGAATAAAAGGGGATTGTTCATGGCAAGTAACCATTCGTAGAGTTCACTAACAACAACCTCACCCTTTTTTTTTTTTTAAACTGTACCTCACAGGACATGAAATAGCAAGAAATACTCGACCCTTTCCTCATTCCTCTCTGGCCTGCAGTAATTCTTGGTCATTCATAACCATCTGTTGCTATAGTAAATACTGGTGGAGATTTCTTTCTAAGATGCTAACCTCATCTGTGCCATAAAGTCAGAGAATCTTTCCCTAAAAGACAAGGGAACTTCCCAAATGGATAATATTCACAGGCTCATTTTTGCTGTTCTTGCACAGAAAACCATCTCCCAGCATTTTAGCAAATTAAAAACCACTTTAGCTTCTAATCTTAATTTACTTGGAACTTTCAAGTGATAAAGCTTGATGAAAACACACTGAGTGGAAAAGTTAGCTTCTCGCTCCTAGATATATAATATAAGTAATGCGCTCTTTAATCATCTCCAAAGCAGGGAGCTTAGCCTGTCAGATTAATATGCAAATAATATTGTGACCAGCTTGTTTCATTAATTCTGTAGGAAATGAGCTAACAGAGAAAGGAATTGAGTTGTTTCTCCTGCTTACATCTTGGAAATTACTGACTGTAACCTAGCAATTAGGCAGTAAACGATTAGTTCTTTAAGCAGGAGAAAGTGTGGTAGATAAAGTGCTGGGCCTGGAGTCAAGAAGACTCATTTTCATGAGTTCAAATATGGCCTCAGATGAGCTGGGTGACCTTGGGCACTTTACCCTATTTGCCTTAGTTTCCTCATCTGTCAAATGAGTGGAGAAGGAAATGACAAACCACTCCAGTATCTTTGTCAAGAAAATCCCAAATGGGATTGTGAAGAGTCAGACGGGACTGTAACAGCCACTAAACCTAGAATCTCATCCCTGCTTTGTCACTGGTAAGCCAATGACTTTGAGCATATCACTTCAGTTCAGTTCATCGAAATGGGCTCAGGAAGGCAATGGATATAGGACTCATATCCTGGATCTTCTCCTCATTACCTGTGTGATTATGGGTAAGACACAGAATCCATAGAATACTAGAATTTCAGAATTGAGAAGGACATCAATCCAACTTGAACCTTGATAAATAATAGCTGACATTCATATAGCACCTTATTTGTATTATCCCATATGAACTTCACAATGTCCCTGGGTGGCAAAGTGCAATTATTTATTATGCCCATTTTATAGGGCAGAAACAGGGAAGTTAAGTGACTTTCTCAGGGTTCTCCATCTTGTTAGTATCACAAGAAGGCTTTAAAATTAGGTCTTCTTGATGCCAAGCTGAATTCTCTGTCTATGGTACCACTGAGGTGCCTATAAGAATCTCGTTCAATATATCAATAATCCTCTGCTCCATGACCTTCAACGAGGAGGAACCCACTGCCTCCTGAGGCATCCCATTCTATGTTGGAAGAGTTTTCTGATTGTTCGAAATCTTTCCACTCCTATTGAGCCTATGCTGACCTCAATAATTTCCTGCAAAATCTTGGTTTGGGACCAGATGGAAATTCCCTTTCAGCTTTATGAGTCTGTTTCTAGTCATTGACAAAATCACAGTTGCCCAAACCATCATCTGTGAACTGAAGACATCTGCAGGGGAGTGAGAACAATCCGCCAACTTTGTTGGTAACACTACGTCTCAGACACTCCTTGTTTTTAAAGGTGAAACGGAGGGTGTCAGTTAATCCTCTCTTGGATAGTCAAACAAGCCCCCTGTAAAATGCAGAGAGCAGTCCTTTGCCGTAGATTGGCTGGGATCCCTTCCTGCGTCAGATGCCTGGCTGGTGAGACTGCCATCCTCCCAGCTTCTCCCATCCTTTCCCTCCTCCATCACCGTATTCACCTCTACCTGTGCTTATCAGCCAGTCTTTTCCCTGACATCAACATTGTCTTCTTCTGACAGACATCTCATTATTTATTTTGTTTCCTCTGCAATGGTGGGTGGAATCCTGGACCTGGTATCACGAGAATGAAGACCTGTGTCTGGTGCTGACCAGAATTATGTGACTGGGAAAATCACTTAACTTCTTTGTAAAATAGGGCTCATAATACATGTAGTATGACCTTTGGGGTGCTGCAGATAATGGGTGTGGAATGTTTTGGAAAAACATAAAGCACTATACCAAAAACTTTGGCACCGAGGTGGCACAGTGGGTAGATCTCTGTACACAGAGTCATAGGACCTGAATTTGAATCCTGCCTCAAACACTTACCAGCTGTGTAACCCTGGGCAAGTCATTTAATGTCCCTGTGCTTCAGTTTTATCATCTGTAAAATGGGAACAATAATGGCACCTACCTTTCAGGGTTATTGTGAGGATTAAATGAGATAACACATGAAGTGCTTTGCAAACTTTCAATTGTTATATAAATACTAGCTACTACTATTATTATATTATATATTATTATATATTATTATATATGATATAATGTCAGTTAAGAGTGTAATAGCACCTGTACCTACAGAAGAGAAGGATCAGGTATTTAGAGCTAGAAAGAACTTTCAAATACATCTAGTTCAACCCTTTCATTTTGCAAAAGGAGAAAGATGAAATGACTTACCCACAGTCATACGGCTAGTAAGTGTCAGGATTTGAACTCAGCTCCTCTGGTTCCATATCCAGCCTTCTTCCCATTATATCATGCCCAGGGGTTAGAGGGACGGGAAGAAAATATTTAGAAGAAAAGAAAATATCCAAAAATGCAAGATAATAGGGACCTCAACGGCCATCTTGTTCAACCTCCATGATTTAGGAAATTGAGGCTCCAGGAGTTTAAATGACTTGCCCAAAGTCACTATAGGCAGTGAGTATCAGAGACAGAATTTGAATTCAGATCCTCTGACTCCAATCCTGGTGCTCTTTCTGCTCTGCCACAACTTTCCCCTAGGTGGGGTACAAGAACACTGAATTTGGAGTCAAACGACCTGACTTTGAATCCCGATTCTTTTGCTTGCTACCTATATAACCTTGGATAATTCATTGCTCTGCTTGGGGTCTCAGTTTCCCCATTTACAAAATAAGGAATCAGGTCCCTTTCAACTCCTAAATCTTAGCATCCTAGATTACACCAGATGAACTTTTCCCTGAGATATTTGGTTTTTTTTTTCCAGGAAACAAAAGTTAAAGTTTTATTTAATTTAAAATTTATTTAGTTTAAAAGTTTAACTAAAGTTTCAGGAAATAAAAGATTTTTTCTTCTTGCTTATTTCCTGGGTGTTTTTCCCCCAGGTCTTCCTGTTGAGAGATCCTGTTGGAGCTCTCAAGTTTATATTGGTGGGGGCTCTGGGATGATGGGAAGCAGGATCATGAGATTTAGAGTTTAAAGGGACCCTAGAGATGAGAAGGTTCACATCTAGACCGAAAGGTTGTGGGCTTAAAGCTAAAAGGGACATCAAAGGTCATTTATTCTGACTCCCTCATTTTAAAATAGGGAAAGTGAAACCCAGAGAGGTCAAATAATTTACATAAATAGCAACAGTCAGAGCTCAAACTTAGGTCCTCTGATTTTACATCTGGTGCTTTTTCCATTACACTATCTTGGACCTCAGTTTCCCTGTCTATAAAATGGGGGAGGGGGCTAGAAGTGACTTTCTCTAGGTCACACACTTCCAGAGGTAGGGTTCAAATCTAGGTTTATTCTGAAAAACAAATCTACTGCATGGAGGTCTTAGATTCAAATTCTCGCTCTCCTTATTACTTATGGCTCCTTGGGTAAAGCACTTGACCTTTTCAGCCATCAGTTTCTTAATCTGTTAAATGAAGCGCCTGAAAAAAGGTCCCTTCTGACCCCAAATGTGTTCATATTGCCCCAGGTTTTACAAAGTTGGGCTCCACAGGATAAAAAACCCTCAGCCCTGTTAAGTTTCTCTCTGAGTTCCTCCAGTATCTTAGCCAGTCAGTCATAGGCTACAAATGGCCAGAAGGTAGAAGAGTCTGTATTTTCAGATGGCACAGCCACCAAAGGAACCAGACCCTTCCAGATGTGGAGATAGACACCAGCCAGGAGCTGTTCACTTGACTGGTGGGGTTACCTGAAATCCTCACATTTCTATAGTGGAAAGTTTTCACTGCAATGCCAATCCCCATCAGAGGAACCAGTTCCTCCAGGACCAGTCATTAGATTATAAGCTCCTCCAGGGCAGGGACTATCTTTTGCCTCTTTTTGTATCCCCAGAGTTTAGTATAGTGCCTGGTGCTTAATAAATGTTTATTGAATGACCAGTACTCGGGAACAAAACTAGCTAAAATAAAGCTTAGGTAGGTAAGTGAAGGGAACACTTTCAGATTTCTCTTTCTTGCAACAAGGTAAGAACAGACACTTTCTCTCAGTTTTTGGTGACTGGGGTTCAAAAATTCTCTGAAAGAATTTTACTTGCTATTAATAACCACTAAACCAGATGAGCTCAGACAAGCATTGTGCTGGCTTCCTCAGAGGGGAGTGAAGGTTTGGGAGCAAACTTGGAGTCAGAGCAGGTCTCGGCTCCCTAAAGGCTCCCCAGGGAGGAAGCCAGACCCCATTCATGGCATCTCCTTCTGTCATCTTGGAGTGGATTCCACAGTCAGAGGATAGTCAGAGGACACAGACACCTCATCCTGTCCTTTAGATAATAGAACAGAGCTAGATCTGCTGACTTTTCAGGCCATTACTGGAGATGAGAGTGAAAGCCTCAGAGGAGGGAAGAAGGGAGAGATTTTTACTGAAAGAAAATAGGTCACAATTCATTACTTTAGAAAGGAACAAGACACTTAACTGCCCGGGACTCAGTGTTCTCCTAGAAGGTGATTGGAATAGATCAGGGGTTCATATCCTTTTTTTTTTGTATGTCCAGGACACCCTTGCCAGTCCGAGGCAGCCAACAGACCCCTTCTCAGAATAATATTTTCAAAGGCATAAAATAAAATGCATGGGATTAAAAGGAAACCGATTTTGTTAAAATATAGTTATCAAAATATATATAATTTTTAAAAAACTGAATTCACAGACCCCAGTTTTAGAACCCATAAACTGAAGGGTCTCCAAAGGTCTCAACTAGTTCTGCCATCTTATGACTCTGTAATGAGTTTGTTTGAAAAAAAAATTTTTTTAAATAAAGGAGGGAGCAGGTAGGTGGCACAGTAGATAGAGCACCAGCCCTAGGGTCAGGAGGACTTGAGTTCAAATTCAGCCTCAGACATTTCCTAGCTGTGACCCTGGGCAAGTCACTTAACTCTGATTGCCTCAATAAACAAATGAACAAACGACCAAGTAAATGAAGAAATGAATGAATGAATAACTAAGTAAATAATGAATGAATAAGTAAATAAAGCAATGTTTCAGTCCAGGGCTATGACCACATTGGAGCATTTAGGACATTACTCTGCTTGGGGATACTCAGATCCCTACAACTATATGCTCACATGCTCTACAACTATTTTCATTTAAGTTTCTTGCCTGGGGCTCTGTTTTTGTCATAGGATCCTAGATTAAGAGCAGAGGTTCTTGAGTTGAAGGGTCTGTGAACTGGTAAAAGTGGTTTCCTTTGTAATCCTATGTATTTTATTTTGTGCATTAAAAGTTTTATTCTGAGAAGGGGTCTATCGGCTTCACCAGACTACCAAAAGTATCCATGACACAAAAAATGTTAAGAACCTCTGATTTAGAGCCAGAGGATGGAGAGTTTCCATTGAAACTCCAGTGAAGGAGTTTCCATTGTTCCTTTCCAACAAAAAAACAGTCTTCCCTAATGGCAAAGATAAATTGAGTTTGTTTGTTTTTTTAATCAATGCACAAACCTTCATTGAATAGCTACTGTCTACAACAGTGGTGTCAAGCTTAAATAGAAATTGGGGTGCTTTATGGCCCTGTGGTTGATACCTCTGGTCCACAAGGTCCTTGTGTTTAGCATGAGGGATACAGAGATGGATTTGATGGAGATCCTCTTCTCAAGGAGTTTATATTTTTAAAAAGGGAGAAAGACATATTCATACAGAAAAGTCACCTAGCCTTTCTAGGCTGTGGTTTTCCTATCTGTAAATGAAGAAATTACACAAGATGATCTCTTTTCTTTAAACTCTAAATCACAAGAACATTTGTACTATGATACAAATAGACTGATGAGTTATTAAGCAGGTGAGCATAGACCTAAGTGTGAATGAGAAGTCCAGGCAAAGTGCTTATTTATGTAATGAGGAAATGATCACTTGCATCTTACAAAGGTTCAGGAAAGACTTTATTAAGAAAGTGACATCTGCTTTGAATATTGAGAAAAAAAGAGGGACCTTGAGAAACAAAGAAACCATAATAAGCAGGAGAGTATGAGCAAAAAAACAGGATAAGGCAGGATGGATACCAGAGACTAAAAATAATAATAATGACAGCTAGCACTTATATAACATCTTAAGGTTTGCAAAGTATTATTCCACGTTTTTTGATCTTCACAACATCCTAATGAAATAGGTGCTGTTAATATCCCCATTTTTCAGATGAGGAAATTGAGGCTGAGTGGTTAAAAATGATTTGCCCAGGGTCACAAAACTAGTATCTGAGGCAGGCTTTGAATTCATCTCTGGGATTCCAAGTCCAGAATGACTATAATATAAAGTACATGGAGAGAAAGAGAAAGCCAGAAAGCCAGAAAGGTAAGTTGGAACCATATTCTAGAAAGTCTTGGATGCCAAGATCAGGAATTCAGACTTTTGTGATTTAGGAAGATTTCTTAAGTGGTACTGGCATGAAAGATAGATTATAAAAAGGAGAGATTGGAGGTAGGAAGACCAGTTGGGAAAATATCATAAACTAGGGGAAGAGGGGAAGGAATGAGAGCCTAAACTGAGATAGTTGCAGTAGTGTGGTTCATCTCATCATAAATGATAGTATGAGAAGGTATGAACTATTTCTGAATACACATTTAATTCCATTTTATTCAAAATGGATGTCTCTCTCTCTTGTTTTCTCTCTCTCTTTGGGGGGATCAAGGATTATGAATACCCTCTCCATTCTCATGGTGGCCATCATCCCCGGAATGAGCGCTGTCCACCACCCCCCCAAACATTACCGAAAGGAGCTTGTGAAGTGACCAGCTGCCGCTCAGATTCGGTGTGTGAAAGACACAAACGTTGCTGCTTCAATGGGTGCACCTATGCCTGTCTGGAATCAGTGCAGCCTCCACCAGGTAAAGGTCAGAGCTAGGGTCAAGGGGAGCTCCTTGATGAGCAGTGTCCTTCAGCTCCATAATGGGGGTGGGGGTGGGGGTGGGGAATGGGGCAAGGAGAGAAACCCTTTAATATATCTTTTCATAGATGCAATATTTTTAATGCCTGAAAAATCCACCCTCCATGATATACCTGGCAGTGAATGAATGAATGAGTGAATGAATGAATAAGTGAATGAAGCCAAATCCCATGTGTTGCAATGATGGCTCAAATAAATTGGGAAATAAATTGTATTTAGGAGGTAAACTTTTTAAACCCAGGGGTGAGGGTACATAATTTTTTAACTTGCCTAGTTCATTAGACTGTCTTGTCCTATCTCTGCCACAATCCCAGCAGTATTACTCAGCATCACACACCTTCCTTCCTTCCTTCTTTTCTTTTTCTTTCTTTCTCTCTCTCTTCTTTCCTTCCTTCCTTCCTTCTTTCTATGAGAGGAGGCAGTTAGGTGGCACCATAGTGCACAGAGTGCTGGGCCTGGAGTTAGGAAGATCTGAGTTCAAATTTGACCTCAGATATTTCCTAGCTATGTGACCCTGTTTGCCTCAGTTTCTTCATCTGTAAAATGAACTGGAGAGGGAAATGGCAAACCATGACAGTATCTTTGCCAAGTAAACCCTAAATGAAGAGTCAGACATGACTGAAAACAACTGAACAGCATGTTAAAAAGAAAGAATTTGATGTATTCTGTTGGTAATATGCTGATGTGGCAAGAACACCAGATTTGGAGTCAGGAGATCTGAGTTCCAATCTTCACTCTCTGTGTAACTTTGGGTGAGTCGCTTCCTCCTCTCTGGGCCTCAGTTTCTCCATCTGTAAAATGAAAGGGTTGGACTGGATGACCATTAAGATCCCAGACAGTTCTAAATCCCATGATCCCAAATGAATGCTCTCTGTGGGAGAACTGGATTTTTTCTGTTCTTCATGTCCACCATGAAGCCAGTTTGCCTGCAGTCAGCTTCTAGTCCCCTCCCTGGGGTGTGATTTCAGGCATTTCCCCTTCCCAAATGTCCCTCACCTTCTTCTAAACTCTCTTCCCACTGACTGGTGCCTGGGAATTCTGAGATGCTTAGAGAGCATAAAGACAGACAAAAGGGGATGTGGGCATGTCACACCTTCTTTAAAATGCTGTTAGCCACTGAGGTGCCTTAGTGTGGTTACATGTCAGTCCATTCCTGAGAGTATAACAGAGCATGATGGGCAATAAGTGTGTCAATGCTGGATCCTAAAGAGGGTAAGAAGGACCTCTTGGCATGGAGGTGCTGGCTAGAATTGATACAGAGATTTAAGATTTGTGAAGTAATTTACATATTGTGTCTCATTTGATCCTCACAACATTCTTGGGAGGCAGGAAGTATTATACCCATTTTACAGAATGGGGCTGGGGTAGAAGAACTTGAAGACAAAGGCTCTTTACTCCCCAGTTCTGCAGGGCTGACCTACTTGCTAAGAACCCTTTAAGGTGAATAATATCCTGCCTTTGTGGAATGCTTATCACAGTGCTGCTGAGAGCATTCCATAAGCCCTATTCATTTTCCCCTCTAAAAAGGATATTGAGAAACTATTTCCCCTTGAGAAGTTGCATTTAGGAGAATCATTACCAGCCTCCATAGTAAGTGGTGACAGAATTAGGAATAGGAGCTCATGTTCAGGCTAACTTCAAAGTCATGGGGAAGGACACAGCACCAATTTAGTTCATACTCCTGACTTTGTGCCTTCCCATGCCTACTTTACTACTCTTGAGGTGAGCAACCTCTTCCTCCCTCTGTTTCTTCCTTTGCTCCTTCCCTCCCTTCCTCCTTTCCTTCCTCTTTCCTCCCTCTCTTCCTTCTTTCCTCCCTCTCTTCCTTCTTTCCCTTCGCTCCCTCCCCTTTCTCTTCCTTCCTTCCTTCCTTTCTTTCTTTCTTTCTTTCTTTCTTTCTTTCTTTCTTTCTTTCTT